>NC_068923.1:73984375-74287344 GCF_023091745.1 Budorcas taxicolor | reverse complement strand
ATTTATTTATCTTATTCTTCCACTTTTATTTCTCTCAACCTGATACAGTATGATACCCTGCTGAATCAAGTAGTATACTTTGATTACATTTACTTCTGTAATACCTATGCCCCCGCCCGCCCCGCCCCCTCCTCCTAGTTAATCCCCCGCCCCTCCCCCCAGCTAATGCAGCATTTGCATCTCTCCCCATTTGCTTTGTTTCCTGTGTACCTATGGCTGATTTTTTTCAGATGTTCCAGCAGACTTGTTAGACATATAGCAGTAATTATCCCAGGTGCTGAGAGTATCATATAATCTGTCAGCTCCAGTCCCCCACTTCCAGCCCCTTGGAGGTCTTCCTCCTTCAGCTGTCTGTCTGTCCTCTTATCAGTACTCTCTGGCTGCTTGGTTTAGATTCTCAGTGGTGGTACTGTGGCTTCCTCTTGCCATTCTTAGTGTTGGGTCTACTAATTCCCGAGTCCCGTGTCATTTTCCTTCCTGATTTATTCATATACTCCTTCAGTTGGTTTTAGGAATACTATATCCTCTAGTTGCTTCCTTAAAAGGCATATTTGAAAGGTAAAATTTTGCTTCCTCACAGGGCCCAAAAGATCATTATTTTACTGTCAGCTAAATGTTTGGTTGGGTGTAGAATTCTAAATTGAAAGTAATGCTCCTTCAGAATTTTATGAATTATTTCTGCATTGTCTTCTAACATCTGATATTATCAAACATTCAGAATTTAATTCCTTTGCATGTGGGCTATTTTTTTCCAGCTGGAAATATTTATGATCTTTTCTTCATCTTGATGGTTTGAAATTTTTTGACATGCCTTGTCATTGTTCATTCATTGCTCTGAATAGTTATCATTTGTTCAATAAATATTTATAGATAAATCACTCTACACTCACACAAATGGTTCTAGGCACTGTGGACACAGCAGTAAAAAAAAAAAAACAACAAAATCCCTTCCCTTTTGGAATTTACCTTCTGACAGTGAAGGCAGAAATAAACTAGAGAATATATCAGTTCAGTTCAGTTGCTCAGTCATGTCCAACTCTTTCCAGTGCCATGGACTGCAGTATGCCAGGCCTCCCTGTCCATCACCAACTCTTGGAGCTTGTGCAGACTCATGTCCATCGAGTCAGTGATGCCATCCAACCATCTCACCCTCTGTCATCCCCTTCTCCTCCTGCCTTCAATCTTTCTCAGCATCGGGATCTTTTCCAATGAGTCAGCTCTTCGTGTCAGGTGGCCAAAATATTGGAGTTTCAGTTTCAGCATTAGTCCTTCCAGTGAATATTTAGGACTGATCTCCTTTAGGATTGACTGGTTTCATCTGCCTGCAGTCCAAGGGACTCTCAAGAGTCTTCTCCAGCGCGACAGTTCAAAAGCATCAATTCTTTGGCACTCAGCCTTCTTTATAGTCCAGCCCTCACATCCATACATGACTACTGGAAAAGCCATAGCTTTGACTAGACAGACCTTTGTCAGCAAAATAATGTCTCTGCTTTTTAATATGCTGTCTAAGTTGGTCATAGCTTTTCTTCCAGGGAGCAAGCGTCTTTTAATTTCATGGCTGCTGTCACCATCTGCAGTGACTTGGGAGCCCAAAAATAAACTAGAGAATATGTAAAACTGGTAATATAATGAGATGTCTGATAATGATAAGGGCTATAAAGAAATATAAAACATAGTAATGAACCAGAGAAAGACAGTATAATTTTCATGTAGGGCTGGCAGGGTATGCCTCTCTGAGGTAACAGTTGAGCCAAGACACAAGCTGTGACTACCTGGAGGAAAAATGTTCCAGATGAAGGGAAAAGCAAATACAGGATCCTGACGTATACATGGAATGCCGAGAGGCAGAAAGCCAGTCTGGTGGCAGTGGAGTAAGAGAAAGAGTTAGAAAATGAAACTGGAGACATAGCCAAGGGTCAGGGAACTTAGGCCTTATAGGACTTAACAAGGACTTTGAATTTTTTTTCCTTTGGGGTCTTTCGGACAAGGATAAATTTGCATTTTAAAGAATCAGAGAAATTGTAAGATTAGCAAGAGTGGTAAGTAGTGAGACCTGTTGTTGTTTGGTTGTTCAACTCTTTTGCGACCCCATGGATTAGCATGCCAGGCTCCTCTGTCCCTCAGATTTACCAGGCAAGAATACTGGAGTGGGCAGCCATTCCCTTCCTTCTCCGGGGATCTTCGTGATGCAGGGATCGAACCTTCCTCTCCGAGACCCCTTCTTTAGAAGCCGGTGCTTTACCGCTGAGCCACCAGGGAAGCCCAGTGAGACCTGTCAGGACTGTTTCAGTAGTCTAGGTGAAATATACACTGGCTTAGATGTACTAACTTAATAACGGTGAGTCCATATAGTCAAAGCTATGGTTTTTCCAGTAGTAATTTGAGAGTTGGACCATAAAGAAGGCTGAGCACCGAAGAATTGATTCCTTCGAACTGTGATGCTAGAGAAGACTCTTGAGAGTCCCTTGGACTGCAGGGAGATGAAACCAGTCAATCCTAAAAGACATCAGTCCTAAATATTCTTTGGAAGAACTAATGCTGAAACTGAAACGCCAATACTTTGGCCACCTGATGCCAAGTGCCGACTCATTGGAAGAGACCCTGATGCTGGGAAAGATTGAAGGCAGAAGGAGAAGGGGACAGAAGAGGATGAGATGGTTAGATGGCATCACTGATTCAATGGACATGAGTTTGAGCAAGCTCCGGGAGATGGTGAAGGACAGGGAGGCCTGGCGTGCTGCAGTCCATGGGGGTTGCAAATAGTCGGACAAGACTGAGTGATTGAACAACAACAGCAACAAATGGTCACATTTGAGATGTATTTTGAAGGGAGAGCCAGTGGATTTGCTGATGGATTGGCTATGGAGTGAGGAAAGGAGAGGACTAGAGGATGAATCTTTGGATTCTTGGCCTGAGTAACTTGGCGAATGGTGGCACTAGCTCACTGAGATGGGAGACTAAGGCAGTGTTTGGCGGATAGGGGGCAGTGGGTTTGAGTTGTGTTTTCGACGTGTTAGGTTTGAGATGCGTGTTGACAGCCAAGTGGAGTTGTCCAGAAGGCAAATGGTCATTCAAGTCTAGGATTCACAGGCGAGATAGAGGCCAGAAATTGTGAATCCTTCATGGAAAGATGGTGTTTAGTACCATGATTCTGGATTTGTTTCTCCTGAGGAGTTGGGTATACAGAGAGTAGATAGAGGTCTGAGGAGTGAGCCCTGGAGTGCTTCAGTATTTCCAGTTGGGAAATGGAAGAAATCAGAAGAGGAATGGAAGAAATCAGAAGAGGAATGGAAGAAATCAGAAGAATGAGATCCATAGAAATTCAGGAAAATCCGTGTTATAGAAGTCAGTTGAAAAAAGTATCTCAGGAGGAGGGCAGGATCTACTGTGTCAAATGTTAAGAGTTGAGTAGAATGAGGACTCAGAATTGACCATTGGATTTGACAATCTGAAGCTTATTGGTATCTCTGACAAGCAATTTCACTGAAGTATGCAGACAAAACCGGACTGGAGAGTGGGCTCGAAAGGAAATGGAAAAGCAGAACTGAATAAAGTGGGTAAAGATAACTATTTCCAGGTTTTTTGTTTGTTTTTTTTTTATAAAGAGGAAGAAAAAAAAGAAATGATACCTGAGTTGGAGTGGGAATGTGGAGTCAAGGAAAGATTTTTTTTAATGGTAGCGATAATAGAGTAAGTTTGTATGATGGAATCACTGTAGCAGAGGGGGGAAATTATTGCAAGAATAGACCATTACCAGAGGAAAGTCCTTGATTAGAAAAGTGGGAAGGGGTCCAGTGTACAAATGCAAGACTTGGTTATGAGTTCAAGCCATTCAACCATTGAAACAGTAGAAGAGAGAGAATATGGATAAAGTCGGTTAGGTTTGGTACCTTTTGTGAGAGGTTAAGGAAATTATCTTCTGGTTATTTCTGACTTTTCAGTGAAGTAGGAATCAAGTCATCACCTGAGAAGAGAATGTAGAAGAGTTGACTGACATTTTAGCCCAGACATGTTTTAGAAGTGGGATTGCAATGTGCTGCCAACCTTTCCACTGTGGAAACTGGCATCCTCCTGTTCTGAAAAATATTCTTAATTTCTTTATTTGATTGTCACCCTAATCCCATCTTCCTCGTTTATTTCTGTAAGTCCTTTAGTCAGGAGTTGGACACTTAGACTGGTACTCCTATGGGCTGTCTCTTCTTTCAGCTTTATCTTCTAGTGCTTCTATAGAGTTTTTAATTTCAGCTATCTTATTTTTAAATTTTCCTTACCATCTTATTCTTTTTAATGGAAGCAGTAGCTTCTCATTTAACTTACTAAGCTTCTTGTTTGTTTTGTGGTTTGTTTTCTTCTCTTCCCTGGATAATCTGTTTCCTCCACGTTTCATTTTATCTGCTTGCTTATTTTAGTTTCTGTCCTTCATGGTGTTTTCTGCAGATGCCTGATGATGCCTGGCTGTGCAGTATGTTTGTGTGGGGCACTGAAAAGCTCTGTGTGAGTGAGTGGGCCTTGTTCCTGATGGGCTTCATAGTGAGGTGAGCTCGAGGTCAACTAGCTTTTCCACTGTCCGTGTGTAGAGGTCTTTTCTCCAAAGCTGTTGGGTTTTTTCCAAAGTTGGGGGATGCTAGGTATCTGCCGGTTTGCCGGCCTTTGGGAAACAGAGCAGGAGAAGGTGAGGGCTTCCTGTTTCCACAGGCAGCCTGTTCCTTAGTTCCTCCCTTCACTGTGGATCGTGCTTTTGCCCTGCTCTGTGCCTGATACCCAAGTGCCGAACGTCTAGTTCCATCTCTTCTGGAAACAGCCTTGGTAGGATGCAGTGGTCATCTGGCTGCCTGGTAGGGGTTGGGGGGGGGGGTGACATAGTGAGGAACTAATGTGTAAACGTTCCTCCAGTTGTAACCTTTTATGCCTCTCTGTGCTTCAAAGAGCTGAGACTCTCAGATTCTTTAGGGCAAATGAATCAGCTCATCCTCATGTGAATCCCTCCATTCCAGCTTTGTCCCATTAAGCCACTTACCACTCCTCTAGTAGCTTTCTGTCGCTCAAGGTTTGGGGCTTTCCTTTTTGTTGTTTTATTTCCTTTTTGTTCTTTGGAGGACTCTAATATGCTAAAGTAGTCTTTCTTGTTCGCTTACTAGTGGGTCTGTCCTGTTAGTAAGGAAGCAGGGAGGAGGGAAAGGAGATAACCATGTGTGTTCAGCCTACCGTGTTCTTCCAGAACCTAGCCACACTCCCTAAAGGGTGAGAGTCACAACAACTACGTTTCTTGAGTACTTCATACCAGACTCTGTTCTAAGCGCCTTCCATTTATTAACTTTTTATTCATAACAATCGTGTGTGTGTGTGTGTGTGTGTGTGTGTTAGTCACTCAGTCATGCCCGCCTCTTTGCCATCCCACAGACTGTAGCCCACCAGGTTCCTCTGTCTGTGGAATTCTCCAGGCAAGAATACTGGAGTGGGTTGCCATTCCCTTCTCCAGGGGATCTTCCCGACCCAGGAACTGAACCTGGGTCTTCTGCATTGCAGGCAGATGCTTTACCATCTAAGCCACTAGGTTGAATATTTATTGAGTATGTAACTATATGCTCAACGCTGTTCTAAGCACTTTACATTTATTAACCTTGTATTCATAACAATCTTATGAGATAAGTACTATTACTATTGCCATTTTACAGATGAAGAAACTAAGGCACAGTGACTTTAAGTAACCTGCCAGAGTTATAAAACTAGTAAATGTGGAACTAGCATTCAAACACAGCTGTCAGACTGTAGACATCTCCTGCTTACAATTCTCCTAGTATCCCACTCCTTCTTTTATAATCCAAGCAATTTAGCATGTCATCTGTGCTCTCTGTGATCAGGTCAAGGAACCTCTTCAGTCTCATCTCTGTCTACTCCATCCTGGACTTCAAGTCTTTGACCTTGTATTCTAGTCATAGTGAACTTCTTTCCCTGAATCCACCATATTCTTATGATCCCCATGCCGTTTTTCATGCTGTTCCCTCCACCCCAAACATTCCTTTATTCTCCAGTATGCTCAGTATAGTGATAGGATATCTTAAGATATACTTGCATGCATGCCCAGTCATGTCTGACTCTACAACCCCATGGACTATCACCCACCAGGCTCCTCTGTGCATGCAATTTTCCATTCAAGACTACTGGAGTGGGTTGCCATTTCCTCCTCCAGGGAGCATATGCTTATAAATTGAATATTTGCATAATTTATTTCATCTACCAATCAACTCATACTTTTGATTTAACCCTAATGTCTGCTTGAAAATGCATAATTGTATAAATTAATATTCCACTGTGTATGAAGGGTTCTTATGTCTAATTAAACACTTATCTCCTCAGATTTGATTGTATTGAGAGTGAGATTTAAAATTCTTTTGGAGTCTAAGTGAAAAACTATATGCTAAAAAATTCATTTGTTGTATTAAAATGTTTTCTAACCTTCTCTTATTGTTTTTTTTTAAATAGATTTTTCTTCCTCTTGCAAATCTGGAATGTTCACCAAATGTTGAAACTTTCCTTTGCAAAGCTTTTGTACCAACCTGCACTGAGCAAATTCATGTGGTTCCACCCTGTCGGAAATTCTGTGAGAAAGTGTATTCTGATTGCAAGAAATTAATGGACACTTTTGGGATCCGATGGCCTGAGGAACTTGAATGTGATAGGTAAATTATGTTTTCAGCTGAAAGCTACTGATGATATTTTCATATTGGTATTAATTTTCAAGAATGTTAGTGACAAGCTTTCATTATTTGTCAATGACTGTTTATTGCACACTTAATATATGTTAGGCACTTGTATATCAGCACTGTACACCGTGGTGAGCAAAACCAGACTTGGTTCTTGTTTTTAGAGAACTTACAGTGGGGTGTGAGGAATAGAGAGTAATCAAATAAGCATAAAATTAAATGCACAATTCAGTTCAGTTCGGTTCAGTTCAGTTGCTCAGTCGTGTCCGACTCTGCGACTCCATGAATTGCAGCAGGCCAGGCCTCCTTGTCCATCACCAACTCCCGGAGTTCACTCAGACTCACGTCCATCGAGTCAGTGATGCCATCCAGCCATCTCTTCCTCTGTCGTCCCCTTCTCCTCCTGCCCCCAATCCCTCCCAGCATCAGAGTCTTTTCCAATGAATCAACTCTTCGCATGAGGTGGCCAAAGTACTGGAGTTTCAGCTTTAGCATCATTCCTTCCAAAGAAATCCCAGGGCTGATCTCCTTCAGAATGGACTGGTTGGATCTCCTTGCAGTCCAAGGGACTCTCAAGAGTCTTCTCCAACACCACAGTTCAAAAGCATCAATTCTTTGGTGCTCAGCTTTCTTCACAGTCCAACTCTCACATCCATACATGACTACTGGAAAAACCATAGCCTTGACTAGACGGACCTTTGTTGGCAAAGTAATGTCTCTGCTTTTGAATATGCTGTCTAGGTTGGTCATAACTTTTCTTCCAAGGAGTAAACTTCTTTTAATTTCATGGCTGCAGTCACCATCTGCAGTGATTCTGGAGCCCAAAAAAATAAAGTCTGACACTGTTTCCGCTGTTTCCCCATCTATTTCCCATGAAGTGATGGGACCAGATGCCATGATCTTCATTTTCTGAATGTTGAGCTTTAAGCCAACTTTTACACTCTCCACATTCACTTTCATCAAGAGGCTTTTTAGTTCCTCTTCACTTTCTGCCATAAGGGTGGTGTCATCTGCATATCTGAAGTTATTGATATTTCTCCCGGCAATCTTGATTCCAGCTTGTGTTTCTTCCAGTCCAGCATTTCTCATGATGTACTCTGCATAGAAGTTAAATAAGCAGGGTGACAATATACAGCCTTGACGTACTCCTTTTCCTATTTGGAGCCAGTCTGTTGGAGTTACACCTATGCTAATACAATGAGTGAGGGTGCAGAGTTCTTTGAGAATGAATGAAGATACCTTTGCTCTAAACTGGGGGGAAACGGGCATTATTATCAACTCATGGACCTTTCTGCATATGTCTTGATTAATTACTTTTATCTGCTAATCTTTAGACATTGGAAGCTTGTAATTTGAAATATTCTACTGACATAGTGAGACCTCATATAATCTGGGAACGATGGTGACAGTTCTCTTTTTGTTTCTTTATCCATAGACTAAAGAAACTCTAGAGCCTTTGTGGAACTCATACACTTCTGCTAGATGCATAATCACTTTCTAGAACAACTGATAATACATAGTAAAGTGAAGGTGTTCTTACTGTACATCTTAGGAAATCCCCTTATATGGAAACTTTTCCCCAAACAAGGAATCATATGCAAGAATACTTATTGTAGCATTACCCATAATTTTTTTAAATGAGAAAAAGTCTGGGGGCTTCCCTGGTGGCCCACTAGTTAAGAATTTGCCTTGCAGTGCAAGGAACACTGGTCTGGGAAGATTCTGCATGCCGTAGAGCAGCTAAGTTCATGCACCGCAATTACTGGCCCCACACCCTAGAGCCCATGAGCTGCAACTGCCGAAGCCCATGTGCCCAGAGCCTGTGCTCTTCAGCAAGAGAAGCCCCCACACCAACAAAGAGTAGCCCTCACTCACTGAGACTAGAGAAAGCCCTCGCGAGCAACGAAGAACCATCACAGCCAAAAAAAAATAAAAGATTTTTTTAAATGAGAAAAAGTCTGAAAGTCCATTGTAAGAATAAATAAGTTGTGATGTACTTACACACTAGAATACTGCCATACAGTTATGAGTGTGGTTGACCTACATCTGTCGATATAGATAAATCTAAAAGTTGTACCATGTCAAAAAAGTTCAAAATCTGTAAAACAATACTGTATAACATTATAGTTGGAAAAAACATAGTAAGGGAGGGGAAATAAAAACTGAACTTGTAGTAATGAATACTTTGGAAGAGAGAGCAAAGAGAATAGGACCAGAAAGGGGTCCCAACTGTATCTGTAATAAAGTAAAACCTTTTAAAAAAACTAGTAGATACATCCATGTTTTTATATGGGCATACATTTTATTATTTTCTATTCTTTCTAAGGCATATTTAAAATGCGTTCTCCTTTAAAACCTCCACTAATTTCTTTTTTTTTTAATTTTTAAATTTTTTGGCCATGTGGTATGTGGGATCTTAGTTCCCCGACCAGGGATCAAACCCATGTCCCCTGTGTTGGAAGCATGAATCGTAACCACTGGACCCACCAGGGAGGTCCTCCACTAATTCCTAAACCATGTAGCTCCTCCAAAAAAATTCTAGCGTGTAGAAACTCAGTGATAAAGTTCTGCACAAAGCAGAAATATCGCTTGCATCATTCTGGACTGCTCTGAAAAATGGAGGCAAATAACCATACCTCAACAAAATGGTGATGTGAGTTCAGCTGGTCCTCAACCTTCCTCTTGGTGATCTTCTTGCCCTTCTTTATAAACTTAGAGATCACTTGAGCTTTGTCTTCTCCATCCAGGAAATGATCTCATTTCATTCATTTTAATTGTTATCACCTTACTGTGTGGCTGATCTACTTTGCTTATGGATGTTAAAAAAGAAAAATTCATTTTCCCAAGACTTATATTTCAAAATATTTCAAACAGATAAGCCAGCATCTTTTTGTCTAGAGACTACCAATCAAGATAAATTCTTTATTAAACACTTAGCCTTGAAATCAGAATTTATTTAACAGTTATTAATTGATTGTTTTCCAAGTAAGGGAGTTTTCATGTTCATGTGCCTAATACTTAATATTTATGGTAGTGTGTTGGGGCCCGATTAACAACTACAATTTTTTAGTCAATTTCAAAACTTCCTTCCCAACTGTAAACCTGTATCTGCTTAAGGTTGTATGTCTCCCCATCAGTTATGAATGCATAAGAAGGGATATCCCTGGCAGCCCAGTGTTTAAGAGTCCGTGCTGCCAATAAAGCGGGTGTGGGTTCAATCCCTGGTCAGGGAACTAAGATTCCACATCCTGTGTGGCTGGGCCAAAAGATTTTAAAATGATAATAAAAGAATTTTAAAATGAATGCATAAGGAACACTTTATAGTTGTGAAGTATAGCATTAAAATAGTAACGCGAAAATGTTGGCTTCTTTTATTTTTTGTTAAATCTGTACAGATTACAGTACTGTGATGAGTCTGTTCCTGCAACTTTTAACCCACATACAGAGCTGCTTGATCCTCAAAAGAAATCAGAACAAATCCGAAGAGACATTGGATTTTGGTGTCCAAGGCATCTGAAGACTTCTGGGGGACAAGGCTATAAGTTTCTGGGAATTGACCAGTGTGCACCTCCATGCCCCAACATGTATTTTAAAAGTGATGAGCTAGAGTTTGCAAAAAGTTTTATTGGAATAGTTTCAATATTTTGTCTCTGTGCAACCCTTTTCACATTCCTTACTTTTTTAATTGATGTTAGAAGATTCAGATACCCGGAGCGACCTATTATATACTACTCTGTCTGTTACAGCATTGTATCTCTTACGTACTTTATCGGATTCTTGCTAGGCAACAGCACAGCGTGCAATAAGGCAGACGAGAAACTGGAACTTGGTGACACGGTGGTTCTAGGCTCTCAAAATAAGGCTTGCACCATTTTGTTCATGTTTTTGTATTTTTTCACCATGGCTGGCACTGTGTGGTGGGTGATGCTTACCATTACTTGGTTCTTAGCTGCTGGCAGAAAATGGAGTTGTGAGGCCATTGAACAAAAAGCAGTGTGGTTTCATGCTGTTGCATGGGGAATACCAGGTTTTCTCACCATTATGCTTCTTGCCATGAACAAAGTTGAAGGAGACAACATTAGTGGCGTCTGCTTTGTCGGCCTTTATGACCTGGATGCTTCTCGCTACTTCGTCCTCTTGCCACTGTGCCTTTGTGTGTTTGTCGGGCTGTCTCTCCTCTTAGCTGGCATTATTTCCTTAAATCACGTTCGACAAGTTATACAACATGATGGCCGGAACCAAGAGAAACTGAAGAAGTTTATGATTCGAATTGGAGTCTTCAGTGGCCTGTATCTGGTGCCATTAGTAACTCTTCTGGGATGCTACGTCTACGAGCAAGTAAACAGGATTACCTGGGAGATAACTTGGGTCTCTGACCACTGTCGTCAGTACCATATCCCATGTCCTTATCAGGTAAAAGCTATCATTTGTATTATTTCACTATTTAACATGGCATTCCCTGGAAATATCTTTGAATTCATCATGAAGCTAAAATTAGATTTCAGATGAGAAAATCCAATAGAGGGAAATGTTCCCTAGGCATCAGTTGAAACGGGGATGAGTGTCTTAAGAGGTGTTTCCTCAAGTTTTAGCTTCGGTTACACTGATAGTAAAGTGCCTCTTTTAGCGGTTCTTTTAAAAATTAAGTTAGATTGCAAAGGCAGATGAATGGGAATGAAGAATAGAATCAGAAGGACAGGTTCTTATTATATGGAGAAGAAAAGTAACTTTTGCTGAATTGGGAGTAGCTTTTAATTCTTTAGTTAGTTGAGAAAACCCTTATTTGGGTTTATAATAAGATGATATATAACATATCATTTTATATTTTACTCATATATACTTTTAAAAACAGAATTTTTGCCTAAACTATCCTGTCATTTCTTATGACAAAAAGCACAATTAAAATAAAACATGATTTATGTGTTTCTGATACTTCTGATTAAAGTTGTGATTTTAAGATTTAAAAGTATCTGAAAATAGAAAATCTCTTAGAGCATTTTAGTTGAGTTTTTAAAATAGAAGCTTTGTGCTTTGTTTCTAATCGATTTTATAAATTTTTCTTGAATATCTATATATGGTACTGACTAATGTTGCTTGTGAGTGCTATATCATCACAGTGTATTAGATTAAGCAATGTATGGACTGAATTATTTTATGTAGTAATTTATATTCTAGAAAGTTACTGCACTGTAACAGTGAGACCTATTTTACATACTGATATGTGGGGATAATGGTTTTACCTGCCTTACAGCCTGTCCATAGACTGTTATCCATCATCTGTTTTTACTATATAATCACTAAGGAAGTACTCTTAAAGTGATCCTGCCATATTTTGTCCTAGATTGCTCATATTTTTGGCAAACTAGGGGGGAAGGCAACTATTACATACTGCTAAAAAGTGTAAGATATATGATGTTTTAAGATTATATTTCATGTAAAGAAAAACTGTATTAGCAGATAAAGTGAAAAAATTCTAATCTTATAATGGGGAAGGACTTTATGATATAAAATTCATGAAAGAAAAGATTGCTAAATCTGACTAAGGAAAATTTTTTTTTCAGATTCTGCATGGCAAAAAAACCCACCATAATCAAAGTCAGGAGACCAACTGGGAAATTTTATTCACACTTCACATCATAATTAAAGAGCTAATTTCCTTACTTATAAAGGGTTCTTATAGATCAATAAGAAAAAAATTAACAATCTGATATAAAAATGACAAAAGGATATGTCAAGAGGTCACAAAAAAGAAAAAGAAACAAGCTATTCTTGACATAAGAAAAATGCAAATTAAAATTATAATAAAATCATATTTCTGCTTATGACATGGCAAATGTGGTTTTATAACCACCGTATTGATGAAACTTTGGGAGAATACACGTTCTAGACTTTGCTGCCCCATTAGTTTAACCTTCTGTGGAAGAATTTTTATAATATCTGTTATTTAAGATGCACGTTCTCTTTGATCCTGTCCTTCTGGGACTTTATCAATAGATCTCCTGACAGATGTGAGATATTACAGACATACAAAGTAGTCACTTTAGCATTATTTGCAATGGCAATAGGAAATAACCTGAACATCTATTAGTAGGGGTAGTTGAATAAATTATAGTTCATTCACACAATGGAGCAGCCTTTAAAAAGAATGAAGTATTCTATTTACACTAATATAGAATGGTCTCCAAGAAATATTAGTAAGTGTAAAAAGAAAGATATAATGCATAATGTATAGTATTTTGATATTATATAACATTCTAAAAATATTTGAAAGTTTATGCTTGAAAGAAAAGTATGATTTAATTTTTATAAAATTTCCACATTTTTTTCATTTTACTGATGCTTACTTTGTTCTCACCTAGTTTTTATAACCATCAGTAGTACCTAAAGACTCTGAAATAGTATGCTGTTAAAAATGAGTTTAAATGTATTTTTTTTAATAGATTATAGTTAAGGAAAATAGATAAATATTGAGAGGCACATATTTTGGGAATTATAAGAGGCTGCTATACTTACAGGAAAAAGAATGCCAGATATCAAGCCAAGGATGTAAAGACATCCTTCCTAAATATATTTAATGTGTTATTCCCTTTCTGCTTATATATTTTGATAAAAGTTCTTTGATCAGAACTTCTATGAGGAATGTATTACACTTATATCACTATTCATTATGCCATATCAAACATTTCATAAGACCAACTGATTTATACTTTTGTTCAAGTTTTACAGTAACTGTATAGATTTCTCTTTACTTTAAATTTATCACTGAAATTCTTCTTATTTATTTGTAGGCAAATGCAGAAACTCGACCAGAATTGGCTTTATTTATGATAAAATATCTGATGACATTAATTGTTGGCATCTCTGCTGTCTTCTGGGTTGGAAGCAAAAAGACATGCACAGAATGGGCTGGATTTTTTAAACGAAATCGCAAGAAAGAGTAAGCATCTATTGAATTATGTGACATTGTTTTAAGATAAATAGACCAAATACCAAGGAACTATTCAAATCATCACTGTACCAGAGTTTCATTATATTGACTGTTTTTTCAAGGTCTTTTGAAAGTCTTGAAGTCTTTTTTCATGGAGAGAGATGCTTTATTTTAGTATTTGCTACAGTAGTCTTTGACATATACTATTCTATTGAAATATAAATACAAAGTTTGTAAAATGTATATTTTCTTTCCATGGCTTATAATATATCCAGTATTATTACTGCTATCATTGAATTCATTGTTTTGGGTTCAGCATTGTAAATAATTTTATCCTTTTTTATCAGTGATAAAAGATGAAATGGGTCAAATATCAATATATATTAAGCAATATAGAATATGATTCAAATGTGGTATATGATCATTACCTTTACATTTTATTACACATAGTACTGACTTAACATGTCACTTATTTGTCTTGTCTAAGACGGTAAAAATTTCAACTTATGGAATATTCTTTAACAACATAGACTTACATTTATGAATAAATAGTTAATTTTATTATTTATATATGTTATAAATTGTGTACTATCAATGTAATACAGAGTTTTTTAACTGTTTCCAATTGGTTTGATTAGTGAACATTTTTGTGGTAAAAATTTTAGAACCTTTTTACAAATTAATTTTTGAAGCCTGAAGAATTCATTTAACTGGACTTTAATTTCTTTGAACGATTATTATATCTCTATCCCTGGTGGCTCAGACGGTAAAGACTCCACCTGCAATGCGGGAGACCTGGATTGGATCCCTGGGTCAGGAAGATCCCCTGCAGGAGGGCATGGCAAACCACTCCAGTATTCTTGCCTGGAAAATTCCATTAACAGAGGAGCCTGGCAGGCTACCGTACATGGAGTCAGACACAACGGAGTGACTAAGCACATCCCATATTTATATGCCCACACTAACTTCCGAATAACTTGCTATAACTTGAATATTAGAAAGAAAGCAATTGTATTTAAGCAAAGACCATTAATTATATTCTATATTCTCTCTCTCTGGTTTACTTTCATATTTTATATCTTTGTTTATGATACACATACAGATAATCCCCTACTTTATGCCAGTTTGAGTTTTTTTGCCCTCATCTTTTGATTTTGCGTATTTAATTTCCTTCTGCTATTTATGGTGACAAAAGCCACCGACAGTGTATGCACAAAAGATTTCACTTCATGGCCATCTACTGATATCTCAAAGTATTTATAATCCTAGATTTTTATAAATAATGTAAATCATATAGACTCTAACTTGAATGAATAAGGATTTTTGGCACAAGATGTATGATATGCTTTACGGTTTCTATTATAACACGTAACCTTTATCCAGTACACTCTCTCCTTGAATTTTCTTACAGTCCAATCAGTGAAAGCCGAAGAGTATTACAGGAGTCATGTGAGTTTTTCTTAAAGCACAATTCTAAAGTTAAACACAAAAAGAAGCACTACAAGCCAAGTTCACATAAACTGAAGGTCATTTCCAAATCCATGGGAACCAGCACAGGTGTGACGGCAAATCATGGTACTTCTGCGGTAGCAATCACTAACCATGACTACTTAGGACAGGAAACTCTGACAGAAATACAGACTTCACCAGAAACATCAGTGAGAGAGGTGAGAGGGGATGGAGCGAGCACCCCCAAATTAAGAGAACGGAACTGTGAGGAGCCTGCCTCCCCAGCAGCACCCAGCTCCAAACCCTGCGGGGAACAGACGGACAGGAAAGGCCAAGGCCGGGCAGGCAACGTGAATGACAAGAGCAGTGTGTCTGAAAGTGCGCGGAGTGAAGGAAGGTGAGCTTGGACTTGCTTCTCTTAAATCATGTGACTATTTCAAACACTGCCTTACACATTTTTCATTAAAGGATAACATTTTCATTTCCAGCCTATAGCTGGAAAGAATGCATTCTTTGAGATGACAGGTCTATACATTTTTAGTCCAAGTCAGTTTGGGATTAAGAAGTGTAGATTCTGCGTATAAATGCTCTTTTATAGTTTAATTCTTAGTATTGGGAGGAGCCTTTTATGTATATTGTTCAAATAGAAAAGTAATGCTCATTTCTATGGTAATTGTTAAGAGTTGCTTGTGAATTTAGGGAAATGTTTGATTCATGTAAAATACAGGCTATTAAGTTTCAGTTGCCCACTCCAGTGTTCTTGTCTGGAGAATCCCAGGGATGGGGGAGCCTGGTGGGCTGCCGTCTATGGGGTTGCACAGAGTTGGACACGACTGAAGTGACTTAGCAGTAGCAGCAGCCCTACATTATAATACTGTCTAAAAGGTATTTGTCATTTTATATGAGTTTGATTATACAATGTTTTTATTTTCTGAACGTGAAAGGATATTGACATTACTTTTAATGAATTTTTCCAAATGATCATAAGTGATCCAAACACAGGTAAGTATTGAATTAGCCAAAATATTGACAGCTGACTACTTTAAGGTCTCAAGGCTGTCTTACCTTATCCTCCCAAACTAGACCAAATGTACCTCCAGCAGCTTTTGCATACTAGATTATGTATTATTAGATAAATGCCTTTATTGTCCCCTAGATTTGTAAACTCCTCAAAGGTGAAGCTGAGGTCATACTCATCTTTGTGCTCCCAGCCTCTTACACAGGGTCTAATCCATGGGGGAGAATCAACAAAAGGTTTGCTAAACTAAGGGCAGGAATCCTGTCTTATTCCCCATGAGATACCATGCTTAGCCCGTACAGGGTTGATGCTTGATGAAGTTTCTGAAGTTAGCAAAAATTGTTTTTGAAAATAAATTATTTGTACTTTGAGGTGTTAAGAGTATACGTAAAGAGTTAATTATTTTCTGATAAAAGTGGTTACTGACTAGGAGTAAAACTCATGGAAAGAGAAATAGCAGTTGTAAGGACATCCAGCATCGCGTCTCTGCTTTGATGTGTATGTACATCAGCTTTTGTTGTTGTACCTAGGGTAACCCCAAAGAGTGATGTCCCCGAAAGTGGCCCAGTGCAGAGCAACAGCATGCAGGCGTCCAGTTCTCCAGAGCCAGGCAGCCTCAAAGGCTCAACATCACTGCTTGTTCATTCGGCTTCAGGAGCTGGAAAAGAGCAAGGCGCTGGCGGTCATTCAGATACTTGAAAACCAGGCCATCGTGTTACTGAGAAGGGGATTCCTGCTACACTGGAGGTGCCAGTACACTGTCTTACAAGAATCACTGTTACAGTTTGCTTTTGCACTTAAAGCTACATTGCCTCTTGTTACACTGAAAACAATAGATTCTGAGAATATGATTCGTTTCACACAGAGGTTAATGGCAGCAATATACCCCCCCAAACGGGAATGTGCAGGTTAATAATATTTTTCAAGTTGTGTGGGAGGAGAGACTGTTAGAGGAATCTTCATTTTCGATTTATGAAGATTCTTCTGTGTCAAAAGTGTTTTAAATTGTACTATGCGGTTTCACTTTTCTAGTATAAAGTCAAGATTTTTCTTTGCTGAAGTATTTAAAACTTATCTTTATATCATTTTTATATATTTGAAAATGAATTTTTATGTTTTGAACTTTTTTTAGGAATCTTAAGTCTATTCAGATATTTTTATTATGTTATTCCAACAGCTGATTTTAGTTAGCACTATTTTGGTAGCTTTTACATTGAATTTCTAAGAAAATAAGTATTCTTTTGTAGTATGAAAAGTAGTTGATACACTGAAATTCATTTATCATGGAAATTCACCTTTAAAAACCTATTTACCTTATCATCTTCAATGTGTGAATTTTATGAAGTCTAGTTGTTTTAGGAATTTCACAAATCTATTATGCAACTGAAATAAGGTGCTTACTGAGTGTCCAATGTTGATATTATGCTGCTGACTGATCCTTCTGATTTTTTAAAATGAAATTTTCTGAAGGATTAGTAGATGAATTGTTACTCTTTTATAAATTAAGCCAAGCGCAAGGTGAATTGTTACTGTTTTATAAATTAAGCCAAGTGCAATTGATTTCCTTTTTTAATATATCATGACTACCCGAGATTGTGTTTGTATGACCATTTACAATTGCTTATACATTTAACTTTTGTTTTTTTAACATTTCGAATACTACAGACTTTTTGCATTTTTGCAGTATCTTTCTCAGACATAATGTAGAATTCATCTGTGCAGCTAAATAGGATTTTGCTGAATATTCAAACATGTGCTAGCGGTATTAGTGACAAACAAATGGAAAATATATATATACAGTCCTGATAAACAGAATAAAATATATTTCATGTAACATACTTTGAAATATTAAAGAATTTTCTTAATTTTGTTTTCAATGAGTATCTTTCCCTGAATGAAACTTTGTTATACTTTTGGTTTTTTTCTCTTATTTAACATTCTATTAAAGTGTAAAAAGAAAATCATCATGTACTGTATGAAAAATGTAAATATTAACTTTTCCACATTTTTTAACTTTGTATACAAAAATTTTGTGTGATCTTTTCAGTAATAAAATGTTCTCTGCATATGAGATTATAGAGTAATCTATGGTTATGCACAGTGTTCCTGGCCCAAGAAGTGGTATCGTTTTTCAGATTGGTGGTTCCATGACTAACAAGCCAGAATAGGCTCTTTTTTACCTGGAGAATCAAAAGACAGTCAAGGCTTGTGTTATTTCTTCTTTGTCACAGTTTCTTCTCAAAGTATATTTCCTGTTCAGTCACTGAGTCACATCCCACTCTTTGCAATCCCATGGACTGCAGCATGCCAGGCTTCCCTGTCCTCCACCATCTCCTGGAGTTTGCTCAAGTTCATGTCTACTGAGTCGGTGATGTATAGTGTAATTATCGGAGAAGGCAATGGCACCCCACTCCAGTACTCTTGCCTGGAAACTCCCATGGACAAAGGAGCCTGGTAGGCTGCAGTCCAGGGGTCGCTAAGAGTTGGACACGACTGAGCGACTTCACTTTCACTTTTCACTTTCATGCATTGGAGAAGGAAATGGCAACCCACTCCAGTGTTCTTGCCTGGAGAATCCCAGGGACGGGAGAGCCTGGTGGGCTGCCATCTATGGGGTCGCACAGAGTCGGACACGACTGAAGTGACTTAGCAGCAGCAGCAGTATAATTATAGAATTGTTTTTGTCATAACTTTTTAGAGCCAACTGTAGACCTGAGATGTGGGATAAAGCAAAGGGAACCCAGGACCCTACTTTCACTCCTGACAATGAGAAATAAAACAAGATCATCCTGAAAACATTAGAAAAACTTAATAAGATCATGTGAAATTGCCAGGTTAAGATTTGGTAGAAGAGAAATTCACACTGCCAAGCCCAACATTTGGAGCTTTTTTTGCCTAGGAAGCATTTGACAATTCAGAAAACCTGGCTGAGACATTGAACGGTGCCGTTATCAGCCTCAAACTCTGGAGGATGAGGACAAGGAGAACGGAGTCAGAATTGTAACCTCAAAGGGATGCATCCTAGGGTAGGATGAACTATAAGGAAAGCAACTCTGCTTTTTTATCTGGGTGGACTAGAAAAGTCTCTAACCCTGGAATTAGAATAAGGTGGTTTTGGATAACTGTGACCATCAGGCACCAGGCAGAAGCAAATGAAAATTTTCTCTGGAGGAAGAAAATGTCATTTTACCTACTCTGTGGATATTTTTTCAAATACAATGTCCATCATATACTCAAACATACTCAGATATGCAAAAACAATACATGAACAAGAATTGGGACAAGCATCAGACAAGAGAAAAATATTGAGAGATACTCCTAAATTGCCAGGCATAGGTTCATTAAACTAGTATAATTTAAAAAGAAAAGAAAAAGAAAACAATAGTGAGATACCACTGCACACTTATTAGAATGGTTAAAATCCAAGAAATTGACAGCATCAATTCCTGCTGAGGATGCTCTCATTTGTTGCTGATGGGATGCAAAATGGTATAGGCAGTTTAAAAACATTTGGGCAATTTCTCACACAGCTAAATGTGGTCTTACCATATGATCCAGCAATCACACTCCTAGGTGTTTAACTGATTTATAAAGACACACTACCCTTGACATGCAGTATAAAACCCTCCACTCTTTCAGTCTCATCGGAACATAGTGACTTCCTCCCTTGACGCACACTACCTCCACCAGGTGAAAGTCGGTATCAGCAGTGATAAGTCATACTGAGAGTACGTACCCTTCGTATGATGTGCTGAAAACGGCACTTGACCTCTGTGACCTTCCTCCCCCAAATTTCTAACCACTCGAGTCATGACTTCTCAAGTCACACAAATCTAGGCAGATGGAGTTTTTACAAAATACCTGACCAGTAGTACTCCTCAAAACTCTCAAGGTCATCAAAAACAGTCTGAAAAACAGTCACAGCCAAGAAGAGCTAAGGAGACATGATGTAATGTAGTATCCTAGAAAAGAAAAGCTACATTAGATAAAAAACTAACAAAATCCGAATAAAGCATGGGCTTTAGTCATTTCAATTCAGTGGAATGCTCATTAATTATATATGCAATAAGTTCCTCCCCTCTGCTGGCTCTCTGTCAATGGCATTCCTTTTCATCAGTTGCTGGACACTGTAGATCAATGCTCCAGTTTTCCTGTTTTTCCTCTCCTTTTGTTCATGTCTGAATTTTTGTTCTCTAAGAAACATTTGAAATGTTTCTCTAAGAAAACATTTCGAGCTTATCTTCTAAATTCCTGTTGAATTTTTATTTTGGCTATCATTTTTTAATTTCACAGAGCATTTTGTAGTACCTTCCTGTTTTCATGACTCTTTTTGAAATTATGCAATTTTTGAAATTATGTATGCAATCTTCCTACATTGGAAGATATATAATTTGCTTTTTAAAGGTCATAGAAAATATATTAATAATTGTTATTTTGTAACATGACTTATTAAGGTCCTTTAGGCCCTCATAATTTTATAGTTGATTTTTCCTGGATTTTCTAGGTAAGTAAGCTTTTTGTAACAAATAATGATAATTTCATTTCTCACCTTTTAACTAACTTGATCTTGAAGCCAGTAATCATTAATAGTGAATAGTAGCAGGTATTCTTGTTTATTTTAATGAAAATGCCTATAGATAACAATGTTGGCATTTGATATAAAGTAGTTATTTTTACTTGGGTTTCTCTTACCTTGGGCGTGGGGTATTTCTTCACGGCTGCTCCAGCAAAGTGCAGCCGCTGCTCCTTTCTTGGATGAGGGGTATCTCCTCACCACCGCCCTTCCTGACCTTCAACGTGGGATAGCTCAAGGTAAGAGAAACCCAAGTAAGATGGTAGATGTTGCAAGAGGGCATCAGAGGGCGGACACACTGAAACCATACTCACAGAAAACTAGTCAATCTAATCACATAAGGACCACAGCCTTGTCTAACTCAGTGAAACTAAGCCATGCCCATGGGGCAACCCAAGACGGGCAGGTCATGGTGGAGAAGTCTGACAGAATGTGGTCCACTGGAGAAGGGAATGGCAAACCACTTCAGTATTCTTGCCTTGAGAACCCCATGAACAGTATGAAAAGGCAAAAGGATAGGATACTGAAAGAGGAACTCCCCAGGTCAGTAGGTGCCTAATATGCTACTGGAGATCAGTGGAGAAATAACTCCAGAAAGAATGAAGGGATGGAGCCAAAGCAAAAACAATACCCAGTTGTGGATGTGACTGGGGATAGAAGCAAGGTCCGATGTTGTAAAGAGCAATATTGCATAGGAACCTGGAATGTCAGGTCCATGAATCAAGGCAAATTGGAAGTGGTCAAACGAGATGGCAAGAGTGAATGTTGACATTCTAGGAATCAGCAAACTAAAATGGACTGGAATGGGTGAATTTAACTCAGATGACCATTATATCTACTACTATGGGCAGGAAACCCTTAGAAGAAATGGAGTAGCCATCATGGTCAACAAAAGAGTCTGAAATGCAGTACTTGGATGCAATCTCAAAAACGACAGAATGATCTCTGTTCGTCTCCAAGGCAAACCATTCAATATCACGGTAATCCAAGTCTATACCCCAACCAGTAACGCTGAAGAAGCTGAAGTTGAATGGTTCTATGAAGACCTACAAGACCTTTTAGAACTAACACCCAAAAAAGATGTCCTTTTCATTACAGGGGACTGGAATGCAAAAGTAGAAAGTCAAGAAACACCTGGAGTAACAGGCAAATTTGGCCTTGGAATACGGAATGAAACAGGCCAAAAGCTAATAGAATTTTGCCAAGAAAATGCACTGGTCATAGCAAACACCCTCTTCCAACAACACAAGAGAAGACTCTACACGTGGACATCACCAGATGGTCAACACCGAAATCAGATTGATTATATTCTTTGCAGCCAAAGATGGAGAAGCTCTATGCAGTCAACAAAAACAAAACCAGGAGCTGACTGTGGCTCAGATCATGAACTCCTTATTACCAAATTCAGACTTAAATTCAAGAAAGTAAGGAAACCACTAGACCATTCAGGTATGACCTGTATCAAATCCCTTATGATTATACAGTGGAAGTGAGAAATAAATTTTAGGGCCTAGATCTGATAGAAGGAGTGCCTGATGAACTATGGATGGAGGTTCGTGCCATTGTACAGGAGACAGGGATCCAGACCATCCCCATGGAAAAGAAATGCAAAAAAGCAAAATGGCTGTCTGGGGAGGCCTAACAAAAAGCTGTGAAAAGAAGAGAAGCGAAAAGCAAAGGAGAAAAGGAAAGATATAAGCATCTGAATACTTCCCTAGTGGCTCAGACGGTAAAGCATTTGTCTACAATGTGGGAGACCCAGGTTTGATCTCTGGGTTGGGAAGATCCCCTGGAGAAGGAAATGGCAATCCACTCCAGTACTATTGCCTGGAAAATCCCATGGACAGAGGAGCCTGGTGGGCTATGGTCCATGGGGTCGCAAAGAGTTGGACACGACTGAGTGACTTCACTTCGAAGCATCTGAATGCAGAGTCCCAAAGAATAGCAAGAATGGATAAGAAAGCCTTCTTCAGCAATCAGTGCAAAGAAATAGAGGAAAAGAACAGGATGGGAAAGACTAGAGATCTCTTCAAGAAAATTAGAGATACCAAGGGAACATTTCATGCAAAGATGGGCTCAATAAAGGACAGAAATGGTATGGACCTAACAGAAGCAGAAGATATTAAGAAGAGGTGGCAAGAATATACAGAAGAACTGTACGAAAATGATTATCACGACCCAGATAATCACGATGGTGTGATCACTCATCTAGAGCCTGACATCCTGGAATGTGAAGTCAAGCGGGCCTTAAAAAGCATCACTATGAACAAAGCTAGTGGAGGTGATGGAATTCCAGTGGAGCTATTTCAAATCCTGAAAGATGATGCTGTGAAAGTGCTGCACTCAATATGCCAGCAAATTTGGAAAACGCAGCAGTGGCCACAGGACTGGAAAAGGTCAGTCTTCATTCCAATCCCAAAGAAGGGCAATGCCAAAGAATGCTCAAACTACCGCACGATTGCACTCATCTCACATGCCAGTAAAGTAATGCTCAAAATTCTCCAAGCCAGGCTTCAGCAATATGTGAACTGTGAACTTCCTGATGTTCAAGCTGGTTTTAGAAAAGGCAGAGGAACCAGAGACCAAATTGTCAACATCTGCTGGATCATGGAAAAAGCAAGAGAGTTCCAGAAAAACATCTATTTCTGCTTTCTTGACTATGCCAAAGCCTTTCACTGTGTGGATCACAATAAACTGTGGAAAATTCTTCAAGAGATGGGAATACCAGACCACCTGACCTGCCTCTTGAGAAATCTGTATGCAGGTCAGGAAGCAACAGTTAGAACTGGACAGGGAACAACAGACTGGTTCCAAATAGGAAAAGGAGTATGTCAAGGCTGTATATTGTCACCCTGCTTATTTAACTTCTATGCAGAGTACATCATGAGAAATGCTGGACTGGAAGAAACACAAGCTGGAATCAAGATTGCCGGGAGAAATATCAAGAACCTCAGATATGCAAGATGACACCACCCTTATGGCAGAAAGTGAAGAGGAGCTAAAAAGCCTCTTGATGAAAGTGAAAGAGGAGAGTGAAAAAGTTGGCTTAAAGCTCAACATTCAGAAAACGAAGATCATGGCATCTGGTCCCATCACTTCGTGGGAAATAGATGGGGAAACAGTGGAAACAGTGTCAGACTTTATTTTTGGGGGCTCCAAAATCACTGCAGATGGTGAGTGCAGCCATGAAATTAAAAGACGCTTACTTCTTGGAAGAAAAGTTATGACCAACCTAGATAGTATATTCAAAAGCAGAGACATTACTTTGCCGACTAAGGTCCGTCTAGTCAAGGCTATGGTTTTTCCTGTGGTCATGAATGGATGTGAGATTTGGACTGTGAAGAAGGCTGAGCACCGAAGAATTGATGCTTTTGAACTGTGGTGTTGGAGAAGACTCTTGAGAGTCCCTTGGACTGCAAGGAGATCCAACCAGTCCATTCTGAAGGAGATCAACCCTGGGATTTCTTTGGAAGGAATGATGCTAAAGCTGAAACTCCAGTACTTTGGCCACCTCATGCGAAGAGCTGACTCATTGGAAAAGACTCTGATGCTGGGAGGGATTGGGGGCAGGAGGAGAAGGGGACGACCGAGGATGAGATGGCTGGAGGGCATCACTGACTCGATGGACATGAGTCTGAGTGAACTCCGGGAGTTGGTGATGGATAGGGAGGCCTGGCATGCTGCGATTCATTGTGTCGCAAAAAGTCGGACACGACTGAGCGACTGAACTGAACTCAACTGAGGTATTTTTAACAATAGAAATATCCTGTTCCATTTGACAATTTTTTTTTAATTGGCAGTAGGTGTTGAATTTTATCAAATGCCTTTTGCTATCAGTGTTGTTCAAGGGGGCTAACTGCTGTCACAAACAATCCTCAAAATTTTAGTAGCTCATACATAGAAAATAGGTAACTAATAAGGACCTACTTACAGCACAGGGAACTCTTACTCAATATTCTGCAATGGCCTATAAGGGAAAAGAATCTAAAAAGTGAGTGCTGAGTCAGTTGTGTCCGACTCTTTGTGACCCTATGGACTATAGCCCGCCAGGCTCCTCTGTCCGTGGGGAGTGGATATATGTATAAATGATTCACTTGACTGTACACCTGATACTAATACATAACCGTAAATCAACTATACTCCAATGATTTTTCTTTAAAGTTGAGTATTCTAAAATCTGTTTCCACGCTTCCCTGGTGGCTCAGATGGTAAAGTGTCTGTCTGCAATGCGGGAGACCTGGTTCAACTCCTGGGTTGGGAAGATCCCCTGGAGAAGGAGATGGCAACCCACTCCAGTATTCTTGCCTGGAGAATCCCATGAATGGAGGAGCCTGGTAGGCTATAGTCCATGTGGTCGCAAAGAATTGGACAAGACCGAGCGACTTCTTTACTTCATTGCCACTCACAGGACAAATGCAGATGTTCTTGAGGTAGCCTGCGGTAGCCTGCCAAGTGAGTCCTCAAGCACCCCTCACTTCTGTCTGTCTGATGACTCTGCTGTCTGTCAGGGCTTCAGATTCTCCTCCAGATCTCTCTGCACCCCGCCAGCAGGTGGAGGCAGAGAGAGAAAGAGCAACCACCTGCACACAGGAAAATATGGCTTGAGCGGGGAATTGGCTTGCTTCACTTTCAGCTACATTCCATTTGACAGAACTCAGGCATAGATCCATACCTAACTCCAAGGGATGCTGGGAAATGTGGTGCATCCGAGAGGGTGAAGGAACAGGCTCAATGAGCAGCTCAACAGCAATGTTTTAGTCCACAATTGTGATATCGTCAGCACTTTTCCTAATATAAGATATCCTTTCATGCTTTGAGTAACTAATTGATCTTAAACACTTTCTATATCTACCTATGTTCTAAATGATGTCTCAACCATGGGCATAATGTTTGTAATCAGTAAGCTTGAATTTTTTTTAAGTATTCATTTTTAATAAACTTTAAAGCCATCTTCTTAACTCAAAAGAAAAAAGCAGTTTCTCTTTTTCCCAGGACCAGTGCCTCCGATGCAAAAAGAGCCTGCTATTTTAGAGTCAGTGACATAAATTTTTTTTTAATCTTTATTGAATTTGTTATAATATTGCTTCTGTTTTATGTTTTGGATTTTTTGGCCATGAGTCATATGGGATCTTAGCTCCCCAACCCAGGATCAAACCCGCACCCCCTGCCTTGGAAGGTGAAGTCTTAACCATTGGACCAGTGATGTTAATTTTTGTAAGAATTAACATGACCTTTTTAAACCAAGAAAGTTGACCTAAATTACATACTATATTTACATTTACAATAATGAAGTTGGCATGAGCCATGTGCAGCTAAATTCAACTGCAGTTAAGATATGATAAAGCAGCATTTATCACTATAAAAATCAGCCACAAATCCTCAACAGAACTTGGTGGAATGCCATCTTTCAAAAAGACAGTACCCTGTTGGGATCCATCGTGGCTATTCATGGTACTGAAAGAATCTTCCCTAGACTTTCCTCGAAAAACTAGACCAAAAACAGCTTGTAATTGCCACCCATCATCAAAGTCACAGTTTTAGTGCCTCTTTGCTTCTCAGAAGCATACCACTGGTGGGTGTTTCCCACCAGTACTGCTGGAAAGTTTAAACATTGCCAAGGCAGTTAAACACCGGTACTCTCAGGAAATGAAAGATGTAATTTTTTAATAAACGCAGAAGCCCTGCTGTTACTTTTCTGCCTGAATATTATCATCTTTAATACCTTACTGCTCACACATCAAAGACTTAAAATTCCAGTTGCTAAAGGTTTTAACAGTGATCACTGGGACTTACCACATGCAGAAGACTCATATTTTCATTAACTCACAATGGCAATGAATCAACAAAGAGAAAAGAGGAGAAAAGATTAAAGGGCTAATAGAAAGAAAGATTCTTCAAAGTGCCTTGCACAGCAAGGAGATCAAACCAGTTCATCCTAAAGGAAATCAACCTTGAAAATGCATTGGAAGAACTGATGCTGAAGCTGAAACTCTAATACTCTGGCCATCTGATGTGAAGAGCCGACTTATTGGGAAAGACCCTGAGGCTGGGAAAGATTGAGGGCAGGAGGAGAAGGGGGTGACAGAGGATGTGATGGTTGGATGGCATCACTGATTTCAATGGACATGAGTCTGAGTAAACTCCAGGAGATAGTGAAGGACAGGGGAGTCTGGCGTGCTGCAGTCCGTGGGGTTGCAGAGTCAGACATGAGTTAGAAACAGAACAACAATAAATAGCTCATACAGCTCAGCATCAGGAAAACAGCCCAATCAAAAAATGGGCAAAAGACTTAGACATTTCTCCAAAGAAGACATACAGAAGAGTAGATTTGAAACATACACGCTACCATATGCAAAATAATTAGCCAGTGGGCATTTGCTGTATGACATAGGGAGCTCAAATCTGGTGCTCTGTGACAACATGGGGTGCGGTGGATGACGGAGTGGGAGGTGGGAGGGAAGTTCAGGAGGGAGGAAACATACGTATACCTACGGCTGATTCATGCTGATGTACGGCAGAAACCAACACAACATTGTAAAACAGTTATCCTCCAGTTAAGATAAATCAAAAAGAAGAGATTAAAGGGCTAACCCAAAGTTCAGAAGACACTGGGACCCAGAGCTAAACAGTAATGAAAATGGCATAGTAAGTTTGTCATGAGCATAACCAGAGGAGCAGAAACCAACCCAAACAATATGAAAGAAAGATGATAAAAGAAAAGGAAGGCAGAGGAACTTCCCTGGCAGTCCAGTAGTTAGGTAAGACTTCGCCTTCCAATGCAGGGGGTTTGGGTTTTATCTATGATCAGGGAACTAAGATCCCGTATGCCTTGGGCCAAAAAAAACAAAACATAAAATGAAAATAATACTGTGACAAATTCAATAAAGACATAAAAAATATCTTTTTAAAGAAGATACAAAAAGAAGGCAGAACTGGAACTGGTAAACACCAGTTAGAAATGAAAATAAAAGAAAAAGTAACTGCTAGGTGAGTACATTTAGCAGCCAAATCTGAGGTTTTTATTTTCCATCCCAAGAAGAAAAAAAGGGAAAATTAGGAAAATGTTCTAAGAATACACTTTCTATTTCTCCACCACAAAAGGAGGAGGTGAGAGGGGGATGAAGCTGAATTATTTTCTTGGGGGCCTATTCTAGGATCAAATTAGTTTCACTGTCAGGAAATGTATGAATCTGAATATATACACACTCCAGACTTTATCTGGGAAAAGTCACCAACAAAATACTAGCTCCCCTGGTGGTTCCAGTCTTTCTGAACAGCTGGTCCAGTGCCCGAATGAAAACTTTCGTAAAACAGGAAGGTCCAGAGCCTGTAAACCAAGCTGACCACTGGCAAAACCCCTTGCTGGCATTTTTAGCCTCTCAGCTGCCACCTCTGTCAGTGCAGAGTCCAAGTGAAAAAGAATAACATGCTGTGTTTCTAGAGCTGACCTTGTTGGCAGGCTGCAAGCAAATAAAAAGTACAGTAAAACAAAACAGGAGGACTGTGTTTCCTCGACTGACAGTCATCACTGCCTCTTTGTCACTGGTTCTGAGACTCCAGGTAGGGCTTTCCAGGCTGGCCTTGCAGACGCTGAAAAGTCCACAGGTTTTCTTTAGGAAAGCCAAGACCAGGAGAGGTGCGTGCAGCACATCCCAAACCAAGGAGTTACCGGTCAGGGTTCTCGGAGTCCTTAATCAATAGAAATGGCTAAAAGGCAAGAGGAGAAGTTCTGACAAGCCTTTATCGAGACACACCCTGCAGCACCAGTGAGGGGAAAGCAAGCAACAGGTGCTCCCGCTTGCTCCCTGAGTGGGGTGAGAGTGGGGGTGGATCCGGTTGGCCCGAAGGAGTGTCTTGGGTGGTCTGGGTGGTGCTGTGTGCAGAGATCACAGTGCGGTCCTCTGCTTTTGCTCCCAACAGCTCAGATGCAGAAGCTGAGTTTTGACACTTTGTATTTTATTGTCCATTATTTGCCCCAACTGCGCATGCACTGGGCTTCCCTGGAGGCTCAGTGGTAAAGAATCTGCCTGCAATGCAGGAGACGTGGGTTCAATCCCTGGGTCGGGAAGATCCCCTGGAGAAGGAAATGGCAACCCACTCCAGTATTCTTGCCTGGAGAATCCCACAGACAGAGGAGCCTACAGGTGACTGGGAGCGGCAGTCTATCCAGGTCCCAAGGAGCTGGACACAACCTAGCGACTGACCACCATGCGCATGCACATGGTTGTTTGTAGTCCATTATAGCTTCTTCGTGGGGCTTCCCAGGTGGCTCAGTGGATAAAGAACCTGCCTGCAGTGCAGGAGACACAGGAGATATGGGTTCAATTCCTAGGTGGGGAAGATCCCCTGGAGGAGGGCACAGCAACCCACTCCAGTATTCTTGCCTGAAGAATCACATGGACAGAGGAGCCTGGAGGGCTACAGCTCATGCGGGTGCAAAGAGTTGGAGACGACTGAAGTGACTGTGCATGCAGGCATAGCTTCTTCGTAATCCATTGCTCAAGGAGACATTCCTTCCGGTGCAAGCATTGCAGCAAAGGGTCCCGGGTTTCAGCCTGTCTCAGGAGGGTACTTCAGGGACTGTGGAGGGTACCTCAGGGACTGTGGAGGCAGGGCCCAGCCTGGCTACCCTGGACACCCTGAAGAGACTGATGATGAAGCAAGCTCCTGTCCTCTGATTCAGCAAGTATACAGCCTGGCAGAAGAGGCTGACTCTGCACAGGCAAGAGGTAAGAACATTTAAAGAATTAGCAGTTAGTTAGTTACAAGGCGTGAAATCTAAATACATTGACATGGAAGTCTTCCAATATATTGCTCAACACACAAAAGCAAGTGGCAAAACTATAATTCCAGGATATCATGTATGTAAACGGTCACCCCACAGGACAGTCTATACGTTTCCTCTTGTTGTGCTGACATGTATCTAAATGCATAAGGGTACCATGGTTGTGAACAACCCTCACCTCATGAGGCTGTATGTTTTCTACAGGTACATAATCAGGGACTCTGGAAAATGTGATAATATTTTCTGTGGAGGGGGTCAGCATCACAGGTGATGATCAAAGCAGACTTTAACCTGATCCATAGTGTTTAAGGGCTTCCCAGGTGGTGCTAGTGCTAAAAAGCACCCACTTGCCAATGCAGGAGATGTGAGAGACCTGGGTTTGATCCCTTGGTTGGGAAGATTCCCCTTGGAGCAGGCAAAAGCAATCCACCCCAGTATTATTGCCTGGAGAATCCCATGGACAGAGGAGCCTGGGGGCTACGGTCCATAGGATCACAAGGATGTGATTGAAGTGACTTAGCACGCATGTAATATTTACATTTTTACAAGGAATACCTATTAATAGATCACCTGGTATAAGCATTAATTTTTTAATAGATCTACCAAGCATGTGTCTAGCTAATGGTGACACAGTGGGTCCAGCCACATCTGGCTGCAAGGGTCTTCGTGTCACTGATGTGCACGCCTGGGGGAAGGGGAGGGGCAGCCCACACCACCGAGACCTGGAAAGGCCACCAGCTCATCTGGTTCAGACTCCGTTTGCTTCCTCCCTCCTGTGCTTCTCTGTGTCCCCAAAACAGTCTTCTCTTTGGCTGGCAATCAGTACAGGGCTTTGAGAGCGTCCATACCTCAGTCCTTTCTCTAGACCCTGCTTGCATCCCCACAAATAAAGCTTAGGCCTGCTGACTTGACCCAGCACTGGGAGATGGAGGATGTCCAAGGACCAGCCACCCAGGATGTGATACGGGGGACACGAGCAAAGGAGGAGAGGCTGCCATAGGCTGGATTCAGCTGAACGACCACAGTGGCAAATCCTTTCTCTCCACCTCCCCTCCGCCCCTCACCCCCGTACACAGACACCCCGCCTCAAGTGCCCCAGCAGAGGGTAGTTCCACATACTGTTTGTTTCTGTGTTCATGAATTTCAGGTTGAAAAGCGGGTCAATAGTGAAAGCTAAAGTCTGGGATCTGAAGGTCCTGGCGAATCTGAGGTGTGTGTGACTTTCCGATGAAGGCAGACCCCTGCTTTTCTCTAGCAACTCCGCCCCGTGTGTTCACCCAGGCCTTAGAATCTGGCGTGCTGCAGTCCATGGGGTCGCAGAGTCAGATGTGATTTAGCGACTGAATAACGACAACACAGAGCCATGCAGTCGGCCCAGCCTCCTGAGGCAGAAAAGTGTTCTAAGAGGCCAAGTGAGGAAAAGGGATAGGGAGAGGGCCGGAGGTGGCCACCTCCCCCACATTCCCCTAGGCTCTGTTGCCTCATGGAAGGGATCTGGAAATGTCCAAGAGCTCCTAATAATAACAGCAGATAATATTCACTGTCCTGGGTGCTAGTGATATAATGAGAAAAAAAGAGACAAACCCCTGCTTCATATTCCAGGGGGGTGTAAGGCTACACACAAGTAACCGAATAAACAACGTAAATTCAGACAGGGATAAGCTTTACACTAGAATATTAGTCAATGGTGTTAATTGAAGCATCTTTTATAACAGAAGTCTTCCTTCATAGCTCAGTTGGTAAAGAATCCGCCTGCAATGCAGGAGACCCCAGTTCGATTCCTGGATAGGCAAGAGCCACTGGAGAAGGGAAAGGCTACCCACTCCAGTATTCCTGGGCTTCCCTTGTGGCTCAGCTGGTAAAGAATCCACCTGCAATGCGGGATACCTGGGTTTGATCCCTGGGTTGGGAAGATCCCCTGGAGCAGGGAAAGGCTACCCAATCCAGTATTCTGGCCTGGAGAATTTCATGGACTGTACAGTCCATGGGGTCGCAAAGAGTTGGACATGACTGAGTGACTTTCACTTTCACTTCACTTATAACAGAAACTTAGGTGTCTACAAATATGCAACTGGTTATATAATTCATTCCATTCACTGGACTATGTGCAAATATTATAAAGAACAAAGTGGAACTCTAAATATTCATAGGAAAAGAAGTCCAGGAAATATCACAGGTGAAGAAAACAGATTATAGGAAATATGTGTGTGCACTTTCAACACCACTAAGCAACTAGTTTAATTCTGACACCCTCTATTAGGAGATGGAAACAGGTTAGGGGTTCAGTCCCAGACGACTGCCTCCCACCTTCAGCTGCTAGTCAGAAGTCCAGGTGGTCACTTCCAATGCACCAGCTATAGGTTGGAGGTTCCCCTGATCCCTCCTCTGGTTCAACTGATTTGCTGAAGTAGCTCAAGAACTCTGATAAACATTTACTTACATTTAAAATGTCCTCTGGAGAAGGAAACGGCAACCCACTCCAGTATTCTTGCCTAGGAAATCCCATGGACAGAGGAGCCTGGCAGGCTACAGTCCATGGGGTTGCAAAAGAGTTGGACATGAGTTAGCAACTAAACAATGATAATATTAATATAATAATTTATATTATCATAAAGGATTCAGATGAGTGGCCACAGGGAGCAATACAATATATAGAGTGAGGTATGTGGGAAGGGTGGTGAGGCTTCCAGACTCTCTGAGCAACCATTCTGCCAGCATCTGCCTGCGTTCGCCAACCTGTAAGTTCTCCAAATCCCATCCTTTTGTGATTTTATGACAGCTTTAGAAAGTGAAGAGGAGCTAAAAAGCCTCTTGATCAAAGTGAAAGAGGAGAGAGAAAAAGTTGGCTTAAAGCTCAACATTCAGAAAACAAAGATCATGGCATCAGGTCCCATCACTTCATGGGAAATAGATGGGGAAACAGTAGAAACAGTGTCAGACTTTATTTTGGGGGGCTCCAAAATCACTGCAGATGGTGACTGCAGTCATGAAATTAAAAGACGCTTACTCCTTGGAGGAAAAGTTATGACCAACCCAGATAGCATATTCAAAAGCAGAGACATTACTTTGCCGACTAAGGTCCGTCTAGTCAAGGCTATGGTTTTTCCTGTGGTCATGTATGGATGCGAGAGTTGGACTGTGAAGAAGGCTCAGCGCCGAAGAATTGATGCTTTTGAACTGTGGTGTAGGAGAAGACTCTTGAGAGTCCCTTGGACTGCAAGGAGATCCAACCAATCCATTCTGAAGGAGATCAACCCTGGGATATCTTTGGAAGGAATGATGCTAAAGCTGAAACTCCAGAACTTTGGCCACCTCATGAGAAGAGTTGACTCATTGGAAAAGACTCTGATGCTGGGAGGGATTGGGGGCAGGAGGAGAAGGGGACGACAGAGGATGAGATGGCTGGATGGCATCACGGACTCGATGGACGTGAGTCTAAGTGAACTCCAGGAGATGGTGATGAACAGGGAGGCCTGGTGTGCTGCGATTCATTGGGTTGCAAAGAGTCGGACGCGACTGAGTGACTGAACTGAACTGAACTTACTATGTAGTCAGGACTGATTAAATCACTGGTCATTGGTGTTTGATTCAACCTCCAGCCGCTCCCCGCTCCTCCAGTGGAGGTCAGGGGATGAGACTAAAACACCCAGCCCGCTGATTTTGTGGTTGGTTCCCTTGGCAACCAGCCCCTACACTTAGGTATTTTCTAAAAGTCCCCTCTTTAGCATAAACTCAGATGTGGTTGAAAGGAGTTTGTTATGAACATTAAGACACCTTTATTGCTCTTATCAGTTTGGGAAATCCTAGGGCTTTAGGGGTACTGGGTCCGAAATGGGGACAAAGACCAAATATACACTTCTTAGTAAAAGTCACAATATCATATGTGTTTACAATTATCCTATTTAGCTTATATTCACATCTGTCGTGTGTGTTTAGGAAAAAGGTGTCTCTGACGACTCAGCCAGGTCACAAAAGTTTCCACACTTACTGACTCCCAGTGGCATCAGGGCTGAAGGTTGAAGTCTCCAGGGTGGGGCTGGCTGTGCGAGGCTGCTGGCTGGTAGGGAGGCCCCAGCGAAATGCCCCACCTTTGGCTCCCTGATTCCTCCCTCCACTGGGGAGCAACCTTTTCCTCCGTTCCACACCTAGACTGAGCATCTTGAGGTCACCACTGTACCTCTGTCCATCTCACACATGTGGCCCGCACCCTGTACCTACCCAAGCTACCCACCACAGGGCAAGATACCAGCAGTTGTTGCCTTGTGGTTGCAGGAAAAAAAAAAATTAAAGGAGTGAGATTTTGGTGAGGGTTAATAACAGGGAAACTTTGACTTTCTGCTTCAGACACTGTATTGTCTAATTTCAAAATGAGCATATGCTATCTCCCACCCACCTGCAAGATTGGTGAGGGGGCGCTCCAGTTGGTTAGAAACAATAGCCAGTTTTGCTAACTTATATTACCTGTTTAACTACTTTGGCATTTCAGGTAAATAAAGGTATATTGTATTTTAAGATATACATGAATACAAAAATAAGCAGCTTTATAAATTTCATTATCTTCAATATTATTCTAGCACTTTCCAAATTGCTATTGCTATTGCTAAGTCACTTCAGTCGTGTCCGACTCTGTGACCCCATAGACAGCAGCCCACCAGGCTCCCCCATCCCTGGGATCCTCTACTCACCATATATATATATGTTTTTTCCAGTTTTGTAAAAGATACAATATGCTTGTTTCTACATGCATAAAAATTCCCAATAGTGTATAAATTTTAATGCATTCCATGTGTAATATTACTGTATAAAATATACAGTTGGTTGGTTTTACTTCCTACTGTAACTTGTTTTAGAACTTGACTTGAGTGATCCATGTCTCTGGATAGAGATTATTAGAAATAATTGGCATGTTTTAGTCCTATCCTGAATTCAAAATTAAATATTTCAAGATGGCTTTGGTCAGCCAAGCCTGATTGCTGGTATGCAGACATGAGCAAATCACTAAGAAAAACAGTTAAAACCCTGACTTTGGATATTCAGCTTGGAGACCAGAGGATCTGTTGAATGTATTAACCATGACTCATAACCACATGAGTTAAATATATTGAGGAATTAAATGTTTAGCTCATAGTTCGGCTTGTGCTGAGGTCTAGAATTACTGTAACGCCAACAGAAAATTGGAATTGAAATAGATACACTGGACTTGACTCTTAACTTCCAGGCCAAGAGTTTGCTAATAATGCACCCTGTTGGGCTGACCCTGGAGGGGAGCCTCCCTGTCTCCCTCTGCCTTCTGTTCCCCAGGATTCTGTCAGGCAGGAGAGGGAAAAGTTCTTTGCAGCAGCCCATGGTATAACTTGGATTCTTGCTCCTCATGCAAAGTCCCAAAACCTCAGAACAAAAGGAGCCCTGGTGACAAATTATAAGGAGAGGGAAATCTCTTTTTCACCGTGTTAGGGAATCGCCTGGAGTCCCCCAGGTTGTGCGTCTGGGCCCCCTTCGCTGGTGGAGGCAGCTCACTGGCACACTCGTCTGCTGGCACACTGTCACCTGCTCTCAGCACATTCCTGGCCTTGGGGGTCATCCCTCTGCAGTGGGAACACCCCAGAGTTCACCCTAGGGCCAAATCCTGCTCTCTGGAAAAGCGCCGATACACTCATTATTGTTGTTCAGTCACTAAGTCGTCTCTGACTCTGCGACCCCATGGACTGTAGCCCACCTGGCTCCTCTGTCCGTGGGATTCTCCGGGCAAGAATACTGGAGTGGGTTGCCATTTCCTTCTCCAGGGGATCTTCCTGACCCAGGGCTCAAACCCAGGTCTCCTGCATTGCAGGCAGATTCTTTATAGCTGAGCCACCAGGGAAGCCCCATACCCATTCAGCCTAAATTATAAATGTTGATGGGGAGTAATCTCTGATAAATGGATAAACAAACCATGCAATTTTGCTCAGTGATAAAAAGAAGCAAACTACTGATTTTGTAATAATAGGTGGATCTCAAAAATATGCTCAGCAAAGGCAGCCAGAGCCATGAGCACACAAAGAGCACACTGTCTGAAGGGGGTGAGTATGAGGCTAGGCCTGCTAAGGCATCAAGTGTTGCACTATAGGCATTTCTAGCATCTCCCTGCAGACTTGTTGGGTGTGCCCTCTACTCAGGCTTTATCCAATGTTCGGAGGAAAAGGGAAGAGTCATCTTTAACGTCCTGTTTTACATAGCTGTAGGCTTCCCTGGTGGCTTAGATGGTAAAGAATCCGCCTGCAGTGCAGGAGACCTGGGTTCAATTCCTGGGTCAGGAAGATCCCCTGGAGAAGAGAATGGCAATCCACTCCCCTATTCTTGCCTGGGAAATCCCGTGGACAGAGGAGCCGGGTGGGCTACAGTCCATCGGGTTACAAAGAGTAGGACACGACTTAGCGACTAAATCACAACTACATACGTACTTTCATCTTCAACCAGAAGCAGTTGGCCACCAACCCAGCATTCATTCCTCCACCCATTTTCATTACCAACTATCCCTCCTTACTCACATAGCAATTCTATTCTACTTGGAGATTCTTCTTGAAGTGCTGAAGTCTGTGGTTATCAACTTCCCCTTGTTAAAGATTATTTTAAGGTTGAGTATGTAACCACCCCAGTCTTCTGGTCAATGAGGTGTAAAAGGGCTGGAAACTACTGGAAAATATTCTCTTCCTCCTAAAAAGGGGATATCACAAGAGTATGTCCTTTTCTTCCTCTTGACATCGTTGCATCCAGCAGGGACGCTTGGACCAGCTGTCTCCCCTCAGTGAGTAATGACATGAGGACAAAGCCAAAATCTATGAGTAGAAGAACAGAAAGATGGAAAAAACCTGAACCCTTGATGATGTGGTTGAGTCACATGAAACAGCCCTTGCAAATTTCCTTATTAAGCCACACAATTTTCTGTTACTTGCTGCTAAAAGCATCTTAACTGATGTAAGAGTCAACTCCCTGGGGGTGATACATAGCCCCCAACATAGAGTGCTTGTCACATGAAAGACTTTCAATAAATGTTTATTGAAATATTATAAGAATATATATGTCAGACCTCTGACAATCTCCGCTGGAGTTATGTCATTCCACCCAATACGACTCAGTTTGATCTTGTTTACACTCCAGAATGAGTTGCAGAGTAAGAGGACACGGCAGGGTTTATGTGGAGTGAGCACATCTGGGTATCAGTGATGATCAGGAGTCACCGGGGAAGGCAGCAGTAAGCAGCTGTCTGGGAGGATGTGGTTTACTTCCACAGGGATTTCAACCTTCAGTATGAAATCCTGGGAAATTCTGCTATAAACATGGTGGACTGATGGCAGAGCAGAATAATTAGTGATAAGCTGAAAGCTTATCCTAGTCTGAGGTCTGGTGAGAACAAACAAAATAGATACAGAGCCTTTAGATGAGAGATTTAAAGCTTTTGGCTCTGCCCTACATTCCTGTGCTCTTTTCTACATGCTTAGAGAAGTGCCACTCCACTCCATACAGATCTGCTGTGCCTATTGCTATAGCCAAAGTGATTTTTGCAGTGGAGAAAATGGCAAGTCTAGGAAGCCTTTGTTCAAACAGTGACCTAGAGCCATAATTTCATGGAGACCTTAATCAACACTGTAGTAGTCTACCCAATCATACCCAATTAAAAAAAAAAACAACAGACTTTTTAAAGAACAGTTTTAAGTTCACAGCAAAATGGAACAGAAGGTACAGAGGTTTCCAGCATACCACCTGCCCTACACGTGTATAGGTTTTCCCATTGCCACCGTCACTCGCCAGAATGGTACATTTGTTACAACTAGTGAACCTACATGGTTCCACCATTGTCACTCAAGACCCATACTTCAATTTAGGGTTCACTCTTGGTGTTGTACATTTTATGAGTTTTAAAAAATAATGTCATGTATCCACCATTTTAGTATTACACAGAATAGTTTCACTGCCCCTGCTCAATCCTCTGTGCTTGGCCTATTCACCTTTCCCTCCTCCTTTAACCCTACCATTCCTGGAAACCACGGGTCTTTTTACTGTTTCCATAATTTTGCCTTTTCTGGAATGTTATTTACTTGGAATCACCCACTGAAGAGCATCATGGGTGCTTCCAAGTTTTGGAAATTATGAATAAAGCTGCTGTAAGTATCTATGTGCAGGATTTTGTATGGACATCATCTTCAGCTCATTTAAATTTGTATAAATACCAAGGAGCATGATTGCTTGATCATATGCTAAGACTCTGTTTAGTTTTCTAAGAAAAAAACATTATCTTCCAAAATGACTGAACTATTTTGCATTTCCATCAGTAACGCATGAAAGTCCTAAGGCTCCACATCCTCATAAACACTTGGTGTTGTCAGCGTTCTGGATTTTGACCATTTTAATAAGTATGTAGTGGTCTCTTACTGTTGTTTTAGTCTGCAGTTCTCTGATGACATAAGAGGTGAGCATCTTTTCATACACTTATTTGTTATCTATACAGCTTTAGTGAGAATCTTTTGCCCATTTAAAATCTTTCCCCCAGTTTAAAATTGGGATATTTGTTTTCTCATTGTTGGGCCAAATTTTAAATGTTACTTTGGTGACAGATTTCAAAACAAACTGACCCTCATCCATCTATTTTGCTTACTCTGCAACTCATAGGAAGGCAAAGTTAGAATTTCAGATCGATATAATACACACTATTTAACATCGAGTATGTGCCCACACACATTGTCTTAAGTACTGTGGAAGATACAAGTACATGTCAAATACAGTCCTTGCCATCTTGGCATTCTTTAGGGGAACCAAAAACATGGAAACTAAAATAACTAGACAACACTGAAGGGTATAAAAGATTAATTGCCAAATGTGTGTTATCCCCTCTAAGTACTTACTGTGGAATTTTTTGTCTAGTTAAAAATTAAATTTTCTATCTACATACATTTAAAATACATTTTATGAAAGGTGATTATCAATTGGGATGGTATTTTACTGAGAACTATTACTCTATAAACTTATAAACTGCATATACGTATCATTTTTACTGGTGTACTGAACTACAAGAAAACAGAATAGCAGAAGGAATGAAGCAATCATCTGATACCTCTCTCAGGCAGATAAATTGGTGGAGAAATTCTATAAAGGGGAAAAAACATCACAAGGATTCATAGTTTCTTCTTGGGTTTGGAAATAAAAACCACATCATCAGTGGGGGGGGGAGAAAAAGACTAGTGTGGAAACAATCAACCAGTGAGCCACAGTACAATGGTAATTATTATAGCAGAAGCATGATAACCATCTTTGATAGCAATTTGGAAACCAATGCCTCATAACTGAGTTTCTACCAATGGACCAGCCCTTCCGGAACATGGAGACTGTAATGAGCCAAAGAAAGAATACAAGCATCAGGAAAGGGCCTAAGTTTCATCTGAGGCTTTATTAAGAGACAGCAAAATCCCTGTGGAAAAAGAATTGACCAAAAAATTCTCACTCTTTGGTGACATTTACCAGATTTACACAGGCTCTTTGGAAAGTGTCCCCCCGACCCTGCCCCCGCCAATGCTCACCCTAGGAAGAAAAGGCACATTCCATTGAGATTAGAATTGCTGTGGAGGCGGAAAGTAAATATTACAGACAAGACACTGAGTAAGCAGAGCAAGCTTCTTGGACTTTGTATAAAACACTCATAAAAATGGATCTTCTCAGGAACTTTCCATTGCAACCACATTGAGATGATGCTATTTCCCTAAAAATTGAACTAGTTTTCTGATTAGCTGGAGCTACTCCACATTCAAGGTCAGGAGGGGCCACCGTGAGGAAACACCCCTCATCCAAGGTAAGGAGCAGTGGCTACACTTTGCTGGAGCAGCCATAAAGAGATACCCCACGTCCAATGTAAGAGAAACCCAAGTAAGATGGTAGGTGTGCGAGAGGGCATCAGAGAGCAGACACACTGAAACCATAATCACAGAAAACTAGTCAAACTAATCACACGGACCACAGCCTTGTCTAACTCAATGAAACTAAGCCATGCAGTGGGGGGCCACCCAAGACGGGCGGGTCATGGTGGAGAAGTCTGACAGAATGTGGTCCACTGGAGACGGAAAGGGCAAACCACTTCACTATTCTTGCCTTGAGAACTCCATCAACAGTATGAAAAGGCAAAATGATAGGATACTGAAAGGGGAACTCCCCAGGTCGTTAAGTGCCCAATATGCTACTGGAGATCAGTGGAGAAATAACTCCAGAAAGAATGAAGGGATGGAGCCAAAGCAAAAATAATACCCAGTTGTGGATGTGACTGGTGATAGAAGCAAGGCCTGATGCTGTAAAGAGCAATATTACATAGGAACCTGGAATGTTAGGTCCATGAATCAAGGCCACTTTGAAGAGGTCAAACAGGAGATGGCAAGAGTGAATGTCAACATTCTAGGAATCAGCAAACTAAAATGGACTGGAATAGGTGAATATAACTCAGATGACCATTATATCTACTACTGTGGGCAGGAATCCCTTAGAAGAAATGGAGAAGCCATCATGGTCAACAAAAGAGTATAAAATGCAGTACTTGGATGCAATCTCAAAAATAACAGAATGATCTCTGTTCGTCTCCAAGGCAAACCATTCAATATCACAGTAATCCAAGTCTATGCCCCAACCAGTAACACTGAAGAAGCTGAAGTTGAATGGTTCTATGAAGACCTACAAGACCTTTTAGAACTAACACCCAAAAAACATGTCCTTTTCATTATAGGGGACTGGAATGCAAAAGTAGGAAGTGAAGAAACACCTGGAGTAACAGGCAAATTTGGCCTTGGAATACGGAATGAAGCAGGGCAAAGGCTAATAGAGTTTTGCCAAGAGAACGCACTGGTCATAGCAAACACTCTCTTCCAACAACCCAAGAGAAGACTCTACACATGGACATCACCAGATGGTCAACACCAAAACCAGATTGATTATATTCTTTGCACCCAAAGATGAAGAAGCTCTGTACAGTCAGCAAAAACAAGACCAGGAGCTGACTGTGGCTCAGATCATGAACTCCTTATTGCCAAATTCAGACTTAAATTGAAGAAAGTAGGGAAAATCACTAGACCATTCAGGTATGACCTAAATCAAATCCCTTATGATTATACAGTGGAAGTGAGAAATAGATTTAAGGGACTAGATCTGATAGATAAGAGTGCCTGATGAACTATGGAATGAGGTTCGTGACATTGTACAGGAGACAGGGATAAAGACCATCCCCCAAAAAAAGAAAAGCAAAAAAGCAAAATGGCTGTCTGGGGAGGCCTTACAAATAGCTGTGAAAAGAAGAGAAGCGAAAAGCAAAGGAGAAAGGAAAGATCCATCTGAATGCAGAGTTCCAAAGAATAGCAAGGAAAGATAAGAAAGCCTTCTTAAGCGATCAATGCAAAGAAATAGAGGAAAACAACAGAATGGGAAAGACCAGAGATCTCTTCAAGAAAATTAGAGATACCAAGGGAACATTTCATGCAAAGATGGGCTCAATAAAGGAAAGAAATGGTATGGACCTAACAGAAGCAGAAGATATTAAGAAGAGGTGGCAAGAATACACAGAAGAACTATACAAAAAAGATCTTCATGACCTGGATAATCACGGTGGTGTGATCATTCATCTAGAGCCAGACATCTTGGAATGTGAAGTCAAGTGGGCCTTAGAAAGCATCACTACGAACAAAGCTAGTGGAAGTGATGGAATTCCAGTTGAGCTGTTTCAAATCCTGAAAGATGATGCTGTGAAAGTGCTGCACTCAATATGCCAGCAAATTTGGAAAACTCAGCAGTGGCCACAGGACTGGAAAAGGTCAGTTTTCATTCCAATCCCAAAGAAAGGCAATGCCAAAGAATGCTCAAACTACTGCACAATTGCATTCATCTCACAGGCTAGTAAAGTAATGCTCAAAATTCTCCAAGCTAGGCTTCAGCAATATGTGAACCGTGAACTCCCTGATGTTCAAGCTGGTTTTAGAAAAGGCAGAGGAACCAGAGATCAAATTGCCAACATCTGCTGGATCATGGAAAAAGCAAGAGAGTTCCAGAAAAACATCTATTTCTGCTTTCTTGACTATGCCAAAGCCTTTGACTGTGTGGATCACAATAAACTGGAAAATTCCTCAAGAGATGGGAATACCAGACCACCTGACTTGCCTCTTGAGAAACCTGTATGTAGGTCAGGAAGCAACAGTTAGAACTGAACATGGAACAACAGACTGGTTCCAAATAGGAAAAGGAGTATGTCAAGGCTGTATATTGTCACCCTGCTTATTTAACTTCTATGCAGAGTACATCATGAGAAACGCTGTTCTGGAAGAAGCACAAGATGGAATCAAGATTACTGGGAGAAATATCAAGAACCTCAGATATGGAGATGACACCACCCTTATGGCAGAAAGTGAAGAGGAACTAAAAAGCCTCTTGATGAAAGTGAAAGAGGAGAGTGAAAAAGTTGGCTTAAAGCTCAATATTCAGAAAACGAAGATCATGGCATCTGGTCCCATCACTTCATGGGAAATAGATGAGGAAACAGTGGAAACAGTGTCAGACTTTATTTTTGGGGGCTCCAAAATCACTGCAGATGGTGAGTGCAGCCATGAAATTAAAAGACGCTTACTCCTTGGAAGGAAAGTTATGACCAACCTAAATAGCATATTGAAAACCAGAGACATTACTTTGCCGTCTAGTCAAGGCTATGGTTTTTCCAGTGGTCATGTATGGATGTGAGAGTTGGACTGTGAAGGAAGTTGAATGCTGAAAAATTGATGCTTTTGAACTGTGGTGTTGGAGAAGACTCTTGAGAGTCCCTTGGACTGCAAGGAGATCCAACCAGTCCATTCTGAAGGAGATCAGTCCTGGGTGTTTTTTGGAAGGACTGATGCTAAAGCTGAAACTCCAATTATTTGGCCACCTCATGCAAAGAGCTGATCCATTTAAAAGACCCTGATGCTGGGAGGGATTAGGAGCAGGAGGAGAAGTGGGCAACAGAAGATGAGATGGCTGGATGGCATCACCGACTCTATGGACAAGAGTTTGAGTGAACTCTGGGAGTTGGTGATGGACAGGGAGGCCTGGCGTGCTGCAGTTCATGGGGTCGCAAAGAGTCGGACACGACTGAGCGACTGAACTGAACCGATACTAGAAAAATTACCAGTTCAAGAAAAGAGTAGGTACCATGTGTTAATATCTATGAATGGAACTTGGTGATACATCCTTTGAACTTAAGGGTTTACTTACTCTGGTGTTTTGTCCTAAGACTATACGCTTGCACTGCAAGGGGCACATTTTTGATCCCTGGCCAAGGAACTAGGATCTCACATGCTATGCTGTGACAAAAAAGACAAGATAAAAACAAACAAGCAAAAAATCTGTAATCCAGGAATCTCCCATTTCCAAAAGACATCCAGAAATGAAATGACTGTTAGTAGGTTGCATAAGTAAACCAAGGACTTTCCAAAGGTTTACAGGAAGGGGGAAATAGTAACTGTAAGGATTTTATTTTATCTTATTTTGTGGCAGATACTCTCAGGTCTACCCAATAGTCAACCAACTATGTCTGCCACTCACCCTTCTTCCTTACTAATAGAATACAAATGTTGTTCCCCGTCCTCCAAGAAGCCGTAATCTTTAGGGGAGGCATAGTCTCTTTCTCGCCCCAAGGAGTTAATGTCTCTTGCCAAAGAGATTTGTTTTAGATCACATGCATGTGAGACAATCCTGGCCAATGAGACTGGAAGGAAGTCTACAGGGAGGAGTCCAGAAAGCATGTTGTTACCCTTGAAAGGGAAAACATAACAGGGTCATTCCACATTTTTGCCTCTGGAAGAATGCTAATCTATATTTGGTTATACAACTGATACATCTTCATTGCCCAGCATGTGTCCTGAAATCTAAAGTCTATCTGTCCTTGAACTGGAAGGGACCAGCTTTTAAATGTAGGTGAGTTTCAGAATTGAAAGAGACATATGTACCCCAGTGTTCATCGCAGCACTGTTTATAATAGCCAGGACATGGAAACAACCTAGATGTCCATCAGCAGATGAATGGATAAGAAAGCTGTGGTACATATACACAATGGAGTATTACTCAGCCATTAAAAAGAATACATTTGAATCAGTTCTAATGAGATGGATGAAACTGGAGCCGATTATACAGAGTGAAGTGAGCCAGAAAGAAAAACACCAATACAGTATACTAACACATATATATGGAATTTAGAAAGATGGTAATGATAACCCTGTATGTGAGACAGCAAAAGAGACACAGATGTATAGAATGGACTTTTGGACTCTGAGGGAGAGGAAGAGGGTGGGATGATTTGGGAGAAAGGCACTGAAGCATGTATACTATCATGTAAGAAACGAATTGCCAGTCTATGTTCGATACAGGATACAGGATGCTTGGGGCTGGTGCACGGGGATGATCCAGAGAGATGATATGGGGTGGGAGGTGGGAGGGGGGTTCAGAATTGGGAACTCATGTACACCTGCGGTGGATTCATGTCAATGTATGGCAAAACCAATACAGTATTGTGAAGTAAAATAAAGTAAAAATAAAAGTTTTAAAAATAAATAAGTAAATAAATAAATAAAATGTAGGTGAGTTTCAAAAACAGTCTAATAAAGTCATGTACTTTAGCAATAGAGTGGGAACGTAAAGGAAACAGCAGACCAGAAGTAAGGGCTGGGCCTCCAGTTAGCCAGTTTGAAAGCCTAGTTCAGTGGAGAGGTTGAAGGCAGGGGAATTTCTGTTTCTGGAATGGAGTCTTGGTCTCCCATATCAACTGCAATTGCCCTATGCGAACCAACCCCAGAAAGGAGGTCTCACAGAGGTACCACTGCACCTTCCATCAGCATCTCTGCTCCTGCCTACTCACAGCCAGGACACCCTGATGTCTCTTGCAATGCAAGCATCATCCTCAGTGATCACTTCCACTCTTCGCATTTCCGGGAACTTACTCTCAAAGAAGTTTACACCACCCTCTTAGTATAATAGACCACGGTTCTTCTCTCCCTTTTGTGACAGCCCTTCATATTTTTGCATCTTGTCTGCTCTTAGCCACAAAGCTCTGATTTTCAACCGTTCCTTCTTTGAGGTGGTTTCTAAATCCCCTTACAATCATGCTCACACTACATAGAAACATTCCTGTGCTGTATTTGCCAATATTCCTCTAAAAATACTGGGTTAGTCTAAAAGTTAGTTTGTGTTTTTGAGTAACATCTTAGGAAAAACTGAACGAACCTTTTGGCCAACCCAATATGTTGCCTAGAAGAGAATACAGTGCTCCAGCAAGTCTTTCACCATGCAGGACATGTATACCTGTCAATGAATTTGTTTCTTATAGTGGTTAAATGCCACTAAGTTTAGCTCACCTGGTAAAGAATCCGCCTGCAATGTTGGAGACCCCAGTTCGATTCCTGAAATGTGAAGATCCCCTGGAGAAGGGATAGGCTACTGATTACAGTATTCTTGGGCTTCTATGGTGGCTCAGCTGGTAAAGAATCCGCCTATAGTGAGGGAGACCTGGGTTCAATCCCTGGGTTGGGCAGATCCCCTGGAGAAGGGAACAACTACCCACTCCAGTATTCTGGCCTGGAGAATTCCATGGACAGAGGAGTCTGGCAGGCTATAATCCATGGAGTTGCAAAGAGTCAGACACAACTGAGTGAATTTTACTTTTACTTTCAAGGTTACCTTGGTAGTTCAGTTGGTAAAGAACCTGGGTTCAACCCCTGGGTTGGGAATATCCCCTGGAGAACTGAATGGAAACCCACTCCAGTATTCTTGCCTGGAAAAATCCCATGGACAGAAGAGCCGGGCAGGGTATAGTCTATGGTGTCACAAGTGTTGGATATGACTTAGCAACTAAACCACCACCATAGTAGCCATATCATCCTGGCCTTGGATAATTGTGAGATATGAAGCCAGTGGACCACATTCTGGAGAAGGGAATGGCAAGCCACTTCAGTATTCTTGCCTTGAGAACCCCATGAACAGTAGGAAAAGGCAAAATGATAGGATACCAAAAGAGGAAATCCCCAGGTCATTAGGTGCCCAATATGCTACTGGAGATCAGTGGAGAAATAACTCCAGAAAGAATGGAGGGATGGAGCCAAAGCAAAAACAATACCCAGTTGTGGATGTGACTGGTGATAGAAGCAAGATCCGATGCTGTAAAGAGCAATATTGCATAGGAACCTGGAATGTCAGGTCCATGAATCAAGGCAAATTGGAAGTGGTCAAACAAGAGATGGCAAGGGTGAACGTCGACATTCTAGGAATCAGCAAACTAAAATGGACTGGAATGGGTGAATTTAACTCAGATGACCATTACATCTACTACTGCGGGCAGGAATCCCTCAGAAGTAATGGAGTAGCCATCACTGCCAACAAAAGAGTCCGAAATGCAGTACCTGGATGCAATCTCAAAAACGACACAATGATCTCTGTTCGTCTCTAAGGCAAACCATTCAATATCACAGTTATCCAAGTCTATGCCCCAACCAGTAATGCTGAAGAAGCTGAAGTTGAACGGTTTTATGAAGACCTACAAGATCTTTTAGAACTAACACCCAAAAAAGATGTCCTTTTCATTACAGGGGACTGGAATGCAAAAGTAGGAAGTCAAGAAACACCTGGAGTAACAGGCAAATTTGGCCTTGGAATGCAGAATGAAGCAGGGCAAAGGCTAATAGAGTTTTGCCAAGAAAATGCACTGGTCATACCAAACACCCTCTTCCAACAACCCAAGAGAAGACTCTACACATGGACATCACCAGATGGTCAACACCAAAATCAGATTGATTATATTCTTTGCAGCCAAAGATGGAGAAGCTCTATACAGTCAACAAAAACAAGACTGGGAGCTGACTGTGGCTCAGATCATGAACTCCTTATTGCCAAATTCAGACTTAAATTGAAGAAAGTAGGGAAAATCACTAGACCATTCAGGTATGACCTAAATCAAATCCCTTATGATTATACAGTGGAAATAAGAAATAGATTTAAGGGTCTAGATCTGATAGATAGAGTGCCTGATGAACTATGGAATGAGGTTCGTGACATTGTACAGGAGACAGGGATCCAGACCATCCCCATGGAAAAGAAATGCAAAAAAGCAAAATGGCTGTCTGGGGAGGCCTTACAAATAGCTGTGAAAAGAAGAGAAGCGAAAAGGAAAGATATAAGCATCTGAATGCAGAGTTCCAAAGAATAGCAAGAATGGATAAGAAACTCTTCTTCAGCGATCAATGCAAAGAAATAGGGGAAAAGAACAGAATGGGAAAGACCAGAGATCTCTTCAAGAAAATTAGAGATACCAAGGGAACATTTCATGCAAAGATGGGCTCGATAAAGGACAGAAATGGTCTGGACCTAACAGAAGCAGAAGATATTAAGAAGAGGTGGCAAGAATACACAGAAGAACTGTACAAAAAAGATCTTCACCACCCAGATAATCATGATGATGTGATCACTAATCTAGAGCCAGACATCTTGGAATGTGAAGTCAAGTGGGCCTTAGAAAGCATCACTACGAACAAAGCTACTGCAGATGATGGAATTCCAGTTGAGCTGTTTCAAATCCTGAAAGATGATGCTGTGAAAGTGCTGCACTCAATATGCCAGCAAATTTGGAAAACTCAGCAGTGGCCACAGGACTGGAAAAGGTCAGTCTTCATTCCAATTCCAGAGAAAAGCAATGCAAAGGAATGCTCAAACTACCACACGATTGCACTCATCTCACATGCTACTAAAGTAATGCTCAAAATTCTCCAAGCTAGGCTTCAGCAATACGTGAACCGTGAACTCCCTGATGTTCAAGCTGGTTTTAGAAAAGGCAGAGGAACCAGAGATCAGATTGCCAACATCCACTGGATCATGGAAAAAGCAAGAGAGTTCCAGAAAAACATCTATTTCTGCTTTCTTGACTATGCCAAAGCCTTTCACTGTGTGGATCACAATAAACTGTGGAAAATTCTTCAAGAGATGGGAATACCAGACCACCTAACCTGCCTCTTGAGAAATCTGTATGCAGGTCAGGAAGCAACAGTTAGAACTGGACATGAAACAACAGACTGGTTCCAAATAGGAAAAGGAGTATGTCAAGGCTGTATATTGTCACCCTGCTTATTTAACTTCTATGCAGAGTACATCATGAGAAACGCTGGACTGAGAGAAACACAAGCTGGAATCAAGATTGCCGGGAGCAATATCAAGAACCTCAGATATGGAGATGACACCACCCTTATGGCAGAAAGTGAAGAGGAACTAAAAAGCCTCTTGATGAAAGTGAAAGAGGAGAGTGAAAAAGTTGGCTTAAAGCTCAACATTCAGAAAACGAAGATCATGGCATCTGGTCCCATCACTTCATGGGAAATAGATGAGGAAACAGTGGAAACAGTGTCAGACTTTATTTTTTGGGGCTCCAAAATCACTGCAGATGGTGAGTGCAGCCATGAAATTAAAAGACGCTTACTCCTTGGAAGGAAAGTTATGACCAACCTAGATAGTATATTCAAAAGCAGAGACATTACTTTGCCGACTAAGGTCTGCCTAGTCAAGGCTATGGTTTTTCCTGTGGTCATGTATGGATGTGAGAGTTGGACTGTGAAGAAGGCTGAGCACCGAAGAATGGATATGTTTGAACTGTGGTGTTGGAGAAGACTCTTGAGGGTCCCTTGGACTGCAAGGACATCCAACCAGTCCATTCTGAAGGAGATCAACCCTGGGACTTCTTTGGAAGGAATGGTGCTAAAGCTGAAGCTCCAGTACTTTGGCCACCTCGTGCAAAGAGTTGACTCATTGGAAAAGACTCTGATGCTGGGAGAGATTGGGGACAGGAGGAGAAGGTGCCGACCCAGGATGAGATGGCTGGATGGCATCATGGACTCAATGGACGTGAGTCTGAGTGAACTCCGGGAGATGGTGATGGACAGGGAGGCCTGGCCTGCTGCGATTCATTGGGTCGCAAAGAGTCGGACACGACTGAGCGACTGAACTGAACTGAACTGAAATGATGAAGCCATATGATTGTAATCAGAACAGAAATTCAGGACATCATCTTTGCCTGCATGCATGAATATGAGCTGGGGAAGCAAGGTAACTAAGATATCACCAGGAATCTAATATTCCAAACACAACTTTGACATGTCATCAGACACTTAATAAAGGATTGAAAGTGAAAGTGAAGTCGCTCAGTCGTACCCGACTCTGCGACCCCATGGACAGTAGCCTGTACCAATGGGATTTTCTAGGCAAGAGTACTGGAGTGGGTTGCCGTTTCCTTCTCCAGGGAATCTTCCCGACCTAGGGATCGAACCCAGGTCTCCCTCATTGTAGACAGATGCTTTACCATCTGAGCCACCATTATCAAGAAGCAAATGCAGAAATGTGACCTGGCTCTCAGAAGAAGTCTACCCAAACAAAAGGAGTAGAAAGGACTAGGGTACTAGTACAAATTTCCTGAGATACTCAGGGAGCAATCACTTAAAAATTAAGGTCCATGCCAAAGACCCCAGTTACCTAATGGAGAGATTTCACAGTGAAACCCTGAGAGGGGTCAAGCTTCCAGGCATTTCTTATCACTCCTGGTATCGGGGTCACACACAGCTAGTGGCAGCAAATAATTGGTGGATTTAAGATCCAAAAGAAGGGATCAATAGACGTTTCTATCTGTTTAGAGTAAGTGAGACTTTTCTTTGGCCACACCACATGGCATGCAGGCTCTTACTTCCCCAACCAGGGATCAAACCCTCATCCCCTGCAGTAGAAGCACGGAGTCTTAATCACTGGACTATTAGAAAAGTCCCTAAATGAGACTTTTTATTTTCTCTTATTATTCAGTATCAGATGTACAGTTCTTCTGTACAGTTTTTTAGTTTTCACTTAGTGTTAGTTGCTCAGTCATGTCCAACTCTTTGCAACACCATGGACTGTAGCCTGCCAGGCTCCTCTGCCCATGGAATTCTCCAAGCAAGAATCCTGGAGTGGGTAGCCATTCCCTTTTCCAGGGGATCTTCCCGACTCTGGGATCAAATTTGGGTCTCCTGCATTGCAGGCAGGTTCTTTACTGTGTGACCCACCGGAGCAGGTACAACATCTACCCTGCTCCCCTCACACCTAGACTTAACCTCCCTGTTCTTTTTTTCAGAAACTGCTACAAGTCAGATCTTTCCCATCTGGCTTTAGTGTAAGCAGCTTCAGCTATCTTTTCTAGTCATCTACGCATTTCAAACAGAATCCATGAATAAATGGGGAGGGCAGTGTCCATAAAAATAGGAATCATTAATCTACCTAAGAGTTAAAAGGAAACGTGGTTAAGAGGATATTATTGACAATAGTGAGAATTCCGTAGTTGTAGTGATTCTGCTAATACTGCCAAAGATTATCAATGTTGCCAAAAGGTTATTTTCAAATCATGATAAGAAGCCTGGGAAGAAAGTTTGCCTAGACTTAGGTTTAAATTCTACACAGTGAGTAGCAAGTCTTATAACCACTAACTTCTATAAAATATGTCATAACTGACAATGAATTATTCCAACTTTTGTTTTTTCTTTGGACATTTGTGTTTTGTATCCAAACTTCTTGATCTCTTTCTCTCTCCTGTCACCAATCAATTTATATTTTATCACTGTTTAACATCCTCTATTGGCAACTTTGGGGACAGGTCAAACTGTATTCAGCTTGCTTTGTCATTTGATAAAAACTCTAATAGTTAAGGAAAGAGATGAATATTAATGGCTTATTTCAACTTAATTACCAGCTATGGTCTGACTTTATATCAACAAACCAATTATATCTGTAGTTGTCAGGAGACCTGGAGGAAAAAAAGACAAACCAGAAACCACATTTTAGCTGATGGAGTTTGAGATCTATGGAGGGAGACAGGAGACCTGGATGTATTTTGTAAACCTAAATGTTTAAGATGTAATTCCAAATATCCTGCTTACTTTGGCTTTCTTTTATCATAAAACAGGCAGTTCTTTGTGCCTTGAAAGAGGCACAGACTGCAAAGAGTCATCTGAACTGCCCAGAAATGTCTGTAATCTTGATCATTTTCAAACACAGATCTCCACGGTGAAGAATTTTCTGAGGAATTCATACAATGCAGAGTCTGTTCGGAGGATGCTGATTTCAAAACCTCTGTACACAGGGCATAACGAAGAGGAAAAGAAAACACATAACTTCCGGTAAGAGGAAAAGAAAACACATAACTTCCGGTAACTCAAGAAAAAGGAAGAAAATTGGACGGGAATGAAAGACTACCCAAGTAGAAAGCATGTGGGAGGCTCTGACTCAGAATAAATGAAATGTTAACTCAAAACGTAATTTAACCTCGTCTGGTCTAACACAGAGCAGTGCTCGCCCTCAAGCAGTGCAAAGGATGCCAGCTTCTAGTCACATATATTTGCACAAATAAAACAGGATGCATGTAAAATGTACTTGCCATGATTGCGGGCAAGGGACTCTTACTCATCTTTCATCAGTAACTTTTAGGTTCTATAATTTTCCACCAACTTTTATTCTTTTAGAACTATAAAAATTCCAGTCACTCATGAGCTGGTAAAGGAAGTGTGTATTTAATGTCTTTCAGTGCAAGATGTGGGTAGATGAACAATTTAATACTGATCTGAGCAGTTTGGTAATCGAGGGATTTAGGAATGCAGATGAAGTCACTGCATTGCTGGATTTTTTGCCGTGTTTGCACATGTGAACTTGAGCCAGTGGAGGGAGGAATTTAGAACCTGTTTCAAGACATCAGTGCTGTTTGCCCTCTCTATCGCTTTTTGTGCTTCCCCTGCCCTGGTCTATATCCCAGGAGGGTGGCCTCTGCAGGATGTTTCCAGGCTCCTCTCTGCTTTCCAGATAGCATTAATATCACTACTTATCGGTAAATTTCTCTTCCTTCCTTCCTTCCTTCCCTACCTTTCTCTCTTTTTCTTCCTTCCTGCCTTCCTTTCTTTTTTCCTCTAGCTGCATTTAGTCCATCAGAGACTGGAGGATGGCAAGAGGGGAGAAGCCAGGTACTGATCGTCTTTCCTCTCTGGTACTGGCTTGTCTCTTTCTTGGCTCGAGCTTCCAATGGACAGCCCAGTATAATTCCAGCTTTGACTGGGCACCTACATCTCTCCAGCTTAGGGGTGGTAGCAGCTTGCAGCTACGGCCAGTTTGGGCTTGCTTCACTGTCCCCTGTTGAGCTTCTAGACTTTGTGGTCAGTTTCCTACATTAAATTGCTTTTCTTTCAAATACCGAGAGTAGTTTCTGTTTCCTAATTGGATCCTGAGTGGTAGAACTGTTTTGTACATTGTGTAATCTATTAAATCATGGTTTTCTTTAATTTTATACAGAGTCTCCTTTTTTAAAAAGATTTAAGTATTTATCTATTTTTTGGTTGCTCTGGGTCTTCCTTGCTGCATTCGGGCTTTCTCTAGTGGGGGTGCGTGGGCTTCTCTTGTTGGGCAGCACTGGCTCTAGGCACGCTAGCTTCAGCTGTTGCAGCCTGCAGGCTTCAGTAGTTGCGGCTCACGAGCCCTAAAGCACTGGCTCAGTAGTTGTGGCTCACTGGCTTAGTTGCTCCGCAGCACGTGGGATCCTCCCAGACCAGAGATTGAACCTGTGTCCCTTGAACTGCAAGGCAGATTCTTAACCACTCAACCACCAGGGAAGCCCCCAAATCTCCTACTTTTATAATAAAATAATAAGAGCTAATGTGGGAGAAGGAGATGGCAACCCACTCCAGTATTCTTGCCTGGGAAATCCCATGGACAGAGACGACTGGTGGAGGTTGGACACGACTTAACGGCTAAACAACAATGGCAGTTCTAGTCAATATGCAAGAAAAAAAGTTGTAAGGAATTGGGGACTGGGACTGAAACAAAAATCCTATTGTTTACAGATGTGATTGTCTATTTAGAAAAACAAAAATAAACTGCAGACGAATATTTAAAGAAAGATAATAGCTAAAGTGTATTGAGCACCTTATAAGTACCAGGTAAAAGTACCTAGTAAGGAACTCAGCAGAGGATAGCTACAGTTTTAGCCTCCAGCTTCCCTTGACTGTGCTACACTCCCTCAGAGGTACAAGCACCAGTTACCCATGACCTCCTTGGTGGTCCAAATACTATGAACTCGGTGTTCCAACCAGAAGTCTAAGAACCAGCTGTGCACCCCTGAGATGGGGCTGCCACTTCCTCCAAACTCTAGCTTCTAGGACCTCCCCCAGAGACTCCTGTTTTGGATTCCAGCCCTAGGGGTGGTAGCTGCTTCCTTCAGTCTGGTTTACCTCTATAGCCTGGCTTTCCAACATCTAGGTGACCAATCTCCTGTATTAAACCTCCTCTGGTTGAAATATTTAGTATGGTTTATGCTATCCTGACTAGACCTTGACTGATAACTAAATTCTTCTACTTCAATTCCAGGAAATGTCCCATTGATTCTAAAAAAATGGCACTTTTAGACCATTTATTTCTATATTTATTTCAACTATACTGTTTATGAGCACTTATTAATATCACTACTTTTCTTTTTTTCTGCTCTTTAGAAGAAAATACCAAAAAAAAGGCAAATAATTGCACAAATAATGTTACAAAGATAGAAATGCTGCTGAAATGAAAAACTTGACTGGCAAGGAGTGATCATCTGATACTTTGAAATGCTTATCATCAACTGATGCATCAAAGATACACCTGGCGTGCAAAGAGTGATGGAGAGATATGTGAATGCTTAACCAGTTTAAAAGCTCAGAATTGCCTGTATTTGTTTTCCTGCGAAAGAAACAGAACTCTGTTGGCTGACTCCAACCTCTAGCGTGATTAGAATACTTTTCTTTTCAGATTTTTTTTTTTTTTGTGGACCATTTTTAAAGTCTTTTTTTTGACATTTTTGCAACATTGTTTCTGTTTTATGTTTTGGGTTATTGGCCATGAGGCATGTGGGATCCCAGCTCCCTGACCAGGGACTGAACCCTCACCCTGTGCATTGGAAGGAAAGTCCCAACCACTGGTGCACCAGGGAAGTCCCTGGAATACTTTCATTGGCCTTTCATTGCCATCCACCAGGCTGGTTGCTTTCTGTAAGTGTAACTGAACAGGACCCTATCGGGCTTTCCCTAGGTGGGTCCTTCTCCCGTATCCTCTGCTCTAGCTCCTCTCTGAAGTACCCAGGTAATAATATCTGATGCATATTTCCAGAGTTTTTCAGATGCTAAAAACCACCACCAAATAGAAGAAATTAACTATGTGATGATTACAAGTACATAGCCCCCAGACCTACTGGCACCTAAGAACTGATAATTAATGTTCGTTAACCACTCTGTTACCTAAACATCAACCAATCAGAGAATTGTGCATGAGCTGACCACATCCCCTAGAAAGCCCCTCCTCACCTGGCCTTTATAAAGGCTTTGCTGAAACCCTTCTGGGAGTTCAGGGAGATTGGAGTTATGAGCTACCCTTCTTCTTGCTTAGCCCTACAATAAACCTTTCTTCTCTCCAAACTCCACATTTCAGTATTGTCTGGCCTCACTGTGCATGAGGCACAAGAACTTGCTTTTCGTAGCATAAGAAGGCAAGTGATAAAAATCAAAAGCTTCCAGCTATAGCCAGTTGATACATGTGGTAGAGAGAAATCTGAAATGACCACTAAGATTTCTGTCCTGTGGTATATAATCCCCTCTCCTTGAGTATGAGCTAAACTGTGAATATGATGGATTTCACTCCCTTGTTACATTATATGGCAGAAGGGATTTTGCAGGTGGAATTAAGTTCCCTAATCATTTTACTTTGACTTACTCAAAAGGGAGATTATCCTGGGCAAGCATGACTTAATTGTGTGAACCCTTAAAAAAGTCTGTACCCTTCCTGAAGTCAGAGATTCAAAGTGTGACAGAGGATTTGTGAAAGGGGGCCATATGGCATAGACGCGATAGTGGCCTCTAGACGCTGAGAATGATCCCCAGATAACAGACAAGAGGAAGCAGGAACCTCAGACCTATAACCACAAGGAAATAAATTCTGCCAACAGCTTAAGGAAGCGTGGATGTGTATCTCTCCCCAGCCAAGCTTCCAGATAAGGACTCACTCAGCTGACACCTTGACTTCAGCTTTGTACGATGCTAACTTGTGCTGGACTCCTGACCCACAAAAATGGGAGGTAATAAAATTTGTGTTAAGTCACTAAGATTGTGGCAATTTGTTACATGGTAATATAACAATAATATAATCAGTGTGGAGTGTAGATTCCCTTTGCAATAGCAGCAAAATACATAACAGTCAGAATGAGGAATATATAAGATCTATATAAAGAAAAATTTTGCCTATGCATAAATGAGGATTTGGAAAAATAGGGAGCTATATTATGTCTCTAAATGGGAAGATTAAACAGTTTAAAGATGTCACTCTTAAAGGAGTTTTTGTGACAGATAAGAAATGCATTAATAGTTCAATAGAAAAATATTTGGACAGAAAATATGTAGACATTTGGAAATCTTTGGGAAGGATCACTCTGGAAATAGCACCTAGGACTCTGAACTAATCCATAATCCCCAACTGGAACTAAAACCTATTAAGTTAGAATGGGTCTAAGTTTTAAACCAAGAAAACTCAAATTTCAGAGGTAGTAAGATAAATGACTTGGCAAACCCATGGAGTTATAGGATCTGGGAGATCAGATATGTGAGAGCCCTTTGTATGCTGTAAAGCACTTATACGTTATTATATATTATCTTTGAAAAATAGACAATGATATCTGGTTTACTTGTCTTACAGTGTAACTTAATTAGCTATGTGAATGTGTAGATTAAAAAAGCACAGATGTTGGGACTTCCCTGGTGGTCCAGCGGTTACAACTTCACCTTCCAATGCAAGGGGTGTGGGTTTGGTCCCTCGTCAGGAAGCTAAGATCCACATGCCTCTGGCCAAAAAAAAAACCAAAACATAAAATAGAAGCAATATTGTAAGAAGTTCAATAAAGACTTTAAAAATGATCCACATCCCAAAAACATCTTTAGAAAAAAAATGCATGGATGTTAATATTAGCTAATTGCTGAAACCCCAATCTTGACCTCAGATTTACACAGAGAGGGGCCATCTGAAGTCACTGGGTGGTAGTAACAGCAGCAAGAATTGTGCTTGAATAGAAGACAGATTCTCTGTGTTGCCCACCTCTCCTCTCCAGCCTGTGGACTGCTGCCACCACACTGGTTTGGCTACATAAGGGCATCAGCTTTACACAGGGCTGGTTTCATGGGTAAACAACCCATGTGGTTGCATTGAGAAGGATCCCATGCCTAGTGGATTGCTCTGTTACTACTATCTCGAAATTCTTAATAATTTTTTAACAAAGGACCCTGCATTTTCAGTTTGTACTGGGCCCCACATAGGCAGCCAGTCCTGGCTTTAGAACCCATTTGAATGTTTGCTTCTTCCGACAAACAGGAATGGAACTTACCTGAGATTAGTCACTGGCCCAAGATGAGCAATCCTAGAACTACCCTGAACTGCTCCTCTGCGCGACTGTTCCTTCTCATTAATATCCATCTGTTGAGCCCGCCACAACTTCCCAGAATCTGGCTGGGTATGTAAAGAGAACCCTGCTGCTGAATCTGACCTCAGTAGCATCACCATTCTGTTGGAAACTTCCACATTGTTATTATTGGTATAGCAACACTTCCGTCCTACCTAACTCCAGCCAGAGGTGAGGAAAGTTGCTCATACTCCAGCCTGACCCTAGCTGGTGGGTGACCAGGGTATCTGAGGATGCTTTCTTCCAGAATGCACAAAGGAGGACAGAAGAGGTTAGAAAAAGATAATTATCAATGAGAAGTCAACAGTGACTTCTACCACTGAATGTTGCTTAGCCTCCTGAACCTCAGTTTTCTCATCTGTGAATGGAGCAAGCAGTTGTTCTGTTGCCAAGTTGTGTCCAACTCTTCGTGACCTCAAGGACTGCAGCACGCCAGGCTTCTCTGTCCCTCACCATTTCCCTGAGCTTGCCCAAGTTCATGTCCGTTGAATCAGTGATGCCATCCAACCATCTCATCCTCTGTCGCCCTCTTCTCCTGCCTTCAATCTTTCCCAGCATCAGGGTCTTTCCATTTCCACGGGATTGCCAAGAGGACAGAGAGTGTGTGTGAAAGACTATTTGGTTCCTGGAGTTTTGCAAATTTTACTGCTCATTATGAAGCTGCTGCTGCTGCTGCTAAGTCACTTCAGTCATGTCCGACTCTGTGTGACCCCATAGACGGCAACCCACCAGCCTCCCCCGTCCCTGGGATTCTCCAGGCAGGAACACTGGAGCGGGTTGCTATTTCCTTCTCCAATCATTATGAAGCAGAGGTTCTTAATTTTTGAGTCATGGGTCCCTGGGATGATGTATTCAGAGGTGGTAGGATAAATGCTTTGAATCCGATGATACCTATGATTCCTTCGCATCTCCCTTATCCCCCCACCCCCGCCCCAAAATGTCATCTCCTAAAAAAGAACTTGTCCACGGTGCCAGAGTTTGATCTAGGTGTTCCTGGACCCAATGTCTCTACAATGTTCAGTTAAGCCGTGCCATCTCCACGCTGTCCTCAAAGCCTCCACCTGTGTGGTTCGCCGACCTCGGCAACACCGCCCCCGACCCCCACCTCCCCCGGCTCCGGAGGCGACTGATCCACGCGGTCTGCACAGCCCCGCGAGGGTCCCGGAGGGCGGGGCAGCCGCAGGACGGGGCGGGCTCGGCTGTCGGCCCGCCCCACTTCGGGATCGGGGTGGGGGCTCCGACCTATTACTGGATGGAAACTCCGGTGTCCGGAGGGGCGGGAGGGAGAGGGGGGAGAGAGGGAAGCGTGCGAGTGAAAGGCGCATTCATGCAACCGGCGGCGGTGGCCTCGGAGCGCGGCGGGGCCAGACTGTGATCGCGTCGTCCGGGCTCCCGGGTCTCTCCTCTCCAGCTCCGTGCGTCCCGGGGCCGCCGTGCGCCATGAGCCCCCAGGGCCCCGCCGCCTCCCCGCGGCGGCTCCTCGGCCTCCTGCTGCTCCTGCTGCTGCAGCTGCGGGCGCCGTCGAGCGCCTCCGAGACCCCCAAAGGGAAGCAAAAGGCTCTGCTCAGGCAGAGGGAGGTGGTGGACCTGGTGAGTCGGGTGGAGGGGACAGAGCCGCGGTGCAGGGCCAGGGAAGGGGGTGGGGGTCTCGCGTGACCCTGGGGGTTCCGCTTTGTCTGAGTCTGCGGCTAAGAAAGGACCTGGGCTCTGCGGATGGTGGAGTCCTGGAACTCGCAAGGGAGACTGATCTGAGAGGGCCATCGTAGACCACAGATGCGCCGTGGGTTGGGTGGGACGCCGGGAGTACAAGGAGTCGCCCAATAATTTGTGACCTCTGCGCCGCCCCCCTTTGTCCCCCGCCCCCAGGGACGGAGAGGGTTTGGGCTGCAATGAGAGTAGAAAAAGGAGCTTGGGAGGTTAGAACGTAGGCCAAGGAGCTATCAGCGAGACCCTGGATTCGCTAATCCCCTGGGTGGGCCTGGGCCAGGGACTTGCAACGTGTCCTTTGTTGGGGCTGGTGGCCACGTCTGCCAGCCGGATAGAATAACAACCCTCGCCCAGTATCGGTCCAACTCTTTGTAACTTGATGATAGTGAGTCATGTTGGGTCATCTTCCTAGGGAGTATGTGCTGCAGTTTACTTTGTCACAGCTGGGCCAGGAATAGCTCAGAGGGTTTATGATCAGAAGAGAAAATGAAGGGGCCCAGCACTAGCCCTCCAAGGACCCATTTCGTTGTTGTATTTAGGCAGATGGGCAGTCAGTCCTTCCAGACAAGCTGGGTCTTCAGCCTGTGCCACAAAGTAGGAGCATGACAACTGAACGGAAGGATCAGACAGTTTCCAGGAGAGCAGTAAAGAGCCCAAGTTCTTTCTTTCTTTGGTGGCCCGCATGGCATGCAGTATCCTAGTTCCCTGACCAAGGATGAACTCATGTACCCTGCATTGGAAGTGGGGAATCTTAACTGCTGGACTGCCAGGGAGGTCACCCAAGTGATTTCTGAGGGGCTTATCTATGGGCAGGTCTGTTTGCTTAAGGCTCTTTCCTTCTAAAAGTCAGCAAACCCATTGGAGGGCAGAGTGGTTTTCTGCCCTTGTAGCAAGACGGATCCTTTCAAAACTATCACATTCCTTGGCATAGAATAAACTTCAGTCATTGAGCAAATATGGGTTATACAGTCACTGCAGGACATAAAAGGGGCATTTTTTTAAAAAAAATTTTTAATAAAAACAAACTGTTTTGAATTTTTTAAGCTGCCATTGTAAACTGAGCTAATAAACCAAGCTCCCTGGCAGCTAGTTCTATGCCAGATTCAAAAGCTCAGGAAAAAAATTCCTGCCGTTCCACACTGCACTTTTTGGTGATGTACTATGTAATTTTCCTCCACAAAGCAGACTATGTGTTCAGGGCTATAGTTCTATTTTGAGTGTCTAAATTGTTTTAAACTGTACCAAATGAATGTGGTTCATGTGCAGTCTGCATTTTACGAGTCTGTAGTTATGATACACAAAATACCCTTTTTCCCTATAAAGCTAGCAATTTTTTTCCTTTCCCTCCAAGGATTTACAGAACCTGAGGTTTCCCACAACTCTAGCCCGACTTGGAAAAGTTTATTGTGCAGCCAGGCTCAGGTGCATCCTGTAGACTGGATTTGGTTTTGCTGGGGGAAAAGAATCCTCGCAGTCATTAAGGTTTCAGCAGATTCTATGAAGCAGCTTCTTTGTACAGGGTCTTTCAAAGCCTTCCTTTCAAGCGTCCAGCAAGCTCTGCCCCCTGGTGGCCAGTGAGAGAAACAGGCGTTCATTCCGCAGACCCTTAGTGGAAGCCCTGCCTGGTACCGATCATGTGCTGGGTTAGCATTTCAAATTGAAAGAAGGCAGATTAATACCTGTGGAACCGAATTCGGTAAAATTATGCGGTCTCTCAATGCAGTTTTTTAGATGAAAAAGGTGAATAAAAATTCTCAACCATAGCACAGTTGACATTTGGAGCCAGGTGATTCTTTGTTGTGGGGACAGTGCTGTGCATCTGGCATGCTTAGCAACATCCCTACCATCTTGGGCTTCCCTGAAAGCTCAGTTGGGAAAGAATCCGCCTGCAATGCAGGAGAACCCGGTTCGATTCCTGGGTCAGGAAGATCTCCTGGAGAAGGGATAGCTACCCACTCCAGTATTCGTGGGCTCCCCTGGTGGCTCAGCTGGTAAAGAATTCTCCTGCATTGCAAGAGACCTAGGTTTGATCCCTGGGTTGGAAGATCGGCTGGAGAAGGGAAAGGCCACCCACTCCAGTATTCTGGGCTTCCATGGACTGTATAATTCATGGGGTCGAAAAGAGTCAGACACAACTGAGCGACTTTCACTACGATCTACCAAGTGCCAACAGCAATCCCTCCTTCCCAAGACGTGACAACCAAAACTGTCTTCAGACATTGCCAGGCAGCCTCTGTTATCCAGGTATCCAATTTTGTCCCCCATTGAGAATTTATATATGGAAAAATAAAACTTTGTGTAACATCTTGCTCTCAGGGAAATAATAGTGAAAAAAAATTTTTTTTAATACCAGAAATGTTATCATTTCTCCCTTCCCACTTGAAATCTGTGTCTGAATATTGCATATATCTGCTACTGAAAGTAACATATCTACTAAATGAAAATTAAAGTATATCTACTAAATTAATCTACAAAATAAGATTAAAGTATATCTATGAAAAAAATGAAAATTAAACATAAAATAAACCAAACTATATGTTTTGTACTTTGGCATGTCTTCAGGTACTTTTGCAATTTTGTTAAATACATTTCTTATTTCTCTGGCAGCAAATACATAGAAGTGTCCTGTTTTTTTTTTTTTTTTTGCTTAAAGTTAGGAAAATATCAGTGGTTGAAGTCACAAAAATCATTTAGCAAAGTAAAATTCAAATTGGTGATGTGAGGAGATTGATTGGGAAACATTAGATAATAAGGACCTTTTCCAGGTAGTATCATTACTGACTTTTTAAAAACATGTTTATTTATTTGGCTCTACTGGGTCTTAGTTGCCATATACGGGATCTTCCATCTTTGTTTTGGCATACGAGATCTTTTGTTTCGGCATGTGGGATCTAGTTCTCTGACCAGGAATCAAACCCGGGCCCCCTGAGTTGGAAGCTCGGAGTCTTACCCACTGGACCACGGGGAAGTGCCTGAATTTTATAATATGACCATATCGAATCCTGGATGCTAAAATTCAAAAATAAGATTTGAAGTTATTTTACTATGTAAGGAATCTTGATTTTTTTGTTGTTGTTCTCACTGGACAATAGATTTATACAGAATGATAGTATCAGATTTATATAAATAGGGATTGTTACAGTAAAATTTTAAATAAATTGGGTTTGGGGCTTGAAGGGTCTAATAAATGGACCAGTTCAGGGATAGGCATGGGAATTAGGCAGATGGAGGTCCAGTTTTACCACTGATGCAACTGTTTTGCTGTGTGTGGCTTATGGCTTATGTGTGTTAGCTGGCAAGTTTGCTAATGCTCTCTTCCCCAGGTCTGGTGCCCTGGGCAACTGCCTCACACAGTCTTGGGGGAAGAGTAAGAAAAATCATGGCTGCAAAATATAATATTTACTGTGTGCCATGCACTGCTCTAGCACATTTTATGTATCATCTCACTTAAATCTCCTACAAGGTAAGAATCTTTATTATTTTCCCCTGCATTTTAGATAAGGAAACAGGCATTAAAGTGTTGAATGACTTGTCCTATCTCACATAGCTTGCAAGTGGTGGGGCCAAGATTAAAATCCAGAAAATAGGACTCTAGAATCCATCGCTCAACCTCTACATCATAGTATTACACCACCCCCCAAGAGAAAGAGAGAGAATCATAGCACTTAAGAGTTTGATAGGGGCTTCCCTGGTGGCTCAGTGGTAAAGAATCCGCCTGCCAATGCAGGAGACACAGGTTCGATCCCTGATCAGAGAAGATCCCACATGCCGCGGAGCAACTAAGCCTGCGCACAACTTTTTGAGTCTGTGCTCCAGAGCCTGGAAACTGCAACCACTGAGCCTAGGAGCTGCACATGCTGAAGCCTGTGTGCCTAGAGCTGGCGCTCTGCAACAAGAGAAGCCACCGCGATGAGAAACCTGGGCGCCGAAACTGGAGAGTAGTCCCCACTCTCTGCAACTAGAGAAAAGCTTGCATAGCAATGAAGACCTTGCACAACCACTCATAAATAAATCAAGTTGCTGGAAAAGATTTTTGATAGATGACTGTTCCCCTCTTAAAGACTAATGGACACTTGCAATGAAGTCACTTACTCCTACTCCTTGGCAGGGTGGGCTAGGTGGATTTAGAGGCCAGAAGTGTTCCCCTAGTGACACTTCCTCCACATGAAAATAAGAAGAGAAGAAGGCTTGCTTGTCCAGCTTAGAGACATTGCCAGTGTGAAATAAGTATTGCTGCTGCTGCTGCTGCTAAGTCGCTTTAGTCGTGTCCAACTCTGTGCGACCCCAATAGACGGCAGCCTACCAGGCTCCGCCGTCCCCGGGATTCTCCAGGCAAGAACACTGGAGTGGCTTGCCATTTCCTTCTCCAATGCATGAAAGTGAAAGTGAAGTTGCTCAGTTGTGTCCGACTCTTCGCAACCCCATGGACTGCAGCCTACTAGGCTCCTCCATCCATGGGATTTTCCAGGCAAGAGTACTGGAGTGGGGTGCCATCGCCTTCTCCAGAAATAAGTATTGAGTTAAGATATTATTTTATAATTTTATCTCTAAGAATTTATCTTAGGGAAATAATTCCAAAAAAAGAATAAAGCTATGTAGATAAAGATTTTCATTATGATAGAACAAATACAAATAGCAATCCCAAACTAGTGCAGTGTTTGCATAAAACTGTAGTTCTGAAATCTAAGTCCCTTTACAATATATAGTGTTAGAAGAATAAGTGTTATATCAAATTATGTTCACTTTGGAATACAGCCATTTAAAAATTATGTATACTTTTAATGAGCAGTTTGAGAAGGAAATGGTAACCCAATCCAGTATTCTTGCCTGGGAAATCCCATGGCCTATGGGGTCGCACAGAGTCGGATACGACTGAAATGACTTAGCAGCAGCAGCAGCAGCAGTGGGGTACAGTCCATGGGGTCACAAAACAGTTGGCCACGACTTAGCGACTAAAACAACAATGACAGTGAGCAGTAGGAAAAAGTAGACAAATGAAAACATTTTCTCTTCTTTTTTGTTTGGTGAGTGTGTGTGTGTGTGTGTGTGTGTGTGTGTGTGTGTGTAAAGTCTGTGCAAAAAGAAAAAGAATAGGAAAGAAATTCCATTATTTTAGGAATAACTTTAAAAATCAGTTCTTTATGTATATTGGACTTCCCTGGTGGTCCTATGGTTAAGACTCTGAGCTTCCAATGCTACAGGTGCAGGTTTGATCCCTGGTCAGGGAACTAAGACCCTATACATATTGACTTATCTGGAACACTGGCAACTGGTTCCCGTTGAAGGGATTCTTGACTCCTAGGGCTCAAAGTAAAGGCAGTTCTAATCAGACTGAGTCTTTGAATCTTAGGTGGTGAGAGATTTTTCCCTTTTTTTTTTCTGCTACAGTACAATGGCATGTGCTTACAAGGGCCCGCGGGGGTGCCTGGGCGAGACGGGAGCCCCGGGGCCAATGGCATCCCTGGTACCCCTGGGATCCCAGGTCGAGACGGATTCAAAGGAGAGAAGGGGGAATGCCTGAGGGAAGTCTTCGAGGAGTCCTGGACGCCTAACTACAAGCAGTGTTCATGGAGTTCCCTGAATTATGGCATAGATCTTGGAAAAATTGCTGTAAGTCTAGTCTGAATTATTTTAAAGTTGAAATAAAACTTAAAGGTTTTCATAGTTGAGTGATCATTTTAGGTGAGATTTTATTTTATTTTTCCTAAAAGACAAAAAATATTAAGGAATGGGTACCATGTCACTTTCAACTTAGAATTAATGAAAAAAATGATAACTTCAGAATTAATTGTATAAAAGAATTTCTGAGACAAATACATCACTGAATTATTTCAATCCTAAGAACACTTAAAATAACTTACTCTTTTTTTTTTTAATGGAAACTGTGTTGGACAGTAAGTAACTTTCCAATCTTGTCCTAAAGTGAATTTAAATTAATTCAAGAAATTCTGCTGTGGTTCCAGACGTAAAGGTGGAAAAAAATCTCCAAGAAATTCCTGCATGATTGGAATTAACTAGAGGTGGGAAGTCCAGTGGTATTTGTCCTTATTCTGGGTAGCAGACACAGCTTAAAATTCTTTGGCTTAATGGGAGTAGAATGGGCCAGAGATGTACTACAGTGCTCATTTAAAATTATCCAGCAATATTTAGGGAGAAAAATTACTTTGTTTAGTGTTTGCTTCCAAATAACTGGCAAGTCCCTTGGATGGTGTAGGGTTGAACCTGGTGCCATTTCAAGCCTCTTTCTTCTTTTGTTGATCAATACTATACATGGTTCCATATCCACAATGTATTATTCTTTGATATTAACCACTACTACCGCCAGGCGGCCTGGCGTGCTGCGATTCATGGGGTTGCAAAGAATTGGACACGACTGAGCAACTGAACTGAACTGAACCACCAGGCAAACAGAAGTTTTATTTTCCAAAAACTCTCAGGTTCTAAGTAGCAACCTGTATATTATCCTTGCTCCTCATCTCAGCTCTTTAATGTCTGCTCTGTTACTTATAAAAATGTTTGAAATGGTCTCGATTGGATTTCTGTGTGATAGAATATCCACTTGGTTTTCATAGTTTGGGGACTATGACCAGTTATACTTTCATATATGATTTCTTAGAAAGCATTTTGTTAAAGGGTTACCTACTTCTTTAAACACTTGACATTATAGATTGGTTGCTTTTTTATAGTTCATCAAAATTAAAAACTTTCCCTATGAACTCTAAATTATTAATATGTTTCCAGTTTCCTTTTGGTCGTCAGAATGGGTTTGGGAGCCTTTTGTAAGTAAAAGATAGTAGCACCATGAGTCAGTAGGCAAATTTTGCAAAGACCAGTTAGAGGAAAAAAACCCTGGGTCTTATCATGGTGTCATAGAGTTAAAGACTGAAGACCCTGCCTGCACTTTACTCCTGATACTGTTTTCTGGTGCTTGAAAAGAAACAGGTCAGAGTAATATATTTGGGCAGTGCTAGTCTAGAAGGGTCGCTAAGAGTCAGAGACGACTGAGCGACTTCACTTTGACTTTTCGCTTTCGTGCATTGGAGAAGGAAACAGCAACCCACTCCGGTGTTCTTGCCTGGAGAATCCCAGGGACGGGGGGGCCTGGTGGGCTGCCGTCTATGGGGTCACACACAGTCGGACACGACTGAAGTGACTCAGCAGCAGCAGCAGCAGCAGCAGTCTAGAGTGGAAGTTCCATGATGGCAGGGATTTCATTTTGTTTACTGCTGCAATCTGTAGCACCCAAAGCATAGGAAATAATTTTGGAAGAAAAAGGAAAGTAAATATATAGATTGGTTTAGTCTAAAATTCTGAAAACTGGCTGTCTTTGTTAAACTGAGAGATACCCTCAATGGAGTGAATAATTTTAAGAAAGCCATAATTCAATTTTCTTAGAGTTTCTAATATCAGTGTCTCTTACCATCTTGCAAAGAACTGGTTTCCCTCTGTAAAAGCTAAGCTTTTTAAATGTACTTTGGGGAAAAGGATAGTTGAATAAAATTCACGATACAGTTTGAAAGCATCTTTTAAATTAAAAATGAAAATGCTAATTAAACCCTATTTCTGTGTCTGTGATAGGAATGTACATTCACAAAGATGCGTTCGAACAGTGCCCTACGAGTTTTGTTCAGTGGCTCACTTCGGTTAAAATGCAGAAGTGCATGCTGTCAGCGTTGGTATTTCACGTTCAATGGAGCTGAGTGTTCAGGACCTCTTCCTATTGAAGCCATAATTTATTTGGACCAAGGAAGCCCTGAATTGAATTCAACAATTAATATTCATCGCACTTCTTCTGGTATGTAGAATAGTGACGTTGCACAATGTGCCTCAGATCTTTAGAGAGCAAAGATTAGTTTTGAGTCCACTATGATGGTAGGTCATCACAGGTTTTCTGTGTATAGTTCTCCACCCTGGTTGCACTTCAGGATTTCCCGTAGCTCTTTTTAAAAAATACGTGGATGCCTGAATCCCATCTCTGATCAACTGCATCAGAATCTCATGGTTAGAACCCAGCCGTTGTATTTTTTCTGAAAAGATCACAGGTTGAAAATCACTGAGTTAGATGAAATGGCGAAATAGCAAGTATTGTCGTAGAGCAGTGGTTTTCAGCCTTGTCTCTAACCTTGTGTTCAGCTGGGGAACTTTGAAAAATCGCCATGCCTGGGTACCACTCTTCTATGGAGTCTTACTTAATAGGTCTGGTTGCATCCTAGGTGGTGGAACTTCCCAAGTCTCTCCTGGTTATCCTAATGTCCTCCAAGGTTGAGAACCACTAGCATAGATTGATAAAGAGGCTGACTTCTCTGCCTCGTTCTTTAAAATAGTAGGTACAGTCCGCTGCATTTGTAAGAGAGAACTTTTCTATATTGTTTCTGTATTCTCTGCTTGCTTCTACTGATATGAGAGAAGGGACATTCAATTAAACCAGTGGTTACTTAGGCTGTTAAAAAAAAAACAAAACCTTGTACTTTGCTGGTGGTCCAGCGGTTAAAATGCCATGCTTCCTCTGCAGAGGGCACAGGTTCCATCCATGGTCAGGAAGATCCCATATGCCTCTCAGCACAACCAAAACAAACAAACAGATAAACAAGAAAAATGTAAAACTGTTGGGGTTTTTATGTTTTTTTTGGGGGGAGGGTTGATTTGTTTCATTGTATTTTAAAGTTCATTGATAGAGTTTAGAAGCCAGGAAAAAGTAGAAGGGGGAAAAACTACCTGTTAGGTTGGTGCAAACGTAATTGCAGTTTTGGATCGTGAATTTTAAATCATTATAACTAGGCTCAAACACATCTTTATTAATCAAAATAGGGACCATTATGATCAACACATTTTTGCCAATGAGAAACAAGTTTGTTTATTCCTTTAGTGTAAAAATCTGTGCTTTGAGATTTGATGGACTCTTGGAAAGCATTTTTTTTGCCTCTTGCTGGTCGTGGAAGTGTTTACTCTGCAAAAATTCTAGATGCTTGAAGAAGTGGTAGTAGATTGGCAAGAGGTCAGGTAAATATGGCAGATGAGGCAAAACTTTGCAGCCCAATTCATTCAACTTTTGAAGTGGCGGCTGTGCAATGTACCATCAGGCATTGTCGTGGAGAAGAATTGTGCCCATTCTGTTGACCAGTGCCAGCTGCAGGGATTGTAGTTATCAGTGCATCTCATCAATTCTTGGGCTTCCCGGGTGGCTCAAATGGTAAAGAATCTGCCTGCCATGCAGGAGACCCAGGTTTGATCCCTGGGTTGGGAAGATTCCCTGGAAAAGGGCATGGCAACCCACTCCAATATTCTTGCCTGGAGAATTCCATGGACAGAGGGGCCAGATGGGCTACAGTCCATGGGGTCGCAAAGAGTCAGGCATGACTGAGCGACTAAAACTTTCACTTTCTTCAAGCATACTTCTCACATGTAATGGTTTCTCCAGGATTCAGAAAGCTGTAGTGGGTCAGACCAGCAGCAAACTACCTAACAGTGACTGTGACCTTTTCTGTAGTGCAAGTCTGGCTTTGTGAAGTGTTTTGGAGCTTTTTCTCAGTCCAACCACTGAGCTGGCCATTGCCAGTTGTCATATACAATTCACTTTTCGTCCCACATCACAATCTGATTGAGAAATGGTTCGTTGTTGTTGCACAGAATAAGAGAAGATGACACTTCAAAAGTGACAATTTTTAAAATTTTTGGTTAGCTCACGAGGCATCCGCGTATCAACCTTTTTCACCCTTCCAATTTGCTTCAAATACCCAACGACCGTAGAGCGGTCGACATTGAGTTAAGTTCGGCAACTTCTTGGGAAGCTGTAAGAGGATTATCAAAGCTGGTCATGGTCAACTTCCGATGGCTGGCCTCTATGCTCCTCATCTTCAAGGTTCTCATCTCCTTTGCAAAACTTCTTAAACCACCACTGCACTGTAAGATCATTAGCAGTTCCTGGGCCAAATGCATTGTTGATATTGCAAGTTGTCACCGCTGCTTTATGACCCATTTTGAACTTGAATAAGAAAATCACTCAAACTTGATTTTTGTCTAACATCATTTCCATAACCTAAAATACGTATAAAATACACTACAAGTAATAAGTGATTACTCAACATTCAGAAAATTAAGATCATGGCATCCAGTCCCATCACCTCATAGCAAATAGATGAAGAAACAAGAGAAACAGTGAGAGGCTTTATTTTGGGCTCCAAAATCACTGCAGATGGTGACTGCAACCATGAAATTAAAAGACGCTTGCTCCTTGGAAGAAAAACTATGACCAACTAAGACAGCATATTAAAAAGCTGAGACATTCCTTTGCCAACAAAAGTCCATCTAGTCAAAGCTATGGTTTTTCCAGTAGTCATGTATGGATATGAGAGTTGGACTATAAAGAAAGCTGAGTGCTGAAGAATTGATGCTTTTGAACTGTGGTGTTGGGGAAAACTCTTGAGAGTCCCTTGGACAGCAAGGAGATCGAACCAGTCCATCCTAAAGGAAGTCAGTCCTAAATATTCTTTGCAAGGACTGATGCTGAAGCTGAAACTCCAGTACTTTGGCCACCTGATGCGAAGTGACTCATTGGAAAAGACCCTGATGCTGGGATAGATTGAAGGCAGGAGGAGAAGGGGATGACAAAGGTTGAGATGGTTGGATGGCATCACCAGCTCAATGGACATGAATTTGAGTTGGCTCCAGGAGCTGGTGATGGACAGGAAAGCCTGGCGTGCTGCAGTCCATGGGGTCAGAAAGAGTCGGACACAATTAAGCGACTGAACTGAACTGAATGTCATTAGCAAAAAAGCATAAAGTGAGAAATGCACATTAAAATGATGTCCAACGTAATCACATTTATTTAAGAACGTATTCCAATATCTAATGGCAAAGTTCAACAATGCAAAACCACAACTACTTTTGCATCAACCTAATATTAATGTCATCACCCAGATACACCACTATCAGTTATTTGGCTGCCAGCTCTTTTGCTTTCTTGAGTTGTTGTGTGGGGGGCGGGGGGGGGGGGGGTGGTGGGTGGGTGGCAGGTGAGGTGTGGGAGTGACCTACCTTAACAGCACATACTAGGGGAATCACAAGGTATATATATCACTAGCTTCATTTCCCAGATTTCTTGAAAAAATTTCTCTCTAATCTTATACTTTAGAATGGAGAGGGAAGAGAAGAGATACCCTCACTGCTAATCAAAAGAAATATTTCAGCATTCTTAGGGACCCAAGCCAGATGATCCCCAAAATTAATATAGCACATTTATTGCTAAGGAATCAAGGGCATTCCTTCTATTTTCTTCTTCAAATCCACACAATATCCTCAAGACATAAAGAAGATATTTTAACCTCTTCTCTTTGCACATAGAGAAGGCCCAGGGAAAGAAAGCACCCTGAATAGGAGAATCAGTGTCCTGGTGAACGGAAACCAAGCCATGCTCTTATCTCCCAAGACAAGGTTTGATCAGAATGAAAAGCCTCTTCACTAAGTTCTGTGTTGTAAAGGGAGACATGCTTTCCATCTGAGAAGCAGTCACTAAAATTTTAAAAATTTTGGTATAAAATCTAAAATTTGATTAGAAAGTGGTATGTGTTTGAACAGTAGTCAATGCATCTAGACATTATCAGACTAAGTGAACTAAGTCAGAAAAAGACAAATACCGTAAGATATCTCTAATATGTGAACTCTCAAACATGGCACCAATGCATCTCTCTACAGAACAGAAACAGACTCACCAACATAGAGAACTGACTTTTGGTTGCCAAGGGGGAGGAAAGGACTGGGAGTGTGGGATTAGCAGATGTAGACTATTACATATAGGATGGATAAACAACAAGGTCCTACTGTATAGCATAGGAAACTATATTCAACATCTTATGATAAACCATAATGGAAAAGAATATGAAAAAAAGAATGTGTAAAACTGAGTCACTTTACTGTACTGCAGAGACTGGCATGCATTGTAATTTAACTATACTTAAATTTTAAAGATTAAATTATAAAGTTCAAAAGATATGTTGTGAAGCAACTATGCGCCAATAAAAGTTAATAAAAAATGAAATCCATAAAAATAAAATAGTTTATATAAGCAACTTACTTTCTATTATATTATCTTAAAAGTTTTTATGTTAATATCTTGCTATAATGTAAGCCCTCAGGCCTAGGAACTGTCACCTATACATACACACACTTCATAAATTATTTAACATAGCATTTACCAACCACATTGTAGAAAAACTCATTTGGTATGATCAGCTGGGTAAAATGTCAGAAGTAATTTGTTATTCATAACAAATTTTGTCTTAAGATGAATTAAAGGTTGCCTCAGTAGTGAATTCACTTTCCTTGTACACCGATACTCTCTTGAGAGAAAGAAAAGGAATACACTTATATTTTACACATCAGAGGATGACATTAAGCCTTAAATATGCCTATCGGAGTTTAGAATATCATCTTACCTGGATCTAGGAGGAAAACAGGTTGAGAACCTTTAATTCAACATCTTTTAGGTGCTTAATAAGCTATTACTACCTTATTATAGCAAAAAATGTTCATTCGTTCAAAAAACATTTTATTTGTTAAAGACCATGAAGTGACCCTTTGACTCTCCCTGTGTGAGGATGATGCCAGACCCAACCTTGTCTGACCTGTGGAAGGAAGTGAACACGTTTCTAGGCCATGGGTATTACGGGCACACACAGCTTAGTTCTTCCAACTTGGAAAGGGTCTTGAACCAGAGACAGGTACCTGGATTCAGTGGGACTTGCCTTCAATTCACTGATGTCACAGCTGGTAGAAGCAGATTGTTTCAGGCCTACATCATATACTTGATGATACCCAGGCCTACACCTGGGCTCAGCTTGAACACACCAACCTCAACCAGATAGGAAGACGATCCAGTCACATGCGATCATCCCCACCCTACTTACGTGTTAGTACCTGTTTTCTTAAAGAATCTGCCAACCTGTGGTTCCTTTTTCCCCTGACACAGACATCAGAGTATAACTTTTGCCTATTAAAATGAACAGTAGGGGGAATATTTTTTTAATGTTGGAGAAGAGGCTTGATAAGATGGAATGCAGGTTATATATATATTAGTAGGTGAAAGTCTGGAGGACCTATGAAAACGCACATGTTTATAAAGCAAAAAACAAAACACAGAGCAAAAACAGGATTTAGTTAGCTTGTTTTTTCACTGTGGAGGAATTTCTATGTAAAACGGGATTCCAGGTTGAAGGACTAGTATAATGATTATGCAAGGATTTCTTTTGACATTATGGAAGTCCTTTCTTCTACTTAGTATCATCAAGTATATATAGGAAAGGGCTCTCTTCATTTTTTTAACTCTTAAAATGAGACATTATTTTAATTACTTAAAATTTGATCTTTTATAAGGTGTATTCAGTTTGGTCTGCTGATAGAAAATTAAAATATGGAGGCTTCAGGTGTAACAACTTGTCCCAAATGGTTACATAAATTACTGATTCTGCTTATAATCAGAATTGTATTTTCATCTTCCAGTGCTCTTTTCTTCAGATGGAAAGGTCTTTCCTTAAAAAAAAGCTTACATATCGCATCAACATGTTTTTTAAAGAAAATACAACTTTATTTAATTTTATATATATATATATATATTTTTTTTTGGCTGAATTGAGTCTTAGTTGTGGCACACAGGGTCTTCCTTTGCATCATGTAAGATCTTTTGTTGAGGGGCACAGACTCTCTAGTCACGGCATGGGCTCCAGAGCACGCGGGCTTCTGTAGTTGCTGTGCGGCAGTTTACTTACCCTGGGGCGTGTGGGATCTTGGTTGCTTAATGAAGGATCAAATCTACATCCCCTGCATTGCAAGATGGATTTTAACCATTGGACCACCCGGGAAGTTCCCTTGGTGCACTGGCGCAGACTTGGTACCTTCACTCCTGGTGGCTACGGCTCAGTCCCTGGTCAGAAAACTAAGACCCCGCAAGCCACATGGTACGGCCAAAAGAAAAAAGATAAATGTGGGCTTCCTTTAGTCATGAATAAACTGCTTTTTTTGTTTTAGGTCATCTCCGTAAGTAAACAAATTCTACCCTTATGGCTGACACCTCAAAGAAAATTGCCTGTGAGCTTATACCATAGAATGGATATGGATATGTCTTTTTTAAATTTACTTATGATTTTGGCTATGCTGGGCCTTTGTTGCTGTGTGGGCTTTTCTCTAATAATGGTGCATGGGCTTCTCATTGTGGAGGCTTCTCTTGTTCCAGAACACAGGCTCTCGGGACATGGGCCTCAGCTGCAGCACACAGGCTCACTAGTTGTGGCTTGTGAGCTTAGGTGCTCTGTGACACACGGGATCTTCCCAGACGAGGAATCGAACCTGTGTCTCCTGCATTGGCAGGCAGATTCTTCACCACTGAGCTCTCAGGAAAGCCCTATATATATTTTTTTTTTATTTTTTATTTTTTAATACTTATGAGCTAGGACAGAGAAGGCAATGGCACCCTACTCCAGTACTCTTGCCTGGAAAATCCCATGGATGGAGGAGCCTGGTAGGCTGCGGTCCATGGGGTCGCTGAAGGTTGGACACAACTGAGCAACTTCACTTTCACTTTTCACTTTCACGCATTGGAGAAGGAAATGGCAACCCACCCCAGTGTTCTTGCCTGGAGAATCCCAGGGATGGAGGAGCTTGGTAGGCTGCCGTCTGTGGGGTCGCACAGAGTTGGACACGACTGAAGTGACTTAGCCGTAGCAGAGCTAAGAAAATGAGAACTTATCTTTATGAGACCCTTATTAAATATTAGCATTTTAAATTTACTGTACATTAACTTGCTTTAACCGCTAGTATGCTAAAATGATAAAATTGAGCTGAAAGTTTTTGCCTTTTTATTCCAAAGAGGTTTGTAACTGTCATCTTTGTTTTGCAGTGGAAGGACTCTGTGAAGGCATTGGTGCTGGACTAGTGGACATTGCTATCTGGGTTGGTACTTGCTCAGACTACCCAAAAGGAGATGCCTCTACAGGGTGGAATTCGGTGTCTCGCATCATTATTGAAGAGCTCCCAAAATAAATCCTTTCATTTTTGTTCCCTACCTCTTTTTTATTATGCCTTTGAATGGTTCACTTTAGTGACACCTTATATAATTTTTATGTGTACATTGTTGTCGTTGTTCAGTGGCTAAGTCATGTCCAACTCTTTGCCACCCCATGGACTGCAGCACTCCAGGCTTCCCTGTCCTTATTATCTCCTGGAGTTTGCTCAGCGTCATGTCCACTGAGTCGGTGATGCTGTCTAAACATCTCATCCCCTGCCCGTACTTTTCCTTTTGCCTGCACTTCTGAGTGAAGGAACATGACTAAACGTGTTTACAGACCAAAGTGTGATTTCACACTGTTTTTAGATCCAGTATTATTCGTTTTCCTTCAATCAAAATTATAGTGTTGAGATTTTGTAGTTGATTAAAATACTTTCTTCATTTTCCCATTCCCTGAACCTGTAATTTGAAATGTTATTATGGTCTTCATTTCTTTCCTGTTCTCTTAGTATAGCACTTTTTAAAATATAAAAGCTACCAGTCTTTGTACAAGTTGTAAATGTTCAGAATTGTTTTATATCTGTGAAATAAAACTTATATCAAACAACCTTGCTATCTTTAATGTAATTGCTACTAAAAGGAGGGTTTCTGGTACTTTATACCTGGAAAGTTAAGGATAAGCCTGACTTTGTATTTATCCATTTAACAATCTTATTTTCAATTTAGTACATAGATGGGCTTGATAAAGGGCAGAAATGGTATGGACCTAACAGAAGCAGAAGATATTAAGAAGAGGTGGCAAGAATACACGGAGAACTGTACAAAAAAGATCTTCATGACCCAGATAATCATAATGATGTGATCACTAATCTAGAGCCAGACATCTTGGAATGTGAAGTCAAGTGGGCCTTAGAAAGCATCACTATGAACAAAGCTAGTGGAGGTGATGGAATTCCAGTTGAGCTGTTTCAAATCCTGAAAGATGATGCTGTGAAAGTGCTGCACTCAATATGCCAGCAAGTTTGGAAAACTCAGCAGTGGCCACAGGACTGGAAAAGGTCAGTTTTCATTCCAATTCCAAAGGAAGGCAATGCCAAAGAATGCTCAAACTACCGCACAATTGCACTCATCTCACATGCTAGTAAAGTAATGGTCAATATTCTCCCAGCCAGGCTTCAGCAATACGTGAACCGTGAACTCCCTGATATTCAAGCTGGTTTTAGAAAAGGCAGAGGAACCAGAGATTAAATTGCCAACATCCACTGGATCATGGAAAAAGCAAGAGAGTTCCAGAAAAACATCTATTTCTGCTTTATTAACTATGCCAAAGCCTTTGACTGTGTGGATCTTGAGAAATCTGCCTCTTGAGAAATCTGTATGCAGGTCAGGAAGCAACAGTTAGAACTGGACATGGAACAACAGACTGGTTCCAAATAGGAAAAGGAGTATGTAAAGGCTCTATATTGTCACCCTGCTTATTTAACTTCTATGCAGAGTACATCATGAGAAATGCTGGACTGGAAGAAACACAAGCTGGAATCAAGATTGCCGGGAGCAATATCAAGAACCTCAGATATGCAGATGACACCACCCTTATGGCAGAAAGTGAAGAGGAGCTAAAAAGCCTCTTGATGAAAGTGAAAGAGGAGAGTGAAAAAGTTGGCTTAAAGCTCAACATTCAGAAAACAAAGATCATGGCATCTGGTCCCATCACTTCATGGGAAATAGATGGGGAAACAGTAGAAACAGTGTCAGACTGTATTTTTTGGGGCTCCAAAATCACTGCAGATGGTGACTGCAACCATGAAATTAAAAGATGCTTGCTTCTTGGAAGAAAAGTTATGACCAACCTAGATAGTGTATAAAAAAGCAGAGACATTACTTTGCCGACTAAGGTCTGTCTAGTCAAGGTTATGGTTTTTCCTGTGGTCATATATGGATGTGAGAGTTGGACTGTGAAGAAGGCTGAGAGCCAAAGAATTGATGCTTTTGAACTGTGGTGTTGGAGAAGACTCTTGAGAGTCTCTTGGACTGCAAGGAGATCCAACCAGTCCATTCTGAAGGAGATCAACCCTGGGATTTCTTTGGAAGGAATGATGCTAAAGCTGAAACTCCAGTACTTTGGCCACCTGATGTGAAGGGTTGACTCATTGGAAAAGACCCTGATGCTGGGAGGGATTGGGGGCAGGAGGAGAAGGGGACGACCCAGGATGAGATGGCTTGATGGCATCACGGACTTGATGGACGTGAGTCTGAGTGAACTCCGGGAGATGGTGATGGACAGGGAGGCCTGGCATGCTGCAATTCATGGGGTTGCAAAGAGTTGGACATGACTGAGTGACTGAACTGAACTGAACTGATAGTACTGTTCCATATTTTAAGAGATTCAAAGAGAAAGGAGCATTTATGTGCCAGGAAATATATTAATACTAGCACCTTAGAAATCTTTATTTAACAAAGAGTAAAGGGCTCTGGTGATGACCATCAATGACCGATAACATTCCAAAATAAGAGAAAGGCTATGTGCCCCCTAAGGAATGCATGTAGTACCACCCAGGAAGTTGTTTTGCAAAGAAGAAATCAAGCCTGGACCTGATTTAGCCTCCAGATATAACCATTAAATTTTAGGAAACACAGGGGATAAAAGAATGTGTTAATTGACATGTCAGCCAATCAGGCCTATGGAAAACTTGCAAAACAGCTGGGTTTCTTCAACAAATATATTGCAACAAAAGAGAAAAAGAAAAACATGGATTGAAAGAGATTTGAGAGATACTAACTCATTTCAATGTTTGGACTTTATTTGCCTACTTGGGATAGTAATTTTGTGGTGTAAAGTAGTATTGTATTTATTTTAAAATAGTGTTTATCATTTAGAGATACTGAAATATTCAAGATAAAGTGATATGATGTCTGGAATTTGCTTCAGAATAACCTTGAAAGGAAGAGTGAATGATAGGAGGTCTAGATGAATTAACGTTGAAGACAGGTAGACGTTGACCGAGGTGGGTAAAAATTGTGACAAATGGAGACTGGGATTAAGGACATTTTGAGTGGAGACCAGAACGTTAGTTAAGATCTCTTTGAATTGGCACAGATTGTGAAGACATTTGTATCCCATGAGAATGCCCACCAAAGGACACCCACTGCAGAGGAGGCTCTTAATGACAAGGTGGACAAAATAACTCGCTGTGGATGTGAGTCAGCTTCTTTCCCCAGAACTCCAGTGCTAGTTCAATAGACCCATAAACAGAGAGGCTGTGGTGGCAAGGATGGAGGTAATGTTTGGATCTGACAACATGGAATTTCCCATATTGAGGCTGGCCTGGTTAATGTCAGTGCTGGGTGCCTAATGGGGCAACAGCAGAGTCCAAAATGAGTCCCTAATATGGCATCATTCCCAGGGGGGACAAGCCAGTCACCTAAGTGTGGGCAGATTACACTGGACTTCCATCATGGAGGGGCAGAGATTCACTCTCATGGAAATATATATTCTGCATACAGATGGACATTCCCTGCTAGCACTGCCATCCGTGGACTCACAAGAATGCCTTATCTACCATCTTACATTCTGCACAGCATTGTTTCTCATCAAGAAACTTCATATCACAGCAAAGAAGTGCAGCCATGGGGCTTGCCCCATGGAATTAACTGGTCTTACCACATCCCCGCCCCCCGCACCTGGAAGGGACTGGCCTAAACAAAAGGAGGGATGGCTTACTGAGGTCTCATGATGGTTCCAGTTGGTAGACAGCATCCTGCAAGAATGGGGTTCTGTCTTATAGGTACAGTGTATTCTTTGGATCAGAAAGGTGTTCTTGCTCCTACAGCCAGAATACAAGCAGCAGGGTGGGAGTGGCTTCTCTCACTGTTACATCTAATAACCCATTGGCAGGCTTTTTGCTTCCTGTCCTGACAACTTTGAGCTCTGCTGGTCTGGAGATCTTAGTATCCAATAGGGAAAAGCTTCCACAGGGGACACAATAACAGTTTCGCTGAATTAGAAGGTGAGAAAGTGTTAGTCACTCAGTCGTGTCCGACTCTCTTAAGACCCCATGAACTGTATAGCCTGTCAGGCTCCTCTGTCCATGGAACTCTCCAGGCAAGAATACTGGAATGGGTTGCCATTCCCTTCTCCAGGGGATCTGGATCCAGGGATCAAATCCAGGTCTCCTGCTTTGCAGACAGATTCTTTACTCTCTGAGCTACCAGGGAAGATGAGACTGTGTATTTAAAAGAATAGAAAATGTGTTTATCCCATGGCTTCTATTGATCAAGGACCTAGGTACAGGTTAGCTGAGTCCTCTGCTCAGGGTGTCACCACTCTGGAAGCAAATTGTTGATTTAGGCTGCAGTCTCATCTGGGGCTCAGGGTCCTCTTCACAGCTCACGTGGTTCTTAGCAGAATCCAGGGCCTTGCAGCTGAGTGATTAATATCCCTGTGTTCTTGCTGCTGCCTGAGGACTGCTCTCAGCACCTGAGGTCACTCTCAGGGCCTTGCCATGTTCTACATTTTTTGGATTGTTGTGTTTGCCTTTGTCTCCAGTATTCACCGACTCGATGGACATGAGTTTGTGTGAACTCCAGGAGTTGGTGATGGACAGGGAGGCCTGGCGTGCTGTAGTTCATGGGGTTGCAAAGAGTCGGACACGACTGAGCGACTGAACTGAACTGAACTGAACCAGGTATTATTTCCTCTTTGATGTCTTCAATGACCTATTGGTTATTCAGCAGCGTATTGCTTAGCTTCCAGGTGTTTGTGTTTGGGGTTGTTTTTTTCCTTGTAGTTGATTTCCAGTCTCATAGCCTTGGGGTCAGAAAAGATGCTTGCTGTGAAGTATGGTCAGGCCACTCAAGGTGGCTGTTCTCTGGCTCTCTGTACATTCTCTGCTCAACCGGTCCCTGCTTTACTTGCATGACTCTCCAATCCTCTTAATTATAGGGCTTAATTAGTAACTGCCCATGTGCTTGCTCTCTGCCCCACCTGCTGGTTTCCTTGGTAATTGATGAGCCAATCTGATGTCATTTCACCCTATAACTAGTAGCCTCTTTCTCCCCGGAGTAGTGAGGATTACTGCCAGTTAGCAGTCCTGTCTGCCGTCTGCCATACACAGCGGTGGTTTAGGACCTTCCTTCAGATTGTAAGTTGCTCTGTCCAGTAAGTCACTGATGTTTTTGTTGCCATATCAGGACGAGGAAACCCCGGGAGCTGAGATGTTCGGACACAAGGATGGGGGAAGAGAAAGCTGTGGGGGTGATTCTGAGCAGGCCATCCAGTAGCATGAGAGGCCCTGTGGCAGCTGTGTACCATAAGAGAGATCTTTTTCTTCTATCATGTTGATAATATCCTGTTCACCTCAGTCTTTTTCCAATTTGAAAGTAGCAGCCCTGTGCTCTTGGTTCATCTGACTGAGCAGAGGTAGCTGGTGAATACAGCAAGGGACAAAATGCAAGGGCCTGGATTATCTACAAAATTCAAGGATACTCCCGACCTACCACCCCTAAACAATTACAGACACAGGCTTTAGAGATTTTAATTCAGAGATAGATCTGTGAGTTGAACATGGCCAGTTACCTGCAAAAGTTTGGTTGGAGCCTATAGCAACTGCAAAATAGCAAAAGTGTCCTTGGGCTTCTGGTTCCAGGTAGAGTGTGATGGAACAACAGCTATATGGAGTCTATGATGTATTACAACAGATGGGAGACATTACCAAAAAAACTACCTGATTCTTTGAGCAACACAAAAAACCACCATTCATTTATGTGCAACATATAGGGTCCACATGGACATCAGTAGTGACCAAGGAATCTACTTAATTGCTGTGAAGTTCAGGAATGAAAGTGAAAGTGAAGTCGCTCAGTTGTGTCTGATTCTTTGTGACCCCGTGGACTCTAGCTCACCAGGCTCCTCCGTCCATGGGATTACCCAGGCAAGAATACTGAGATTCTCCAGGCAAGAAGTTCAGGAATGGGCCAATATAAATGACATACATGGGCATTTCCATCTGCCTTACAACTCCACTGCTGCTGGGCTATGAATAGACTACTTAAACAATAGCTGAGATGGGAAACTCACTCTCAACACGTGGGCACATCCCAGGAGCAATCATCTCAGTGCCAAGGCCATGTTAACCCAGAAACAGTCAGTACCACTCAGGTTCAACTGTTGATCACTGAAGAACTGTTGACAGCTATAGGTCAGGGCAATAACTCAGTTTCATCTTTGCCACAGGATCTACCCCCAGAAGAACAGATTATAAATAGCCCTTGGGACTGGCAGAAAAGTCCCCTGGCAGAAAAGTTTTCCTGGCAGAAAAGTGATTTGGGTTTACAACCTTGTTGGAATAGGATCAGAAAGGGACTTAAACCTATCCTCTACCTGGTCCCACCTGGAAAAAGGCACTATTATGCTAACTCTGTGGTCTGGTCTGTTACACTGCCTTTTCAGTATTCGACACTGGTTATGGGCACTAAGTGTAGGCAGGTGATACAGTATTGCAGACCAGGACAAAACCCTTAGGCAGGGGTGCCATTATCTCAGAACGATGTTACTGTTTGTATTTGCTTAGTAGTTAGTAGTCGTGATCTTCCTGTATTGGGCCTGTTAAACATCTTGCAAGTCATCCTACTCTGAGTGAAGGGAATCTGTTTGTGAACTGGGTGACAATGATGGCCTCACCACAAAATGAGGTGATTGGTGAGTCTACAGCAAAAGGAGCTGTTGTCGACCTCTGAAGTTCCCCCCAAAATTGACTTGATAAGCACCTGACTCCAAAGCTTGCCCGCCTTTTGGATGGTCTGTATGGCATTTGTGGTATTTGGTTGCAATGCACCTCTATCTATCTGTCCTCAGGGATATTACAGAAGAGGGATGGGCTGAGATTATAAGGGTCATACATGTATGGGTGGAATGTACGACTAGGAAATTCGGGATGGCTGGTTTGCTCTCCGTACATCTCCTCTTCAACCAGTCCCTGCTTCACTCACATGACTATCCAATCCTCTTAATTATAGGGCTTAATAGTAATTGCCTACTTGCTTGCTCCCTGTCCCAGCTGCTGGCTTCCCTGGTAATTGATGAGCCAGTCTGACGTTAATTCCCCCTGTAAATGAAAGTCTCCTTCTTCCCCAAGCAGCAAAAACTGCTGCCACATCCAGCCTGCTGTCTGCCACACACAGTGAGGTGCTGCTCCAGGACCTTGCTTCAGATGTGTAAGATCCTCTATCAAATAAGACACTGATGACTCTTGCTATCTTGAGGCTCTTCAGTCCTGAGGCTGGGCAACTGCAAGACTCGCAGGCCTGCAGGGTACAGCCCAATGTATGATTTAAATCTTCAATTTAGTGGGACGTGTTTTGTGGTCTAGCATGTGATATATCGTGGAGAATAGAACTTTTCTTTTTGGAAAACTTGCCTGGTTAGATAGGTTGGACCTACCCAACTATATCCCTTTGGATTATAGTTGACTGATTAGGGACCCTAATTACACCTGCAAAATTCTTTTTGCTATATTGTTATATAATCATGGAGGTGATATCCAACTGTATTTACAGGTCCCCACAACGTTCAAAAGGAAATTATACTAGTGTTTACCCTGGGGTCAGGAATTGTGTGGTCCATCTTAGAATTTTGCATACGACATACGGCCACCTGACCCTCTTACACTCCTTATACCAAGAACCAAAAGGTGAAAAAGGCTAACTTAACTGTAATGATCCCAATTATCAAAGGAAATTGGTTGCTACTATAATGGAAGCAAGGAGGACTTTGTCTGGAACCCAGGAGATTTTCTGAGGTTCCTCTCAGTGCTACCATGCCCACAGTAAAGGTCAGTGAAAAGCTACAGGAACTAAAAAAAAGAAAGGCAGGATAATTGAGGAGTCAGACCCTTCAGAAGGGAAGGATAGAATCATTCTACCTGGTAAAGAATCTAGAGCTGTGGGTTTTGGCTGAGGGCAAGAAAAACAGGGAATAAGCAGGTGAAGGTGGAAGCTGTAGACATCAGCTCTGACCCCACGAACAATTACAGAAACCAGGAAGGGTAACTGCATATTTTCTGTTATTTGTATGTGCTTGTATATTCTAACCCTCTTCTACTTCCCATTTTAATTTTATGTAAAACTAGGTAGAGATCAACTTTAAAATGTAGTCTTTAGTGGAACCAAGACTGAGATTGAAGGATAATTAATATAGGCAGCAATGAATTCACTGACCATTGGGGTTTCGGGTCTTACTTGGGTGAAGGGCAGGAAGGGCAAGAATTTCACTTATTACAGGGTTAATTGTTTCTTGCTAAAAATATAGTTAATTGCTGTGCAGGTATTGAAACAGGTGTAGAATGGTGCATATGAAAGTTGAATAGTCAAAGGGGTCGACTGAACTAGTTATAAGCTATGCTTCCTAGCTCTAAATTCTTTCTCCAGTTGCACACCCAGAATGTGCAGTCCTTCAACTATTTTGCAGCCCCAGCCCAGGAGGCCTGGTGGTCACCTTGCTAAGAGTCTTGTAAGAGCCACACCACATGCTTCTGGCCTCAGGCTGTAGCAACCTTCTGTCTCCCATCGCACACACTCCCGAGCATGACTCCTGACTTTCTTGCCCACTGCAGGGTTGTTCCTGAGACCTTTCCAAGGTGGAGAATGTCTGCTCTGGCTTAGCACCTGCAGAAACATCTTGGCTTCCTCAGCAACCAGTTCACATTCCTTGGCTTGCCTGTGCCCTCGGTGATCACTGTTTATCAGATGATTCTAAACAAGTTCTGACACAGGCAACCCGGCAAACTCTCACCACCCCGTGTCATCTGCTAATACACATTTTCCAATGAAAAAAGTCAACTAACGATCAAGTTTAAAAAGGAATTCCATTTGAGCCAAACTGAGGATTCTAACCCAGAAAGCAAATTCTTAGAAAGCTCTGAGAAGTGTCCCACTGGTTAGAAGTTGAAGGCATAGATATACATTTTTGAGGCAAAGAATTGTCCATCAAAATGACATGTTGATATTTTACATAAAATTCATGAAGGACATATAGTCTGGGTAAGCACAAACGAAGTGAGCGGCAAGTCATCGTGACTCTCAGCAGAGCTGGAAAAGAACATTATTCTTTGGAGAAGTTACCTTGCTAGGGACTTCCCTGGCAGTCCACTGGTTACAACTTTGTCCTTCCAGTGCAAGGGGCACTGTTTCAATCATTGGTTGAGGAACTAAGATTCTACATGCTGTGTGACATAGCCAGCAATTTCTTTTTTTAAGTTACATTGTTAGTGTCAGAAGAAAGAAGACAAAATTGATCTTTAGGGTCGAGCAGGCACTCCTGTCTTTGGGCAGGTCTGGTTAATGTGTAATGAAGGCCTGAACAGGATTTGGGGTTTAATGATTTTTGTCCTGCCTTTAAATTTGATTCCATCAGAGGTATGAGTGCCAGAGAGCTTACAAGCTTGGAACTTGTCAAGGATAAATGGATATGTTAAGTGTCTTTTCCGTAAATATTAGTAAAAACTGTGGTGACCCAAGGACAAAAGAGCAGATAAAACCAAGGAGGGTCTTGGAATGCAGGAACAGGAAAACCAGACCCTTATCGTCCTTCCCTCCCCCATGTTGTAAAGGTCCTCCTGAGCAGTATAACCTGTCTCCCCTCCTACGCCATAGGGAGAAGGTATTTGCCTTACTCTTCCCCTCAATCCAGTATTTGTGCCTCATCCAATCAGCAAATGAGCCTCAAGACCCCTATCCCACTCCTTGTACCCTGGGTATAAAAGTGGACTAAGGACCCCTGTTCAAATCCTGAAAGATGATGCTGTGAAAGTGCTGCACTCAATATGCCAGCAAATTTGGAAAACTCAGCAGTGGCCACAGGACTGGAAAAGGTCAGTCAAAATTCCAATTCCAAAGAAAGGCAATGCAAAAGAATGCTCAAACTACCGCACAATTGCACTCATCTCACATGCTAGTAAAGTAATGCTCAAAATTCTCCAAGCCAGACTTCAGCAATACGTGAACCGTGAACTCCCTGATGTTCAAGCTGGTTTCAGAAAAGGTAGAGAAACCAGAGATCAAATTGCCAACATCCGCTGGATCATGGAAAAAGCAAGAGAGTTCCAGAAAAACATCTATTTCTGCTTTCTTGACTATGCCAAAGCCTTTGACTGTGTGGATCACAATAAACTGTGGAAAATTCTTCAAGAGATGGGAATACCAGACCACCTGACCTGCCTCTTGAGAAACCTATATGTAGGTCAGGAAGCAACAGTTAGAACTGGACATGGAACAACAGACTGGTTCCAAATAGGAAAAGGAGTACGTCAAGGCTGTATATTGTCACCCTGCTTATTTAACTTCTATGCAGAGTACATCATGAGAAACGCTGGACTGGAAGAAGCACAAGCTGGAATCAAGATTGCAGGGAGAAATATCAAGAACCTCAGATATGCAGATGACACCACCCTTATGGCAGAAAGTGAAGAGGAAATAAAAAGCCTCTTGATGAAAGTGAAAGAGGAGAGTGAAAAGGTTGGCTTAAAGCTCAACATTCAGAAAACAAAGATCATGGCATCTGGTCCCATCACTTCATGGGAAAGATGGGGAAACAATAGAAACAGTGTCAGACTTTATTTTTTTGGGCTCCAAAATCACTGCAGATGGTGACTGCAGCCATGAAATTAAAAGATGCTTACCCCTTGGAAGAAAAGTTATGACCAACCTAGATAGCATATTCAAAAGCAGAGACATTACTTTCCCAACAAAGGTCCATCTAGTCAAGGCTATGGTTTTTCTAGTGGTCATGTATGGATGTGAGAGTTGGACTGTGAAGAAGGCTGAGCGCTAAAGAATTGATGCGTTTGAACTGTGGTGTTGGAGAAGACTCTTGAGGGTCGCTTGAACTGCAAGGAGATCCAACCAGTCCATTCTGAAGGAGATCAGCCCTGGGATTTCTTTGGAAGGAATGATGCTAAAGCTGAAGCTACAGTACTTTGGACACCTCATGCGAAGAGTTGACTCATTGGAGAAGACTTTGATGCTGGGAGGGATTGGGGGCAGGAGGAGAAGGGGACGACCCAGGATGAGATGGCTGGATGGCATCACTGACTCGATGGATATGAATCTGAGTGAACTCCGGGAGATGGTGATGGACAGGAAGGCCTGGCGTGCTGCGATTCATGGGGTCGCAAAGAGCCGGATACGACTGAGCGACTGAACTGAACTGAACTGAAGGACCCCTGTTCAACATCAGTTCTCCCCTGAGCTGGCCTGCTGTTCTAACAGCGTCTCCCATTCTAAAAAACTTTACTTCCCTCTCATTCTGTCTCTTGTGTGGAAATTCTTTTCCAACCTGTGCACGGACCATGATAGAAAGGAGTTAGCCATATACCCAGGTGACATTGATTTGTTCCATTTGTCAGAAACCCAATTTGAATCTAACCTCTTTTGTTATATTCTTGTACCTGATTCTGAAATTTTGGAATGGGAATGTGGGGTCTTTTTACTGAGTTCAAACTCACTCTGCTTGCTACACAACAGGCCAATGAACCCAAGACTTGAGGTGTTGAGGCAAGGAAGAGACTTTAATTGGGGAGCTGGCAGACCTAGAAGATGGCAGGCTAGCACCTCTAAATAACCATCTAACTGGGGTGTGGATGCCAGGTCCTTTTATAGATCAGAGAGAAAGAAGCAATGAGGAACTAAAGTCAAAAGGCAGAATAGGAGGGAGAGGCAGGGGGAAGTAAAGTGAAAGCGTCTTCAGTCTTGCAAAACATCCCCAAGAGAATGGTCAGCCTTTGGAAGGGGTGTGTTAATCTCTTTTATTCACAGGTTCAGTTCAGTTCAGTTGCTCAGTCGTGTCTGACTCTTTGCGACCCCATGAATCGCAGCACACCAGGCCTCCTTGTCCATCACCAACTCCCAGAGTTCACTCAAACTCACGTCCATCGTGTCAGTGATGCCATCCAGCCATCTCATCCTCTGGCATCCTCTTTTCCTCCCACCTCCAAGCCCTCTCAGCGTCAGTCTTTTCCAATGAGTCAACTCTATGCATGAGGTGGCCAAAGTAATAGAGTTTCAGCTTTAGCATCATTCCTTCCAAGGAACACCCAGGGCTGATCTCCTTTAGAATGGACTGGTTGGATCTCCTTGCAGTCCAAGGGACTCTCAAGAATCTTCAGCATCACAGTTCAAAAGCCTCAATTCTTTGGTGCTCAGCTTTCTTCACAGTCCAACTCTCACATCCATACATGACTACTGGAAAAACCATAGCCTTGACTAGACAGACCTTTGTTGGCAAAGTAATGTCTCTGCTTTTGAACATGCTATCTAGGTTGGTCATAACTTTTCTTCCAAGGAGTAGGCATCTTTTAATTTCATGGCTGCAATCACCATCTGCAGTGAATTTGGAGCCCCCAAAAATAAAGTCTGATACTGTTTCCACTGTTTCCTCATCTATTTCCCATGAAGTGATGGGACCAGATGCCATGATCTTCGTTTTCTGAATGTTGAGCTTTAAGCCAACCTTTTCACTCTCCTCTTTCACTTTCATCAAGAGGCTTTTTAGCTCCTCTTCACTTTCTGCCATAAGGGTGGTGTCATCTGCATATCTGAGGTTCTTGATATTTCTCCCGGCAATGTTGATTCCAGCTTGTGCTTCTTCCAGCCCAGCGTTTCTCATGATGTACTCTGCATAGAAGTTAAATAAGCAGGGTGACAATATACAGCCTTGACGTACTCCTTTTCCTATTTGGAACCAGTCTGTTGTTCCATGTCCAGTTCTAACTGTTGCTTCCTGACCTACATATAGGTTTCTCAAGAGGCAGGTCAGGTGGTCTGGTATTCCCATCTCTTGAAGAATTTTCCACAGTTTATTGTGATCCACACAGTCAAAGGCTTTGGCATAGTCAAGAAAGCAGAAATAGATGTTTTTCTGGAACTCTCTTGCTTTTTCCATGATCCAGCGGATGTTGGCAATTTAATCTCTGGTTCCTCTGCCTTTTCTGAAACCAGCTTGAACATCTGGAAGTTCACGGTTCACATATTGCTGAAGCCTGGCTTGGAGAATTTTGAGCATTACTTTACTAGCATGTGAGATGAGTGCATTGTGCAGTAGTTTGAGCATCCTTTGGTATTGCCTTTCCTTGGGATTGGAATGATGACTGACCTTTTCCAGTCCTGTGGCCACTGCTGAGTTTTCCAAATTTGCTGGCATATTGAGTGCAGCACTTTCACAGCATCATCTTTCAGGATTTGAAATAGCTCAACTGGAATTCATCACCTCCACTAGCTTTGTTCGTAATGATGCTTTCTAAGGCCCACTTGACTTCACATTCCAAGATGTCTGGCTCTAGGTGAGTGATCACACCATCATGATTATCTTGGTCGTGAAGGTCTTTTTTGTACAGTCTTCCATGTATTCTTGCCACCTCTTCTTAATATCTTCTGCTTCTGTTAGATCCATACCATTTCTGTCCTTTATTGAGCCCATTTTTGCATGAAATGTTCCCTTGGTATCTCTAATTTTCTTGAAGAGATCTCTAGTCTTCCCCATTCTGTTGTTTTCCTCTATTTCTTTGTATTGATTGCTGAGGAAGGCTTCCTTATCTCTCCTTGCTATTCTTTGGAACTCTGCATTCAGATGCTTAGTGGGCAGGGACAAATTATCTCTCCAGGAGCTGAACATAGGCACTTTAGTTTACAGTCAAGCAGCAGGGCAGGGTCCTCCAGACAAGCCATTGAGTATGATTACAATGAGAAAAGCAACGAAAAGCAAGTCAAAGAAACAGTTTGCAACAGGGAGTCAGAATTGGCTTTCTCCCTGTAACAGTCTCTGTAAGTATCTTTATGTGTGTTGTAGATGCGTGCTATTGTCAAAATTAATTTTTAAAAGAGCTCTATTTAATTGACTTAAAGGAAATTAAGTACTTATATAAATACTTGGAAATATAAATGAAACTGGTCAGAATGAACTTCGGGTTCATATGATCTGGAAAATATTCAGTACTGAATTAATATTTTATTAAGTAGCTTAAGTTTTTTGGTTTGATTAATAAAGACGTCTTTAGAGTCATCAATATTAAATATACTTTTACTGTACCTAGGTTTCAGTTCAGTTCAGTTGCTCAGTCGTGTCCGACTCTTTGCAACCCCATGAGTTGCAGCACGCCAGGCTGCCCTGTCCATCATCTACTCCCGGAGTTCACTCAGACTCACGTCCATCGAGTCCGTGATGCCACCCAGCCATCTCATCCTCTGTTGTCCCCTTCTCCTCCTGCCCCCAATCCCTCCCAGCATCAGTGTTTTTTCCAATGAGTCAACTCTTCGCATGAGGTGGCCGAAGTACTGGACTTTCAGCTTTAGCATCATTCCTTCCAAAGAAATCCCAGGGCTGATCTCCTTCAGAATGGACTGGTTGGATCTCCTTGCAGTCCAATGCACCTGGGGCTCCCAGGTGTATTGAGTGTCCCCTTCTGTTTTCTTCCATGGCTTGACTTATGAGTAGAGAATCCAGGAGTTGTGTCCTGGAACCTTGACTGCTATGGGGGTAGAAAGGATTACAGGGTAGGGGCCTTTCCATGTGGGCTGGAGTTGAACCTTTTGACCCATCTTTTCAGACTGTAATTAGGACTTGAGTCCATAGAGCATACAGTGGTGGCTCTTTAGAATATTTGGGGTCCGGTTGACACCCCACAAGTGTATACCTTGTTGGAATAGCCCAATGACCATGGTATAAGACCAGAGGATCTGAACCTCTGAATCTAGGAAGAGGTCACTGACATAAACAAAGGTCTCCCATATAGCATCTAATGAGGACTAAGACCAACCTGTTCCTTAGGGGCAATGTGGGTGTGGAGGAGAGCTATTGGTAAAACCTCCTTTCATCCCAGGGAGGTCTCTGGGGTTATCTTTTTTATCACTGATTTTATGAATTGGTTGGCTCTTTCTACCTTTCCTGCTTGCAGTCCAAGCAAGGAGATCCAACCCAGTCCATTCTGAAGGAGATCAGCCAGTTACAAAATTTGTCAGCAAGAAAAATAACAATAACTTAAGTAAATAGAGGTAAGTGAGATAAGAACTTTGGGTAAACTCTTAGGAATATCTGATTTAGGAAGATCTACTCTCCAGATTTTGGTAACCTGAAACAAAACTAAGTTAAACCATGAAAATTCCTTCACTGTCTGGGTCATTATAAGTAGGATAAAATACTGTGACATTAATTGCTGGGCAGGTCTAAGTTCACCTACTTTTGTCTTATGAGAAACTAAAGTTGTTCGGGCTTATTAGATACATATTTTGTACCACATTATGGAAAGAAATTCTAAAGATGTATTTTTCTAGAGGTTATAAAATACAGTCATAAATGCCAATCAGGAAATGCTGGTATGACAGTTTATAATCACTTGCTTCTTGGTTTTTGCTAGAGATTAAGGTTTAAGGTTAAGAATTATAAGGGAAACATTTCAGTATGCAAGGAAAGTAGGATGTGTGTTTTCAGCAAAGAAGGTAAGAGGAACAGAAATACATTTTGTTAAAAAAAAAGGTGGTTTTGTTATAGAGCTGGTGTTTTTAAATGGATACATCAAGTTGTCAAAGATTTGTGGAAATGAACACTAAGAGGTTTGTACGTGGTCAGGACTGGCTTAGGTAATACTGAACTTCATTAAAAAAATAAATCTTAAAAGTAAAGTGGTACAAAACCTGAATTTGATTATCTAAGAAGATAAAGTTTTCTTAAGATTTCGGATTGGTTTTGGTAATAGATTGTGAGTTTCTTCATGTTTAAATGATCTGTATTTGCCAGTGAGATCTTTTATTGCCACCTTGGTTGTGAATAGGTATTCATTCTATTTAGTGACCTGTGTTTCTATTTGACCAAGTGTTTTAAAACTTCTTGATATTTTTGACAGAATTCCCAAAGATAAAATCCTAAATGAGGCTCATGTGACCTCCAGCTAACTTTGAAGTTTTACAAAGGGTTCCTGGAACACCTCAAAATCTGTTTTCTCTCCATCTCAGAGAGGAATATTAAACTAATTAGGCTTATTTGCTATGTCAAATTATATGGGAAGCATTGTTAAATAAGTGGTGATAAAACTTCTTAGACTGTATTTTATGGGTAAATGTTATTAATGTCAAGAGAGTGTATAATTTCCTCAGTTCTGTCTTGCCGCAGCAAAAATTTGAAGCGATGGACATACCAGTGTTACAGCTTTGTTTTACTTGGCAAACAAAGGAAAATATATCCTGGAGGTATGAGGGTGAGCCAAACCAAAATATGTGAAGAGAAGAGAAGCCTCAGCCTCAGTTTGGTGCCTCTTGTATGTTTTTTCTCCTACCCTGAGCCTGCACTATGTAAACTGGGCTAGCCAGAAGGGCTGTCTGTTTTACCTGAGGTTCTCACTCTGGTCCTTGGATTTTCTTTTGTTCATTTTCATGGGCTTTTCCTTTCTTTGTCTTTTAGCCACCACCATTCTGGACTCCTTTCTCATATTCTAACTACCTAACATTCCTTCCTCAAGAGATGGGAGGCCCAATTCTTTGGGAATAGGGCCATTGATGTATCTCTGGGTACTTCCTGCTGAACTGGGATGGCGAGGGGTATTGGGCCTCCCCCTCTTGCTAGTCTGAAGCCTCAGAGTCCTTATAGCAGTGTCCATCTAAGGGTGAGTGATATTTTCCATGGTTGGGTGTAGTTTTATATATCCTTTTTGAACCGGCACGGCATGTTGTAGCTTGTTGACCTGGGCAGAGAGAAAACAGGTTAGACAATCTTAAATAGCATCAAATACGGTGATGACAGGGATTAGTGGCGGCATTAGCCAACACCAAATTCCCTCTTGCCAGAAAGAGAGATTGTAGCCACCCTGAGAACTCTCCAGCTCGTTCTTTGAAATCCTGTAGGATCTGAATGTTCTTCTTGAGGACGGTGAGACTTTCTTTAACTTAGCTGGAGGTATTTACCCTGAAACAACATGTCTCATTCAAGATGGCTCAAGTCCCTCCTTGTTCAGGGATTAAGAGATCTATCTCCTGGCTATTTTGGAGTATAAAATACTCCAAGCTGTGTTGCCTCTTTAGAGCTGTCCTGAGAAATCTTATCCCCAGAAACTTAATTTTGGGGTGTTCATTAAAATGGCATTCATTTGCAGTCCTGAATAGGTACCCGAGATCTCCCAGGGGCTCCCAGGTGTATTGAGTGTCCCCTTCTGTTTTCTTCCATGGCTTGACTTATGAGTAGAGAATCCAGGAGTTGTGTCCTGGAACCTTGACTGCTGTGGGGGTAGAAAGGATTACAGGGTAGGGGCCTTTCCATGTGGGCTGGAGTTGAACCTTTTGACCCATCTTTCCAGACTGTAATTAGGACTTGAGTCCCTAGAGTATACAGTGGTGGCTCTTTAGAATATTTGGGGTCCGGTTGACACCCCACAAGTGTATACCTTGTTGGAATAGCCCAATGACCATGGTATAAGACCAGAGGATCTGAACCTCTGGATCTAGGAAGAGGTCATTGACATAAACAAAGGTCTCCCATATAGCATCTCATGAGGACTAAGACCAACCTGTTCCTTAGAGGCAACATGGGTGTGGAGGAGAGCTATTGGTAAAACCTCCTTTCATCCCAGGGAGGTCTCTGGGGTTATCTTTTTTATCACTGATTTTATGAATTGGTTGGCTCTTTCTATCTTTCCTGAATACTGAGGCCTCCAGGCACAATGGAGATAATAAGTAATACCCAATGCTTTAGAGACCCCTTGGGTGACCTTAGAAGTAAATGATGTCCCATTGTTATTTTGTAATGACCTAGGCAGACCAAATCTCAGAATGATTTCATGGAACAGTTTTTTTTTTACCACCTCCTCAGCTTTCTCAGTCCAGGTGGGAAAGCCTTTAATTCATCCTGTGAATGTATCTATCATGATTAATAGGTATTTATACCCTTTAGAAACTGGCATCAGGGTGAAGTCCATCTGCCAGACGTCTTCTGGGTAGGTCCCACGTCGTTGGATGGGCTGGGCCAGCTGGGGTCTTTGAGCTCCTTGGGGATAATTGGCAAGTGGGACAAGAGGAGACCACTTGCCTTATAGTCGTTTGGAGGCCTGTTTCTCTGAAGGACCTTTCTAGTAATCTTCGGGGGGCCTTCTCCCCTAAATGAGTGGTGGCATGTAAGGAGTTAACCAACTTCCGTTAGAGGTTCCAGGCAGAAAAAGGAGTCCCTCCTTTTGGAACCACTCTGTATGATCTTCTTGAAAGCCCTCGCTCTTAGCTTTAAGAGTCTCACCTTCAGTATATGAAGGAGTTTTGGGCATATTAGTCTGTGGAACTAAGGTGGCAACCCCTTTTAGGGCATTGTTCTGTAATTCTGCTCTCTTAGCTGCCTGATCAGCTGCTTGGTTCCCTTGTGCCACTTCCATGCTTCCTTTTTGGTGTCCTTTACAGTGGGAGACTGAAACCTCAGCAGGCAGATGGACTGCCTCCAAGAGCCTAAGGCTTTGATTACCATATTTGATTGGGGACCCTCAGGTTGTCAAGTGGCCCCTTTCTTTCCAAATAGTGGCATGTGAATGTAGCACCAGAGAGGCACACTTGGAGTCAGTGTAAATGGCTCCTCTTTTTCCTTTTCCAGCTCTAAAGCTCGAGCCAGGGCTCGGCTAGTTGGGCTGAAGTAACTGGTGGCAAAGGTTTAGCCTCTATGGTCTCAAAATTGGAGACTATTGCATATCCAGCTCTTCTTTTTCCATCCAAGAAAAACCTGCTTCCATCAATCTACCAAATTTCCTCAGGATTGGTCAGAGGATCTTCTGACAATCCCTTTCAGGGTTTTGTCCAGTGGTCCAAGGTTTCTAGGCAAGAGTGAAAGGAGAGAGAGCCCTCAGGGGTAGGCAGGAGGGTGGCTGGGTTAAGAAACTCACAAGGGGATATAGTCAGGCCTGGATTTTCCATCAATACTACTTGATATCTGAGGAGTCTTTGATCAAACATCCATAAATGGCCTCTCCCATTCAGGAGTTGTTTCACTTGATGGCTAGTAAAAATAGTTTGCCCCTAAGAGAGAGTTTTAAAGCATCTTCTATCAAGACTGCAATAGCTGCAAGATTTCAAAGGCAGAGAGAGATCTCTTCCCAATAAGTGAGTAGGACACTCAGAAACCACCAGAAACTGATGGGAAAATGCCGGGGTCCAGCCCCTGCAGGATCCAGGGGAACCCGAAGGAAAAACGGCGTCGGCGAATGATTTAGAGAGAGAGAGAGATAAAGAATGTTGCAGATAAGAAAATAGAGGAGAGAAAGAGGCTGATGTTCCTTGGTTTACACAGAAAATCAATAAAGTCTCGAGACAAGAGACTTGCGCCGTCTACATAAGGCCACAGGTGCCCTCCCGGTCTCCCAAGGGAGTGAAGACGCAGGGTGCCTTCCCGTTCAGGTCTTAGAAACCCAGGCAAATAAGTAGACACAGCAAACTCCTGTGTTCCAGATGGGAACTAGCCTGAGAGAGTAAGAGGAAAAAAATAGACACGGTGTGACCAAGCTTCTTCAGTGAGTGAGGCCCATTTACTTTATTTTCAAAAAGGACTTTAATGCCTCAACTTGTACATAGAGAGAAATGAAAGTTGCAAGGTCATACAGAGTCAGCCCAAACATTCCAGCAGTTTTGCCCTTATCAAAACTAGGATTTTTTCTGCAAACCTTTCCCACAAATGATGTTGTGTACATTATCTTCTGGCCTTGGAGGCCTGTGAACATTTTATGACCCTCTTTTGATAAAGGCTGCTCAACCAGAAAACTTATTTTCCCTCAAAAATGTTTTTTCTTTATATTTCTAATCTATGTCAGCCTCAGAAAATGCCAGAGTTACATTTCTCATAGAGTAAAGGTGCAGTGAGTTACAAGAAAGAACCAATTAGCTCAAAGGTCTGATGTGGTTAATTTCAAGGCTACACGTGATTTCCTTACATTCCAACTATGTAACTAATGCACTCCCAGGTGCACAGTGGATAAGGGATATGGGAACTTGGCAACAAGCATTGGCCCAATAATGAAATCCTACACCGGCACTACTCTTTTTAACTCTTTGAAAGGCTCTATGTTTTAGGCTTCCAGTGCTTCTCACAATTGGGAGGCTGCAAATAATCACATGTGTAGCTGCAAGAGTGGATAAACCTGCCAAGCAAGCTAGAATGCTAACAGAGGGGGTTTGATTTGAAATATTCCTCTCATGTCCAGGAGACTTATTAGCTAGAGCCCTAAGTTGATTTTCTCCAGAGAAAGGTGGTCGGGGATAGCCCCCTGTTAATGTCAGAGGAGTTGGTGAAAGTCATGAAATAATAAAACAAACAGATTCTGGTTTTGGGGTAGATGCTCGAGAAGGGGGGCCCCTCGAGGTCTGATCTCGCCTTTGCCCGTCAGGCCTCTTCCTCATGACCTTTGCCATGGGCGGGATTCCCCACGCTGGCTGCCGGCAGGAAAATATTTGTCCATTGCAGCAACAAAGAAGTGCTCAGGTGAATCTTTTTTGTAACTGTTTTTCCTGTAGCACCCAGAATGGTACAGGTTTTGGGGGGAAAAGGCTCTGGAGCAGGAGGTCAGGACAGAGTAGATGTCAACCAAGAAATTCTCGGACTTATCTGCCACATCCAGTTGCATCCTTGGCTCCAGCCCTGTAATGGTTATCTGTGACAGGCGGGCTGGTGGAGTGGGCTGCTTCAGTCCTGTTGAACCATCATAAGGGGAGGCTTGGTGCTTGACCTTGAGGCTCTTGGGTCCCTAGGGCAGAGTGCCACCCAATGTCCCAACCATTGGCATTTGTAGGAAGCTGTTTTAGGAGACTTGCCATGGTTTGGACACTCTTTGGCCCAATGTCCCACCTGTCGACAGATTAGGCATTTGCCTCGTGCCTTGTCCTTCAAGGACTCAGGGTTTGCCATAGGGCTTCCCTGGAGGGCGGCCAGCATCTGGGCATGGCTTGTCTCTTTCCTTTTCTCCCTTTCCTGGGCCTTGGCATTCCTCCCCTGTTCTCTGTTATAAAAGGTATTGGTGGCTATCTGGACCATTTCATCTAAAGAGGCAGCAGGACCGTTGTCACTACCGTGATGGATAATGCACATTGGGACACGAATTTGTCCTTTAAAACCACTTGTCCCTTGTAAGAGTCTTAAGTCCAGATTGGTTAACTTTTGGAGGGCCTCTTTTAGACTTTCCAGAAGGCAATAGGGTTCTCCGTGTACTCCTAAGTTATTGCTGAGACCAGGCACAGTCCCACAACTAATAGGCTTCTTTCTATTTCCATGGGTGGACTTCCTTAGGGGTGAGTCTTTCCGAAGCTTATCCTATCCAGTACTGTTGCAACCTGAGAGCCAGGCATCCCCGGCTCAGGGTGCAGATCCCCATGCAGGTTGAGGCAAGACAACCTCCTGGAGGTCAAATCCCCAGGCAGATCGAGGCATGTCGGCCTCCTGAGAATTGGGTCCCTGGGCAGACTGAGGCATGTCAACCTCCTGGGACCCCTGGACTGTCGGATCCCTGGGCGGGCTGAGGCGTGGCAACCTCCCAAGGACCAGATCCCTAAGCAGGTTGAAGCAGGTCGACCTCCTGGGACCCCTGGATTGGAGTTGGGCATCCCCAAGGTCTCTCGTGTGACCAGTGCCGGGTAGGATTAAGGGGCTGTAACCTTAACTTATTGCTGGCTTGTCCACCATGGATAGCAATAGGTATCATGATGTAAAGCAATGCAAGTCTGTCCCTGAGCCTGGGAACCTGGTGAAACAGCCATAAGGCTTATCCCCTTGTTGCTCTAAGGGAATGTAAGTCGCTGATTTCCTCCCCTAGTCTTTCATAAGGGCAGCTTAGGGTGTCTCCAACAGTAAACATTTCATTGTCATAGACCCACTCTAGGTACTAACTAACAGAAGTAATGACAAAGGAGTGGGTTATCTGGTCCTGTTTGGGGCATTCCAAATGAAGTCGCTCAGTCGTGTCCAACTCTTTGCAACCCCATGGACTGTAGCCTACCAGGCTTCTCTGTCCATGGGATTTTTCAGGCAAGAGTACTGGAGTGGGTTGCCATTTCCTTCTCCAGGGGATATTCCCGACCCAGGGATTGAACCCAGGTCTCCTGCATTGTAGGCAGACACTTTACCCTCTGAGCCACTGTCAAAAGATAGAGTGGGTGGTTCCCCAATGGAATGATCCTCCCACTAATTAGCATATGAAATCACCCAGCCCTCAAAAACTAACATTATATTCCATGGCCACTCTCCTCTGTGATGGCCTACACTCTTGGCGTGTGCTTCTCTCTGAATTTGAACAAACCCACCTCTTACCTATTGCTGTCTCTCTCACTGAATTTTTTGCAATGAGACATCAAGAGTTTGAGCTTCATTAGGTCCTGAAACCAGGCACTTTGGGTTTTGGTGGCCAGGCTGAAGTCCCAGTAGAGAGGAGCTGAAGGACGGGAGGAAAAAGCAGTGGGAAAACATGCTGAGGAATCCCCTTCATAACCTGCTAGCTGCTGCTGCTAAGTCGCTTCAGTCGTGTCCGATTCTGTGCAACCCCATAGACGGCAGCCCACCTGGCTCCGCCATCCCTGGGATTCCCCAGGCAAGAACACTGGAGTGGGTTGCCATTTCCTTCTCCCATGCATGAAAGTGAAAAGTGAAAGTGAAGTTGGTCAGTTGTGTCTGACTCTTTGGGACCCCATGGACTGTAGCCCACCAGGCTCCTCCGTCCATGGGATTCTCCAGGCAAGAGTACTGGAGTGGGGTGCCATTGCCTTCTTCATCATAACCTGCTGGAAAATCTGCTAAATACCTGACCTGTGCTCACAGTTTTCATTGGCCTGATCCTTGGCACAAAGAAGATTAAGGACAGAAGAACCCCTACCCTCTTGGGCAACAGTTACCAAGCCACGGCAGATAGTAGAGCCTTTGGGACACCCTGGGGCACCCGCTGCCACTCGTCTGTTCACAGGGGGTTCGAGGAAACAAGGAATGAGATATTGTAAAGGAATTAAGATTTTGTTAGCCACATGTCTTTCCAGCCATAGGGGCAAGAACTTCCTACCCCAACTGGAAGTCTCCTGGAATCTAAGACTGAGCCATGTGAGCGTTCTGCCGAGTGTCTTTTGCTGTCCTGGTTTCCAGCACGCTGGGCTTCTTGTCACTTCCCCTGTGCTGGGTTTTCTTCACATTCAGCTTCCACCACAGGAGCTTTCGAGTTGGGCTTCTGCTGTGCTTGGTCTCCGCCTTGTGGGGGTGGAGCTGAGGTTGTTTCAGCCAGGTTAAATCCGAGTCACAGCACTATATATGTCGGGGGAGTGTGTAATTTTCTTGGTTCTGTCTCACTGCAGCAAAAATTTGAAGTGATGGACAGACCAGTGTTACAGCTGTTTTACTTGGCAAACAAAATATATCCTTGAGGCGTGAGGGTGGGCCGATCCAAAAGATGCAAAGAGAAGAGAAGCAACCCTCCGCCCCCCTCAAATTTTGGCTCCTCTTTTTATAGGTTTTTTTCTCCTCCCCCTGAGCCTGCTCTATGTAAAGGAGCTAGCCAGGAGGGCTGTTTGTTTCACCCAAGGTCCTCACCCCAGCCCTTGGACCTTCATTTATTTTCACAGGCTTTTCCCTTTGTCTTTTAGCCACCACCATTCTGGATTCCTTTTTCCTATTCTACCTACCTAACATTAATACACATACTCTAGAAATCATATGGAATTCCTAAAATTCTGATAGGTCCTAGTAAATGACTGTCAGTCATTTTAGTAATTATCTTAAGTTGTTGTATGTCAAAGCAGTAACCAAGTTTTTCAATTGCATTATAACCATATGTTTAACCTTGACTTTTAAAATCTTTTGTCATTTATAGACAGTTATCATTGTACTTTGCTTTTTGCAAAAAGTTTCATCCTTAAAGAAAATTCACAAAGTACTTCTTGACAAGTACAGATTTCTGATTAATATTCATATCATACTGCTGAACCGGGTAAGAAAGAATTCTAATGAAAACTGGATGGCTTCAGATAACTTAACAGGAAATAAAGGTCAAGGATTAGTCACACAGGACTAGGTGAACTAAGCATGGTTATAATTTTTGTCTGAAATATTACTGCTGACACACCTTTGGAATGGCTTTCCTAACCTTGAGGTTTTTAAAGCTCAGTCTGAGAGTCTTCATGAAAGGTTCCAGCATAGCCAATTTAGAAGTCTCCGTAGTCAATTATTTTGTGAACAAGTAAGTTTCAATTTGGCTATATTTGGTAGAAGTGAGGGTACCTTTATAAAAAAAAATAGTTTCAGTGAACACCGCATTCTAGTTTTGTTAATTGAGGTCTGTATTTACTAAGACTCACTTTCCAGATAACGCCTTGTGAAGTTTAGTCATTAAAAAGACCCTCTGTTTCCAAAGTTTATCACAGTAAACTAACTTTGGAGGAAATCAGTAAAGCACCATGATCTGCAAGCAGATTATGCATACTGGAAAAGACAAAGGCCTTGGCCACTTTTGAAGGGACCTTATCAGGTCTCTGCTGAATGAACTGCAACTCCTGTTTCTGACACTTGACTTAGACCAGCACTACCAGACCAGTTTGAGAAGATAATATCTGAAGTAGACAGCTAACCCAAAATGTCAGAGCAGGCCTGTATATTGACTACTCTGACAACTGCTCACAATTTTGCTAATGAGCCAACTGTTTTTCTTGGGCTTAACCATATGCAAGTTTCAAGTATCAATTCAAGTGCTGGGTTTGTGGAAAATTAACTACATCCAGTACTCCCAGTTTGCCTTGAAGGATTTCTCTTCTCCAAGATGGTCCCTAAACATTTTAAAATTAATTCTAGCACTGTGCAATCTAAAGTCACTACCAATACCACTAAGTGATACCGTCTTATTTGTTAACTCATCTTATGACCCATGAAGTGTCAAATTTTTGCTCTGAACCATCTTCTTACTTCAAGCTTAGGGAAAATACTAGGAAAATGATTTGATTCAGGAGGATTTTGGCTAAAATCTTTGCTAATGATATTGCTACCACTATAAATTTAGTTTTTGGAACTTATGAGTTGATATTTTCCTGCCTTTCAAGCTGTGTCACCTACTTGTACTACGATAATGTCTAAATGACTTGAAATTCTAGATCACGTCTGCAGTTCTCAATAAAATCACGGATATACACAACACACACGTGAGGAAAGTGGGCTTAAAAGTCTTACTGGACACCTTAGAATTGAATGTCAGTCCTTGCCAAACATCCTGCTAGTACAGGTCTCTGGAAAGGAGAGAATCAGGCGATTAGAACTTGACATGGAGGGGCATGATAGACCCTAGGACAGCCAAGCAGTGACCCTGGTCTTGAGTGACCGAACAGTTGATCACCAAATACTTTCTAGTGAAAGATTACTTTGCAGTTTCCCCTCATTGATCATTAAATTTCCTGTTTTATGGCAAGAAAAGAAAAATTTAAACAAATTTTTTCTCCGCCCTTTGGTAGCCTCTGTCCCCTCGACTGTGCACTGAGTATCTGCATTACGCATCCACCCAGCTTCCTCATCAGCAGAAATACCGCTCAACCATAAAGAGAAACATTCTCTTAGCATCACCAAGACAGCTCCTTAAAAGATAACATTCCTTCTTGATCTTATAAGGGGCCATGATGATTCTTAGATCTGGACTGTCTAAACTGTCAATAATACATCACTTAAGGAACAGCTCTGTCTCAACAAACTTCCAAAACAGTGCCTTTACTTCACTTCTCAGAGCTTTCTGATATGCTCCTCTTGGGTTTAATCCTCAAATTAGACTCAAATAACAGTTTCCATTTCTTAGATTAACTCGTTTTCATACATTGACATATCACAGTGACTTGCTTCCTCACTTATGTCAATGTTTCAGATACTACCTCCTCAGAGACCTTTCCCGACCTCAACTGGCCTACGTGACATAGCAACGCTATTCCCACTATTCCTTAGTTATTTCTAGCATTTAATATCTGAAGTTATATTATGCATATTTTGGTCACTCACAAAAATGAGTGTTCCCTAAAGGCAAGAATGTTGTGCAGCTCACTTACTGCTGCATCCTCATGTGCGGCAGCATACACGGATGGCACAGAGCAGCAAGGGGTGCTTGTAACCGCTGTTCGAGGGGAATGAATTCTTGGAACTCTTGCAGGGTTTGTAGAAATCTTCCATGTTCTTAATCTAGAACTATAGTTATTTAATGCTAATTTGTCCTGCAAGTCTGTATGCCCTTAGAGAACAGGAATTATGCCTTATTAATTTAGGGGTACACAGGAGGCATTCAAATGACACTACCTCTAAAATTCCAAATGCCAACCCAACTTGTCTTTCCATATAGGGACTACTATCAGGATTTTATATGAATTATAGTTAAAAGTAGGAAAATATATCACATTTATAATGCATTCCTCTTCATATAACAAAGTAAATACAACTAAGTACTGATCATTTCATCTTTATTTTTAAAACAAAGCCATTTTCAAAATATAAAAAATAGACCTCTTTTCTTTGAAAACCACAATGTTTTATTTACAACAAATAGATGGTAGTGCAAAAAAGCATTCATATGTAAATAAAAATTACTTACTGGAGTAGCTAATAGGTTACCTTATATAGATACTAGACGATTGAGGGTATATTTGTTGACATTAAGATCATTCTGGCATCCTTTTGGGGCAGAGGCCTTTATATTTATAGACAATTACAATAACTCAAAAGTAAAATCAAGAATGGCCTTTAGAGTAATCTGTATTTAAACCTGACTTTGAGCAACCAAAGTAGATTGATCAATTATTTGGGATTTGAAACCACATATCTGAAATCTGAAGTGAAAGTTAAAACTTTTCATTTTCAGTTTGTCAACAAATATACCCTAAATCATCTAGTATCTACATAAGTTTATCTATTAGCTACTGATTTATGGTCAGGAAAGCTAAATAATGGCTGATACTGCTGGATTTTGTTCTGATTTTATAAATAAAAAAGATAGTAGTATCTATGCCAAAAAATAATAGTGGGATCCAGGATTACATTTTAAATTATGAAACCAGACTCTGGGAAAAAAGTAGTGATGGAATGATAACACATGTCAGATATTTCTCAAAGTAAAAGAAGTATATAACTTCTTGAACTTTTCAAATTTCAACTGCATTCCAGCTGAATTAAAACTAAAGCACATTTATGGAGGATTTTTTTTTTTCCCCACCAAACTTTCCCAATTCAAAAATGGTCAGGACTTGGGGAATATCTTTCACAGTAAATCTTTAACGTTTAATTTATTCTTCAAATATCAATGACATCTTTTAAGAGGCCATTTTCTTGCTATTGCACAGAGGTTGATTTTTAAAGCCAATCCAGGCAAATGAGTTCAGAAAAAGCAGCACATTCTTCAAATCCATCCAGCAAGTGCTGCAAATCAGCTCCTACTTGGACAATGAAATGGAGGAAATTTGTGAAATTCTCCACTTGGTGTCAATTTTACTGTTATGTTGCTGGCAGCCATTTCAGGGAGAGGTAGCTAAGTCCCATACCCATAGGGAAGGCAAAAGCAGAAAAACATGGTGAAGACTGAGCTGTTCTGTGACTTCTAATGATTATAGACCAAGTTTGATTATGAGCCATGTTGCTGTGCAGTAATCTTCTGAGTTTTATGTCTCAAATACAAAGAAGCATGTCGCTGCCTTGGGCAGATGTACTGGAATTATCTTCTCTTAGTTTATGTCGTCTTTTCTAAGGCCAAGTAAAAAATGAGAGACATTTTCATATACCACAAAGGTAATACAGCAGGCTGGAGTCACTCGAATCAAATTGGGGGCAATCCCTTTGTAAAATCCACTGATGCCTTCTTTCCTTTAGAGAGAAAGGAAAAAAAAAAAAAAAAAAAAAAAATATATATATATATATATACACACACACACACACTCTCTTAATTTCCTACAGAACCAGTCTGAAGACACAGAAGTTTAGCAGACAGGGCACAGAGCCAGCATTCAAACCTCACTGGGATCTGAGTTCATGTTTTCAATGTCCTGAAACAACAGTTTATGAACCATTCGTAGGGCTTACATGCCTTTTGTGGGAATGAGGAAGAGAGGGCACAGACACCTCAAAATGAACTAAAAAGCGGTTTAATCATAACCATCTTCCAGATGCCTTTAAATGTATGAACATGTAGGAGTATTAACTGATCTAACACAAGCATTAAACATTTCATAAATAAATGCTAGACAATGCTAAATACAGCACACACAAAAATAAAACTTTATTTCCTTCATGCCTAGAGTTGGAATATGGCCTTGAAACTTTTCACTTAGGTTCTCAATACAGATTTACTGAGGTCAACTGAATTGAAATGCTGAATATTCTGTTCTGACCTTTTAGAATTAAAAAGAAATATGGGGATGTCTACCTATAACAGTTTAAGGATTCCCATACGGAAGAACAAGCATCTCTTCCACATACAGAAACAAGTTACTTGCAAAAGTCCTGATACCAGTAGAGATGTGGGGCCTTCTTAATTGTATTAAATTAGGGTTTTTTTTAATGCCCAGAGAAGGCAATGGCACCCCACTCCAGTACTTTTGCCTGGAAAATCCCATGGATGGAGGAACCTGGTAGGCTGCAGTCCATGGGGTCGTGAAGAGTCGGACACAACTGAGCGACTTCACTTTCACTTTCCATTTTCATGCATTGGAGAAGGAAATGGCAACCCACTCCAGTGTTCTTGCCTGGAGAATCCCAGGGACGGTGGAGCCTGGTGGGCTGCCGTCTATGGGGTCGCACAAAGTCAGACACGACTGAAGCAACTTAGCAGCAGCATGCTCAATGCCATTCAAATAGTTTACAACACCTGAAATTTAACTTGTCAAAGCACTTTCACATATCTCATTTCATTTTTATAAATAACTCTGTCAACACAGAAATTCAAATTTTACAAATGAAGTCAAGTCTCACGTAGTAAATGGGGTATGTTCAGGAGGGAGCCATCAGTCATGTCTTCACCACAGACATGGTCTTCGCTATAAAGCTAACGACAGTTGGATAGTTTAAGATTTATAAGGTACCTCCTAAGGGCCATTCTAACATACATGCGCTCTTACCTCCATGTCTTTGTCATTACATCCAATACACCGTTGTAAAACATGTGCTGATCTTGCAGACGAGCTCTTATAACCTGGTAAGGGTATGTTGCTGCCACAGCAAATATTTTGGATAGTGCTGCAACCGATATATATTCTACTGTGCTCTAAAATGACAATATAAGACATTTTTTTTAAGATAGAATTTCTTTAAAAATAAAGATGGGAAAACACTGAAGTGGATCCATAAGTGAAAATCAGTTTCCTCTCTTAACACAAACTCTGTTTTTAACATTTATCTGTTCTATTTTTGACATGTATGTGTCATTAGCCTATAAAGTATTTAGCTATGAATTAAATTAGTGGCCGAGTTGGTACTCATCATCATAGCAATACTACTAAACATGATAAAATTTCCGTCTATTAAATGTCCATAAAAGTAAACACCATTTTTTTTTTTCAAATTCATCTTACCAATTGTGCTTCTGGTAATCTATTGATATGTTGGTTGTATTTCAACTTCAATAATTCATATGCCATAAACTGAAGGGCACCATGTGATGTTCCAAACAGCCCAGGAACAAACCCCTAAAAAAGATAAAGAAAAAAAGGCTAAATTAACCAAGTTCCCAAAGGACCACAGCTTACGGGCAGGGGAGTAAGGAACGGGTGGCCGCAATGTGTGGCTTAGAGAAATGGTTATTCCAAGTTTTAGACAGTGCTCCTCACCCACCAGTGTCATGATACTACCTTTGGTGATGAGGACAAATGGTTTAAAGTACAACTTCAATGCAGCTTTCAGTTTTCATAAATTGTTCTTTGCTCAAATTTGGCTTCTTCTCAGGACTGACTACAGGTCATTATGACCAACCTAGATTAGCATATTCAAAAGCAGAGACATTACTTTGCCAACAAAGGTCCGTCTAGTCAAGGCTATGGTTTTTCCTGTGGTCATGTATGGATGTGAGAGTTGAACCGTGAAGAAAGCCGAGTGTCGAAGAATTGATGCTTTTGAACTGTGGTGTTGGAGAAGACTCTTGAGAGTCCCTTGGACTGCAAGGAGATCCAACCAGTCCATTCTAAAGGAGATCAGCCCTGGGTGTTCTTTGGAAGGAATGATGCTAAAGCTGAAACTCCAGTACTTTAGCCACCTCATGCGAAGAGTTGACTCATTGGAGAAGACCCTGATGCTGGGAGGGATTGGGGGCAGGAGGAGAAGGGGATGACAGAGGATGAGATGGCTGGATGGCATCACCGACTCGATGGACATGAGTTTGGGTGAACTCCGGGAGTTGGTGATGGACAGGGAGGCCTGGTGTGCTGCGATTCACAGGGTCACAAAGAGTCAGACACGACTGAGCGACTGACAGGTCATTCAGAACTCAGACAACAGAGCCAAGGGAAATTACAATTGTCAGCTATTAGAAATATGTTGATGATAATTTATTACCTTATACAATCCACGCACACCTTCATACTTATATATTTTCACAAGCGTATCAAACATTCCTTTATATTGCCTCTGTGAAGCATTAACAACACCATCATACTGTAACATAAGGCGAGTTTTTGTTACCCATAGTGGGTTGGTGATGCAGAGGGTCATGGCTCCTGAAATCAGATTTAAATACTATTATTACTCAGCATACAGGTACCTTCTCACTTCTGACAATCCGAATTAAGAACAGTCTGTTTATATAAAGAACGGGGGGTGTTCAGGGGTGGTACCTACAACTGTAAGATGTGGTCTCTGAGGCACAGACCTAGGGTTAACAAATGGGTAGACATAGTTTTTGGTGGTCTTAAAAAGTCCTACGTGTGGTTAGTGAGAAGTAAATTTAAAAGGAGGTAAAATGTAAAACACTCCCTTTGAGAGGTGTGAGGAGAGCAAAGATGTCCTGGCTCCTAAACCAGGTGTGGAGAACAGATGGAGGTCCTGGGAAGCAGATCCTGATGAAGAGATACAGACGCTTAAGAGGACACAGTACAAGCCAGAGGGACTGAAGACTGGGGGAAAGGACCAGGAAATGAGCATCTCAACCATCTGTGCATGTGTACACATATACACACCTCAACTGCATCACAATCTTCCTCAAACCCACTCAAAGGAGCCACTATACCTCAAAAATTAAACAACTACATAAAGACAAAAGTAATCTTTACATTCTTTACAAAAAGTGACAAGTTTATAAATAAATAAATGATCTGGTTTGGTTTCTCATTTGCTGCATTTCCTAAGTAGTCCTTTATTCAACAAATATTGAGTCCTATGTGACTCAGGTCTCTGACAGCAGTTAGGTAGGTATTCAAAAATGAGAAAGATAATTCTTGCCTTAAAAAATCAATCAGTAAACAAGGGAGAGAGGTTCAAGAGGGAGGGGACCTATATATACCTATGGCTGATTCAGGTTGAGGTTTGGTAGAAACCAACAAAATTCTGTAAAGCAATTACCCTTTAATTAAAAAATATATCTAAAATTTTAAAAATTCAGTAAACATTAAGAAACCAGGGTGGGGAAATTTCCTGGTAGACCAGTGATTAGGACCCAGAGCTTTTACACCTGGTAGGGGAACTAAGTGCTCACAAACTGTGTGGTGTGACATGATGTTCCTACTCCCCCCGCCAACATCCCCCCAACCAACCAAGATAACAAGGTATCAAAGCAGGACTTATAAGTCCTACTTTGTTTTAAGACCACCAAAGACTATGCCTACCCATTCATTAACCCTGTGCCTAAGAGACCACATCTTACAGTTGTAGGTACAACCCCTGAGCACCCCCATAAGTCTGAATATTATACATACATGAGGCAATTAAACAAGGCTACTAAATTGTTTAATTCAAAGATTGAAGTCATACTTTAATTGAAGAACACTATATCAAATCATCTTTTTTAAAAAATATTTATTTTAATTGGAGGCTAATTACTTTACAATATTGTATTGGTTCTGCCACACATCAACATGAATCTGCCACGGGCATACACGTGTTCCCCATCCTGAACCCCCTCCCACCTCCCTCCCCGTACCATCCCTCCGGGTCATCCCAGTGCGCCAGCCCCAAGGGTCCTGTATCGAACCTGGACTGGCGATTCGTTTCTTACATGATATTATACATGTTTCCATGACATTCCCCCAAATCATCTTAAGTCAGAGTCATAAGCACTCTAAATGTTATATCCTTTGTGATAAGTAAAATTCTTGAAATCTACTCAAGATAATCCATCAGTATACCTGCCTTCTAAGAAATTTCATGTCATAACTGATTAGCATAGTTAGAGGAGCATATTTAAACTCAGATGTTCACAGGAAAAAAGGCAAATAAAGAACAAAAGTGAAAACCAAGTTGGAAGCTGATGTTTTATATTTCACACACCGCCTTACCAGCTTCAGCAGCTGAGATGAGATACTCTGTTGCCTCTAACTGTTCAGCTCTGCCTTCTGTCTTATATGACTTGATGGCATTGTAACTGGAAGAATAAAACAGAAACACTTGGATAAATATTTGAGTGGGGGTCACAAAGCAGGAAATGCTATTTTCAACTGTGGGTAATGTAACAATATCTCAAAAGTAGAAGTCAATGCATAATCCAACTACAAAATAAGACCTTTCTCAAATAACGGGTTTACTGGAAGACTACACCATCTCTCCCCCCAAATATGGAAGGCTGGCAATACATATGTAAAATATTTTCATCACACACTCAACTGTTAATCATAAGAAAAGATGACACAGATGATATCATGAGCGATTTAGAAATTACTACTGATCAGAGAAGGCTCTGTGGAGGAGGCAGCACTGAGCCAGGTATGGAGAAACCGGTATGGGGAAACAAGGGCATGAGAAAAGTGATGGCAAGTGGATGGGAAGCCACACTTGAATGAAACACTGACATTTCTGCTTTACTTGGCAGGAAACAGCCACAAAATACTTCTGAGTTAAGGGAGTTATCAATCTTTTTTCTCTAACTTCAATTTTCATCTTCCAGGAAGACGACTTCAACTAAATAAATTTTTCCAAACTTGACCAATCCATTTCATCAAAAAACAGCTATATTGTTTTATTATAAGATGATTTCAACACATTAAACCTTACATGGCTTTCCCTTACAAACTCTCTTTAAAGAATCCACACAACTCGAAAGTTATTAACACAATAAACTGAAAATAGGAAAAATATTTAAACAATATTAAGGCTGGTTTTTATTTTGCTTTCACTTACAAAACATTTTAAGATTGGTTTGGATACTGCCATAAGATTATAAGAGATCAAGTAAACTACAGGACAGAAAAGAAGAAAAGGCAAATATACCAGGAGAAACAGTGGAAACAGTGGCTAACTTTATTTTGGGGGCTCCAAATCACTGCAGATGGTGATTGCAGCCATGAGATAAACACATGCTTGCTCCTTGAAAGAAAAGTTATGACCAACCTAGACACCATATTAAAAAGCAGAGACATTACTTTGCCAACAAAGGTCCATCTAGTCAAGGCTATGGTTTTTCCAGTAGTCATGTACGGATGTGAGAGTTGGACTATAAAGAAAGCTGAGCACTGAAGAATTGATGCTTTAGAACTGTGGTGCTGGAGAAGACTCTTGAGAGTCCCTTGGACTGCAAGGAGATCCAACTAGTCCATCCTAAAGGAAATCAGTCCTGAATGTTCATTGGAAGGACTGATGTTGAAGCTGAAACTCTAATGCTTTGGCCACCTGATGCGAAGAGCTGACACATTTGAAAAGACCCTGATGCTGGGAAAGATTGAGGCGAGAGAAGGGGATGACAGAGGATGAGATGGTTGGATGGCATCACTCACTAAATGGATATGAGTTTGAGTAAACTCCAGGAGTTGGTGATGGACAGGGAGGCCTGGCGTGCTGCAGTTCATGGGGTCACAAAGAGTCGGACACAACTGAACGACTGAACTGAACTGATGTTTCCCTAAAATGCCATGTATTAAACAAAAGCCTCCCCATTCATGGATTCAGTTTCGAACATGAGAGGCAAGCTCAGGGCAGCACACGCTCCTCCACCACAGGGTGATAACGCTTTGTTTCCTCACCCTTGAACACTCAGTAACTTGAATGTGGCTGCCACAGGTGCTGCCTGTGGCTCTTCAGTAAGCATCCTCTGGCCGGAATAACAAATGGTGATGCCAGTAAAGGAGTGAGGAAATGAACGAGCTTTGAAGATGAAGGAGCATGTCAAACAGGAGGTAAGAAGAAACATGCCTCAAGACTCTCTCAGTCATGCACTGGTTTTGACTTTCGTTTCCCAAAGGGCTGTCCTGTGACACATGTTCTGACGAGGGCTCCGAGATCTGTCCACTTCTGCTCTGTCAACTTCAGCATGAATCACATGTATTTTGGGAAGCCACTTTCCTGATTCATCTCGCAGAAATGGATTCTGGAAGAGTGTCCATCCCTTCCTTTTACCTTCTTCCTATTGAGAACTTTTTCCCAAACCAAATGCCTCTGATAAATGATAAAAGCTTACAGAAAATGAGACTAATAAGGCATTCTATGCTTCCTAACTCTTGAAGTCAGAGAAACTGCTTAAATGATTCATTTTGCTGTACCTACTGATTTTTTTAAAAATCATTAAAAACAAAAATTCCTTTTTATTTACAACTGTAAAATCTCCCAGAGCTACTCACAAAAAAAAGTAGAGTCCCCAGGATAAACCTGCACCCCACACATTTGGGGTTACTCCTTGGTAAAGTCCCCGTAGTCCATCAAGTTTCCAAATGGTGGTCAAGCAATGCAAAATTCCTTTATATTTTGGTCTCAATTCCAATCCGTCACTCACTGCAGTAAAGGATACACAGAGTTAGGTGGAAGCAAAGTTCTCGCTCTGAATTATAAACATGTCACACAATCTGTCAAAGAAAGGAGGTAACTTCAAAAGAAAACAATTTTTTGTTGATAAAATTCTTTTCCAAGATTTGACATTTTAAAATTAATACATTCATATATTTATCCAAGTTTTAAGTGTTTAGTATGCTCTCAATAAAAACGTGGATAAAAATATGAGCAGTGATAAAGAAAGAAAATATACAGAATGGAATAAATGTTTCTGGAAATTCTCTTGCCACCATCCCCACCAATACACACATCAACATCAGAAGAGAAAGTAGAAAATTTCATCCATTCTTTTCTCTCAAAAGTTCTAAATTAATAAAACATGATAGGGTAAAACAAAAACTAACTGATACAATATACATTCTATGTTTTTAAAATAAGAATTCCATAAGAATGTTTTGGAAGTTTAAAAGATAACACTTATTTTAAGTAACTTCTGTTTTATGAAAGATTCCACAAACCAAGAAGAGATAGAAAAGAATAATACAGACGTAATATATCTAAATTTACAATAAAGGATTCACAAATAAGAAAACAACAAACAGTCCCTAAAAATTTTATGGGCAAATTACATAAACTGCTGATTCACAGAAAATTACACACGGTCAAATGGAATAGAGTGGAGAGGCCAGAAATAAACCCACCCGCTTACGGCCAATTAATCTGTGACAAAGGAGGCAAGAATGTACAATGGAGAAAAGACAGTCCCTTCATAAGTGTGCTGGAAAAACTGGATAGCTACGTGCAAAAGAATGGAATTAGGACATTCCCTAACACTATGTACGAAATAAACTGAAAATGGATTAAAGACCTAAATTTAAGAATGGTTACCATAAAACTCTTAAGAGGGAAACATAGGCAGAACACTCTTTGACAAAAATTGCAGCAAAATCTTTTTTGATCCACCTCCTACAGTAATAAAAATAAAAACAAAAATAAACAAAGAGGACCTAATTACACTCGAAACTTTTGGATCTGGCAATCCCCTTCCTTGGCATATATCTGGAGAAAACTCTCATTCAAAAAGATAAATGCACCTCAATGTTCATTGCAGCACTACGTACAACAGCCAAGACACAGAAGCAACTTAAATGTCCAATGACAGATGAAAGGATAAAGATAATGATACATATATACATGCAAAGAGACATAACTGTGCAACCGAGCACACACACACACATACACAGATACACATACACACAGTGAAATAATACAAAAGAACGAAGTGATGCCATTTACAGCAATATGGATGGACCTATCGTACTAACTGAAGTCAAAGACAAATATATGATATTGCTCACATGTGGAATCTAGAAAAATGATACCAACCAACTTATTTACAAAACAGAAATAGACTCACAGACTTAGAAAACAAACTTGTGGTTACCAAACGGGAAAGGTGAGGGTAAGGGGTAAATTAGAAGGCTAGGATTAACATACACATACTACTATATATAAAATAAATAATCAACAAGGACCTAAGGGTGGAGCACAGGGAACTCTACTCAATCCTCTTTACTAACCTATACAGAAAAAGAGTAGGTACATGCATACATATATAACTGAATCACTTTACTGCACACCTGAAACTAACACAATGTTGTAAATGAACTATATTCAATACAAAATAAAAAATTTTAAAAAGAATGTCATACATACAACATGAGAAATTAAGCAAATATTTTATAAATGGAGTATAACCTCTAAAAACTGTGAGTTACTATATTGTACACCTGTAATATATAATATTGCATTTGATAAAAAAGCGCTGAAAGAGTTTTCAACTTCATCAATAAAATACAAATTAGACAAGGTAGCTTTTTCTCTTTTTTTACCTTCAGAACTAAAAGAGCTTTATGATTTGTTATAGGGAAATTTTCATGACCTTTTTGAGAGAAGTTTAACACTATCCAATAAGACGCTTACTCCTTGGAAGGAAAGTTATAACCAACCTAGACAGCATATTAAAAAGCAAAGACATTACTTTGTCAATAAAGATCCATCTAGTCAAGGCTATGGTTTTTCTAGTAGTGGATGGTTTTTCTTTATGGATGTGAGAGTTGGACTATAAAGAAAGTTGAGCGCAGAAGAATTGATGCTTTTGAATTGTGGTGTTGGAGAAGACTCTTGAGAGTCCCTTGGACTGCAAGGAGATCCAACCAGTCCATCCTAAAGGAGAACATCCTGGGTGTTCATTGGAAGGACTGATGCTGAAGCTGAAACTCCAATACTTTGGCCCCCTGATGTGAAGAGCTGACTCATTGAAAAGACTCTGATGCTGGGAAAGATTGAGGGCAGGAGGAGAACGGGATCACAGAGGATGAGATGGTTGGATGGCATCACCGACTCAATGGACATGGGTTTGGGTAAACTGCGGGAGCTGGTGATGGACAGGGAGGCCTGGTGTGGTGTGATTCATGGGGTCGCAAAGAGTCAGACACGACTGAGCGACTAAACTGAACTCAATAAAAATTCAAATGCAATTATTCTTTGACTTAGAAGTTCCATTAAAAATATATCCTATTTAAATATGGCCCCAAATTCTCAGGGAGAAATATCAAAACCCGGGTCATCTAACAAAGCCTAGTGTACTTTAATCTCACTTCATGGTGTAACATTGTCAAGGCTGATGATGAAAGAAACTGGCTTTCCCCCTTTGCCTGGCATTGGTATATAGTGTCTCTTTGCCAGGTTGCAGTATGCACAAAAGTAGTGGTGAGGGCACACTGAACTAGGCATGTCTGGATATGACTAGTGCACTGTAATTTGTGTAAACTTTCTGGGGGGACATGGTACAGCTGAAGCGCACAGCTCTTAGAGGGAAAGGATGGTAGGAAATGAGCTTATGAAGAAGGACAAGGGCTTCTTTAAGGACGGAACTGCATCCTTCCCCTACTGCTGCTACTGCTACTGCTACTACTGCTGCTAAGTCGCTTCAGTCGTGTCCGACTCTGTGCGACCCCATAGACGGCAGCCCACCAGGCTCCCCCATCCCTGGGATTCTTCAGGTAAGAACACTGGAGTGGGTTGCCATTTCCTTTTCCAACGCATGAAAGTGAAAAGTGAACGTGAAGTCGCTGTCGTGCCCGACTCTTAGCGACCCCATGGACTGCGGCCCACCAGGCTCCTCCGTCCATGTGATTTTCCCGGCAAGAGTACTGGAGTGGGGGGCCATTGCCTTCTCCGATCCTTCCTCTAGTTCATATATTGAAGTCCTAACCCCCAATGTGAGTGTATTTGGGATAGGGCCGATAAGGAGGTTCAGTTCAGTTACTCAGTCATGTCCGACTCTTTGCGACCCCATGAATCGCAGAACACCAGACATCCCTGCCGGGGGCCAGCGTGAGGAACTCCGCCCATGGCAAAGGTCATGAGGAAACCCCCTGTTCCCGAGCATCTACCCCCCAAACCAGAGTCTATCTACTTTACTGTTTCATGCTCTCGCCTACACCCCTGACTTTATGGGGGGCTGTTCCCCACCAGTTCTCTCAGAGAAGGAGTTAACTTGCAGCTCCAGTTAATAAAAGTTCCTGGGCGTGACAAGTGTTTCAACTTACATACTCCTCTGAAGGTTATCTAGCCCGCCTGTATAGGTTCGTCCGGCCACATGTGATTGTTCACAGCCTCCCAACCTGAGAGGCAGATGTTTTAGACCTACTAAAGGCAAATTCTTTTGGGGAGTAGGAAATTATTAGTATAGTGGGTTGGTTAGGAATTATATTGGTGAAGGGTTTTTCATTTGTTGTGCCAATAATTGCTGCTAATTCCCTGCCCTGGGTGTGACAAGGGTGTCTCAGGTCAAACCTCTCTGCTAACAGACTAGCTTATGTGACAGGATTATCCACACGATTGTTTACTACCTCTCAACCATAAACAGCACAGAGAGTTTTGGAGTATTTTGAGAGCCTTAATTAGCATAGGGCTTTTCTCATTGTTGAGTCAATGATTGCCACCAGGCCTCCATATCCTTAGGCACCTGGGAATATATTAATCAATGTATTTGGAATATAGAAAAGGAAATATAGTAGTTTTAAAGGTTAGCAATACTAGACTTTTTGGGTTAATGAATTTTCTCTTTTGTAATAGATCACTGTACTTTGTTATAAATCACTGTGTCCTTGCTATGTAAAAATGTAATTTTATCACTATCTTAAGACTGAATAAATCTTAAGGGGAACATTGGTGAAAGGATTTTCATTTGTTGGGCTGATGTTTGCTGCTAAATCTCCATATTCCCTGCCCTTATAATGAATATAACTAGCATATAGGAGAAATAAGTATTAACCTTTAAGCATATAGGAGAAATAAGTATTAACCTTTAAGATTAATCATGTTAACCTTGGGTTAAATAAATTCCTTTCTTGATTGTAACTCACTACACCCTCACCCTATAGGAATGCAACTTTATTTGGAGGGTGGTGCCTGGTTTAAGAAAAAACACCCTTGGAAAAAATAAGTTTTTTAGTTATCAGAAAGAAAGGATCATAAAATGTCAGCAGGTCTCATGGCCAGAAGATGATGTAAAACTCCTAAGATCTTTTTTTTTATGTAAAGCACCCGATTTTGATAAAGGTCAGGACTGCTGACCCTCGCGTGACTCTGTATTCATCCCTATGTGTAACAAAAGGTATATAAGCAAACCCAAAAAAAAAGAAAGGGTCAGTTTCCAGAAAGATTGATTCCCCCATGTCGTTTCTTTCTTGCTCCCTGTTTTTCTGGCTGGATTCCCATCTGGAGCATGGATGCTATTCCACGTAAACCAAGTTATTCAGCCTCTTCTTCTCCACTAATTTTCCTACTACACTATCCGTTTCTAATCTCTCTATATATCTGTAATTAAATATGTATTTTTCCAAGGACGCTGACTCCGTCCCCACCTTCAAATCACCCTGGATCCACCGGGGCTGGACCCTGGCACATCCCTGTCCATCACCAACTCCCGGAGCTCACGTAGATTCACATCCATCGAGTCAGTGATGCCATCCAGCCATCTCATCCTCTGTCGTCCCCTTCTCCTCCTGCCCCCAATCCCTCCCAGCATCAAAGTCTTCTCCAATCAGTCAACTCTTCGCATGAGGTGGCCAAAGTACTGGAGTTTCAGCTTTAGCATCATTCCTTCCACAGAAATCCCAGGGCTGATCTCCTTCAGAATGGACTGGTTGGATCTCCTTGCAGTCCAAGGGACTCTCAAGAGTCTTCTCCAACACCCAGTTCAAAAGCATCAATTCTTTGGCGCTCAGCCTTCTTCACAGTCCAACTCTCACATCCATACATGACTACTGGAAAAACCATAGCCTTGACTAGACGGACCTTCAAGATTAAATGAGATTTAAGGCCGGGGCCCTAATTCAGTAGCACTGGTGTCCTTATAAAGAGGAGACACAGCAGGAGTGCATAAACACTGAGAAAAGGCCCTGTGAGGACACAGTCAGAAGGCAGTCATTTGCAAGCCCAGGAGAAGGGCCCCACCTGGAAACCACCCCTGCTGATCCCTTGATCTTGGACTTCAAGCCCCCAGAACTAGGAGAAAATAAATTTCTGTGGTTTAAGCCACCCTGCCTGTGATATTTTGTTATGGTAGCCCTAGCAGACTAAGACAGGATAATTCCAAACATTCCTGAAAATCACAAAAGAACGTTCGCCTATGATCAAAGTCCCATATTTCTCAAACTTGGGTTCAGGTGTGCCTAAGATAATCAAATATGTGTTTAGAAAGGAGACCCTGGCACCCTGGGGGGAATGCATTTGAAGGTGGAAAACCTGGAGGCAAGAAAACAAGAGACAACTGCACAGTTACTGAGATGAAGAGGGTCTGAATTTGGGCCTCTCTAAAGTCGAATTAGAATTGCTATATAAATCAAATACAGTGAATATTTTCGGCCTAAATGACCTCATAATTGTCTCAAAAACACTTGCCACTGAGAACTTTGTAGCTCATCTAAATACTCCCTGCGTAACTGTTACAATGGCCTATGACAGCAGTAACAGATGCCGACAGACACAGCCGTGTGCATGTGCACTCAGGCACGGGTGACTCTTTGCGACCCCACGGATTGTCGTCCACCAGGCTCCTCTGTCGACGGAATTTTCCAGGCAAGAAATACTGGAGTGCGTTGCCATGTCCTACTCTAGGGGATTTTTCTGACCCAAGAATCAAACCCAGGTCTCCTGCATTGCAGGGAGATTCTTTACCAACTGTGTCACAAGGGAAGCCCAACAGATAATAACTGGAAGATAGAAAAGTTTGCTGAGCAAGAGGGAGCCCAGACAGGGGACACTAATTTTAACTACCCTATTACAACCTGTTTCATTTGTTGCATGTTAGTTTTATCCCTCCTTTCCTCTGTCACACTGAAGAGCTGGTCCCTCTTAACAAATAAAACCAATCCCCTCTACTTGTACTCTGTCTCAGCATTTTGAAAGCTGCAGATGGGTCCAGAAACTGATTTAGCAAATTATTGAAAAAAAAAAACAAAACAAAACCAAACGAACAAAACAAAAACCACCACCACCAACAGACTGGAGTAGAAGACAATATAAATGACATCAAAAGCAGTAGGTATTGCTTTATGAAACTTGTTTCAGTAATATGTGTGTGCTCGCATCAGGTAGCAAAGATAAAAATTTATTTCCTAGAGACTCACAGACTTAGAAAATAAACTTATGGTTGCCGGGGGGGAAGGGATAGTTAGGGACTTTGGGAAGGTCACGTACACACTGCTATATTTCAAATGGATCACCAACAAGGACCTACTGTACAGCACATGAGACTCTTCAATGTTATGTGCCAGCCCAGATGGGAGGGGCATCTAGAGGAGAATGGATACATGTGTAACAATGGCTGAGTCCCTTCACTGTTCACTGGAACTACCACACATTGTTAATCAGCTATGCCCCAACACAAAATAAAAAGTTTTGGGGAAAAAAAGAAAAAAAAAATTCCTACTGAGAGTTGTGGCCAGAAAAGTTTGAGAGAGACTGCTCTAGATTCTCTTTGCTTAGAACCCCTTCGAAATCTCACTAATTATCTTCTTGCCTCCATCTCCAATCTCTTCATTTTTAGTTTTTTCCCAACAAAATAAAAACTCAAATATCTCATCTCCTGAGTGTCTCCTTTCAGATCCCAGTGCCTCCCTGTCAGTCAAGCTTCTAGAAGAGAAAACTACAATCTCAGCTTGGACTTTCTCACCTCCATTGCTTCTCAATCCAGTGGAGGCTGGTTTGGCCTCCACCTGCCACTGCAGTTTAAAGACCTCCATGTGCACTTTGGGATTCCTCTCTTTTTACCCCCTGACCAGCATCTGACCTAGTTTACCTCCTAAAACACACTTCTCTGGGCCAGCTCCCCTCTCTTCTGATTCTTCTCTTACTTCTCTGGCCGTTGAATTTTCTTGCAGTTTCCTTCTCTTCTACCCATCCTTTAAAAGCTGGTTTTTAGGCACCCTTTCCACTCAACAAGGGTAGTCTCTCAATCACTAAGTAGTTTCGATTTCTACCCTCATGCTTTGGTTTCTACAATTCCAGTTCTGATCTCAAACTGTTTTTGAACTGTGGTGCTGAAGAATACTCTTGAGAGTCCCTTAGAGAGCAAGGAGATCAAACCAGTTAATCCTAAAGGAAATCAGTCCGGAATATTCATTGGAAGGACTGATGCTGAAGCTGAAGCTCCAATACTTTGGCCACCTGATGAGAAGAGCTGACTCATTGGAAAAGACCCTGATGCTGGGAAAGACTGAGGGTGGGAGGAGAAGGGGGTGACAGAGGATGAGATGGTTGGATGGCATCACCGACTTGATGGACATGAGTTTGAGCAAACTGTGGGAGATAGCGAAGGGCAGGGAAACCTGGCGTGCTGCAATCCATGGCGTCGAAAAGAGTCGGACATGACTTAGCAACTGAACAACAGTCCTGATCTCATTTCTAACATCCAGACCTGGTTTCCATTTTCACATGGCATAAAAGTTGTGTCAATCTGGAAGCTTAACTTTCTGGAATCATTTCATTTCAACCTCTAGCATTTTACCCTTTAGATATACCAAACTACCCATTTGGGGTTTCAGTCTAACAGCAAAAGCTATGGAATCAGACTTCTTGAGTTTGAATCCCTATTTCAACACTTTGTAACCCCAAATAAGTTCCTAGATTACTTTGTGCCTGAGTTTTCTCATGCACATAATGGAGAAAATAACAGAAACTAACTCTCATAAAAGAGAGAATTAAGTGAGTTAATACATATAAAGCAAGTCTTAAAAGCATGCCTGGCACATAGCAAGCAGTCAGTAAGTTATTATTTATGCTATCAGGTCCTGCAATACCATATACATACAAAACTTGACTGTATGCTATTCTCATTAAGGACACTCTACATTTAGGTTCCTTAGATTAACCTATACATTATTAGGATATCAGGTTATTTTAGAAAATTACTATTTTTACTTCACATTCTTTGTTGAGATGCCCACTCACCATTCTTGATGGCTTAAAATGATATCTTGAAGTAATAAAGGGCCTCAATAATCACCTCAAGTGACCTTTCCACCCAACACAAGAATGTTTTCTAGCCATTGCCATCCAACTGCTGAGCCACTAGTATTCATTGCCAGTTTCACTTCTGAGCACCACCCACTTTGCCAGGCCAAAACCTGCTTCCCTGTAATTTCCACCCAACCTCTGCTTTTCAGATTACCTGCAATAAGGCAGCTCCCTTTCTCACATGGCAGTTCTCTAAATACCTTAAGTCCCTCACGTGTCCTAAGTTAAACTAATTCCTTTAGTTATTTCTCACACGAAATGATTTCTACTCCTTCAACTATTGTGGATACCTCCAAATTCCAATTTGCACCTGAACTCATTGAAATATTGCAGGTTTGGTTTAATGGTCAAGACTAACATCCCCATCACTAGGTATTGCAATTTTATTAAAAGGGCTTAGTTTAATGAAAGCATTAAAAATCCTAGCATTAATGCTGGTGGCCGGTCAAGTATATGTTTTGATTTCAGTTGTTCATCTTCCTCAGTTTTCTTTTCCATCACCATTTCACAGCCACACTTGTGCTGTGCACAGCCACACTGGGGGTTTATTACATAGTCCCGCTTCAACTCCTAGATCTTTAATTTTGTCCTCCTATCTTGATTACCTCAACTATCACTTCAGTCCTACTGGTTTCCTAATATGCTCTCCATTTAATTAATATTACCAATATTCTCAAGAATATTGGTACCAAGAATCCCCTTTTCTCAGGCATAGTCTGCACCACAGCACTGTCTTAAACTCACCAGGCCAAGCACTCTAAAACGATCATCTCAACCATCACCTCTTTTCCTCTTACATAAAATTGAGAAATACCAAGTCATACAGGTCTGCACCTGCAACCAAATCCAGAATTCTTGCCTTCATGCTCAAGTCACAGTATACCAGGAATTCCCGGGGTAAGGCTTAAGGGCCAGAGGGTTTTGAGTTAGACCTAACTCAGATCTAGATGTAAATCTCAGATCCCTTACAACTTGGGCACGTTAGTCAACTCCAATTATCCTCATCCGTGTATCAGGAAAAATAAATTCATAGTGTTGTTCAGAGTAGTAAATGATCTACCACAAGAAAAGTTCTTAGTTCATTGCTCTTATTGCAAGTAAACATTCAATGAAAGTTCCTTGTTGTCGTAATTCTTATTTGTGCATGTGTGGTAAACTCCATGGAAATTACATGTCTTTGTGGGTTCTCTTCTAGGGAGAACCCTCCATAATTTTCACTAATTTTCAATGGCCTCTCTCCTCTCCAGCTGTCAAAATTTTAGTCCTTCTCTGGTGAACCTCAAGGCTAATCAGACTTTTACAGATACAGATATATATGGCCATCATCAATCTATAACTTTCTTAACAGTTTATGACTACTCCTGTTTTGGTATTTGGATTTATTCCATTTTGACCTAAATTTTATGTTGTCTACAGTTACTTTTTACTTGACTGAGTCTCAAGACTAAAATTCGGAGAAGGCAAGGGAAACCCACTCCAGTACTCTTGCCTGGAAAATCCCATGGATGGAGGAGCCTGGTAGGCTGTAGTCCATGGGGTCGCCAAAAGTCGACACAACTGAGTGAATTCACTTTCACTTTCATGCACTGGAGAAGGAAATGGCAACCCACTCCAGTGTTCTTGCCTGGAGAATCCCAGGGACAGAGGAGCCTGGTGAGTTGCCATCTGTGGGGTCGCACAGCATCAAACAGGGCTGAAAGGACTTAGCAGCAGCAGAGTAAAATTACAATGTAAGTTTCCTGAGGGCAAGAACTTTATTTAGGTGCTTCTATATCCTATACAAATGTTAAAAGGCTAAGATACAAATGAACAGAAGAGAATCTCCTAACTCTTTGAGATAAACCACTTCTGCTGATCTAATTCTCAAGGTAGACCTTAACCTGTAGTAGTTAAATAGAGCAGGACTGTCTAGTCCTTCCCTTCCTCCAACTCCATCCTCCACCAGCCTTCTGTCTGTAGAAAAACTTCAGTCAAGTAAGTTTAATTGAAAAAGTGAGAAAATACAGAAGCAAAGGAAAACAGGACCAAATACTAATAGTTTATCATTAAGCAAAGTCAAGGACCTTTCATTCCTCTTCAAGGGCTATAGATAATATTCTGAGCCATATCCTTTAAGCAGTTTTATAGATACTGAAACGCCCATCTGGTGGCAGAAGATAATTACATGATGACCAAAACTGTAGCCATGACATTAGCTGCCACAACTGGCCTCAAAGAAATGAGAACAAATGGACCCTCGAACTGAAGACTAGCTGTACTTAAAACAATCAAGATTATGCTGCATGACCGATTTCAACATGATTGTCCAGCTGCCTGTGTTTTCACTTGTAATCCGCTTTCTCCGCCTATAAACGTCCTTTCCCACTGATTGTCAATTGCAGGGAGGGAATTCAGCCTTGGGATATGAGTCTGCCCCTGCCCCCAGTTCCAACGTTCAAAATAAAGCAGTTTCCTTTTATCAACTTTGCCTCTTTACTTGCTTTTGAGCCGAGAGCAGCTGGACCCCACTTTCAGTTAAAGAATTGAAATGCCAGAAAATAGTTTCCAAATAAAGTTATGAAAGACATTTTTTGAAGCTATCTTTTTCAGAATTTTACGTTGAGTTTAACTTTTAAAGTAGTTTCTTAATTTCCATGCACTTAATTCAATAAAGCTAAATAAAAACCTGTACTGTTTGGATTCTAGCTACTTATTCCTTCACAAGGACCCGCACCATACTTACTATACACGACAACAACAAACTTTCAAGAGAATTCTGTACCAACCCCATTCCTAACAAAGTGATTACTCCCTACTCCAGGATTTCCCTCTCAGCCCAGAGGGCAAACACGTGTCTATTCTAAGATTTCCAAGTACAGGTTTCCTGGCGATGCTAAAGTAAAGCACGAAAGCTTTAATATAGGCCAAAAGTGCATAACGTGAAAAAGCAACTACCTTAACACGCACTTTGCTAAACGATGCACGAAATAAATCCAGGTAAAGCACAGATGCTCACAGAAACAGTTCAAGGCTATGACTGATTGACGCTGAGATGCTGAATGTAGTTTCCGGGAAAGGAGCTGGTGGTGCCATTCGTGCTGCTAGCGGTGCACGCTGCCTCTCAAGGGCTTGGTGCAAAACAAACGCTGAACTTTCTATTCTCGATTTTCGCCTTCTTTTTGTAATGGCGAAAATCCTCTTCGATTCTTTGCGATTTGGGGGTGAGCGGGAAAAGGCCTACTAATGAAAGCCTTTCCTAAAAGCCAGGTGGTGTGAAGAGAACTTTCGAAAAGCTGGGGGTGGGGGTGGGGGGTGGCGGGTACTTGTATCTCCAAGGGAGAACAATTTGCACGTGTGAGGTTTAAGCCCTGAAATGTGATCAACCCTTATTTTATAAAGCAGGCTTTTGAGTTCCACGTTCTATACCAATAAGGACCTTTCTCAGACTTTTACATCCATTCTGCTCATTCCTCAGTATCGGGGAAAAGGGGACGCCGGCAGCCAGACCACTTAAACCAGACTCCCTTTCCTCAAATCTGGTCCCACGGGAGCCCGGGCAAGAAGTATTCTTAAGCTCTCGCCTCGCCTGCAGTACGCAAGAGGCAGGTGAGGACGAAGCCCTCCCTCTGCGTCTTTATCACTCGGTTCGGGGTGACAGCAAGGAGAAGCCCAAGGTCTGACTGGTCTCTTACCGGCGAAGCGGATCTTCACGAGGTCAAGCGGGTGCAGCGCGAGGTTGGAAAGGACCCCGCCGCTCACGCCCGCCACCAGATTCTCGTAGTGGACGTGGCGAAATATTGTGCTGCTCCACGCCGACCAGCCGGACGCCGACTGGCCCTGGCCTGTCATGGGCTCAGGGTCCGCTGATACCGCGGGCGTGGGACGAGATGCAGTGGCCGCCACCGTGGCGACGGTCGCCGCGCTGGAGCAGAAACCGCAGGGCACGAGCCCACTTCCGGCACCCGCGCGTGGAGTCACACTCGCGGAGGCGAGGGTGAAGCCGAGAGACCTAGGCGCACGAGTGACTGACTAGAGCGGCGCTGCCGCAAGTCAAGCGGACGAGGGAGAGTGGGCAGCGGGGCGGGGCGCCTCCGCCAAGGCCCCGCCCCGCCTCGCCCACCTCCGCGGCTGGGTTTAGGCTGAACTGCGTGGATCTGCGAACATAGATGAAGCACCGCCCCCGGCCAACCTTTGTCCGCGCGAGGACGGAGCGCCGCAGAGCCCACCTGAAGCCGGTTTCCGCTCCGCGGAAGTCACATGACAGGAAGTAGTCGGGAAGAAGCGGAAGTGGCATGTGTTGGTGGAGACGGCGTCTGTGGCGGCGGTAACTGGGGCCGGGCGGGAGAGGGTCGTGAGATCCCGGGAGAACTGGCAGCAAGATGAAGGTGAAGATGCTGAGTCGGAACCCCGACCACTATGTCCGCGAAACCAAATTGGACTTACACCGAGGTGAGACAAGTTAGTTGGCAGTCCGCCAGCCTTGGATCCGGCCTCGGCTCCACCGAGTAAAGCTGGTTGGGGAGGGGAGACTGGTGTTTCACTCTCGTTGTTTACCTGTTTTCTTTCGCTAGGGCTCTTGGTTTATAAAGCGCTTCTGGTTCTGGATAGCAGAACACTTGTCTTCAAATCCCTTTCCTCATAACTTTTGTCTAGTGGTCAGTGGCAGTTAGTTATATGGGGAAATGATTCCGTCTACACTGCTTTCAGCTGCTGCTCTCTGATTGTTCTCAGGGTCCCGTTGGGGGGAACGTGGACTTGAATGAGCCAAACTCGTGGATTGTGAAGGAATTAACAATTAAGCAAACTTCTTTAAACCTCTCCTTGTTACTCTAACTTTCGACAACTTTGCTAAAGTTACGTATTTCGGGATGTGGGAACAGACAAAGGTGACACTTAACGCCGTCAGTTTTCTCTTAAAAACTCTTGTGGGGAATTTTAGTGGGGGAATGACTAAAATGAAATTAATGGGTTTTGTCTGTACTGGTCTGTTCCCCCATTAACCTGCTGACTACTTAATGAATTATAGCTTAGTGACCAACCATGTGTGAATAGACTGTTCTAAGTGAAGTGAATCACAGGTGCAAAGGCCTTAAGGCAGGAATAAACTTACGGCATAAGAGAAGGGCCATGTCTTCGGAGTTTGAGGTAGGGGTGAACCATAGAAGGGGAGGCTGGAACAATATTTCCATATGATTGAATCATATAGCTTATCAGTATATATCGTGAGCAATGCTAACTAAATGGTCTCTGCTCACAAGATGTTTACAGGTTAAGTATCAAAACAGCAGTGTTCTTAAAATGCAAAGTAGATTATGTCACTCGGACTTGACATCATCCCTACTCCTTGAACTTGGTCCCATCTTCCTCTCTCCTTTCATGGGTGACTACTTTTCCTACAGCTAGTGTACATGTACTCTTGTTAGTCTGTGTGCGTTTCAGGCATTCTCTTTCAGGCATGCGATGGCACACACCTCTACCCAGTTTCTGTCCCCTGGAGATTTCCCCCCATCCTGTACAAATGTAGGCACCCTCCTATGCTTCTGTTTCATATTTTTATACTAATATTAGAGTGTTTGTTACATTGTCTCATTATTTTTGTGACTATCAGTCTTTTTTTTTAAATCAGATTGAGCTTGCAGAGAGTGGCCCAGTTGTGTTTGTTTCTATGTCCCCTGTGTTTAGACAGCACCTGGCACCTAGTAGTTGCGTTATTAATGTCTGAATGAAGGAATGGGTAACTGGTTGGTCATAGATTTTTTTTTTTGTTTAAGTGGTGTTTGTAAATTTTGTGCAGTATTCAAATACTTATTTGAGTATTCTGACTCATAGATCCGGGGTGTGGGCATCAGGGAATCTGTATTTTTAAAACTCTGTTGGTAACATAGCTGATAACATACAAGTGTATAAGAACAACATACATAAATATGTACGGTGAGTTTGTTTGCTCTGATGTCCTGAGTGCTTATGGTATATGGGAGGTGTTCCGTATATCTTTGTTGAATGTTTCTTGTTGACCGAATTGAATTTAGAGGTGGGCATAATTATGGGTATTTGGAAAAATTTATAGAAGATATAAGATGTAAGCTGAATTTTTTTTAAAGGATGTGTAGGGTTCAGATGGGCTTCCCAGGTGGTTTGGAGGGTAAAGAATCTGCCCGCAGTGTGGGAGATCCATGTTCAATTCCTCCAGGAAGGTCCCCTGGAGAAGGGAATGGCAACCCACTCCAGCATTCTTGCCTGGAGAATTCCATGAGCAGAGGAGCCTGACAGGCTGCAGTCCATGGGGTCGCAAAGAGTTGGACCCAACTGAGCGACTAACATGCACACACAAAATCAAACATTGAAAGTGCTCAATAAATAGTATAATCATCATATCGCAACATTGTACAGTGATCAGCACTGGAGATTATTAGTGTTCCCTGCCCAGTAAGGGGGCTTCCCAGATGGCGTTAGTGATGAAGAACCCATCTGCCAGTGCAGGAGATGCAAGATATATGGGTTCGATCCCTGGATCAGGAGGATCCCCTGCCTAGAGATTCCCATGGACAGAGGAGCCTGGTGGGCTGTGTTCAATGGGTTGCACAGAGTCAGACCCGACTTAAGCAACTTAGCATGCATACACACACCCAGTAAGGAGCTTAAGAGGTCAGTTGAGCAAACGTTTATGATGCACTTGTTTTGTGCTCGGTATAAGAAATGTAATGAAGAATGTAGCGGAAGCCCTGCAGGTGAAGGCTTATAACCCCGTTGAAGAGCACAGTAGGACATAGAAAAGGAAAAGGTGTGTGTGTGTGTGTATGTATAGAGTCTAGTTATTTTGCAAGATGTATGTGTTCTATCACTTTCTGGTCATTTTGGAAAGGTTCTGGACAAAAGCTCTTCAGTGTTTTTAGTTTTAGTCCTTGGCATAGTCAGTGTCCCTAATAAAGGCTTATTGAATAATATATTGAATGATTAGCCGAGGAATACCACAGGAGGTATTAAATGTGAATTATTTTATTAAGAGGAATCATTCTTATTTCAGTTCCAAGAAACTATGATCCTACCTTACATCCTTTTGAGGTCCCACGAGAATATATAAGAGCTTTAAATGCTACCAAACTGGAACGGGTATTTGCAAAACCATTCCTTGCCTCCCTGGATGGTCACCGAGATGGAGTCAATTGCTTGGCAAAGAATCCAAAGAGCCTGGCTACTGTCCTTTCTGGGGCATGTGATGGAGAGGCAAGTATCACTAAACTGACATTTTAAACTGAAAATAGTTACGTTACAAGTATTTTTCCTTTAATTGTGAGTTACTGTGGGTTTTAATTGGTTTTATTTCATTTTTCTATGTCCTGTTTTCTTTTAATTCTTAAGACTAAATTTTCTTTGAATCAGTAACTTCAGTCGTTTCTTATCTAAACCTAAGAAATTAAAAATGTAGTCGCTTTTGGCTGTTTGACAGTAAGTAATAAGGCATGTTTACAATACAGATATTTAGCTGTGAGTTTTTTTCACAGAGTATGTTATTAACAATTCGACACTTAATTATTTCCCACTCTGCCAAGAAAAGAAAAGCTTTAAAGCACTTTTACACTAGAATCAACAGAGTATTTAAGAGATTCAATTTTCTGCTTGTTGATGTTCGTATCCATAGACATTGCATATTTTTTTCCTAATGTGCCCAACAGACATTCTCCTGTGAAATTAAAAAAATTTTTATTTCATTTATTTATTTATTCTATCTTTGGCTACACTGGGTCTTTGTTGCTGTGTGTGGGCTTTCTGTAGTTGCCACGGGTGGGGAAGGGGGCTACTCTTAGTTGCGGTGCTGAGGCTGCTTCTTGCTGTGGCTTCTCTTGTTGCAGAGCATAGGCTGTAGGGTGCGTGGGCTTCGGTAGTTGCTCCGTGCCATGTGGGATCCTCCCTGACTAGGACTGAATCTGTGTCCTTTGCGTTGGTAGGCAGAACCCCAACCATTGGACCACCAGGAAAGTCCAGCATTGCATTATTTTGATGTAGAGGATTTTGTTTTTAACCATCTGGTAGAGTGATTTACAGCCTTTTCGGTGTTGAACTTATTTTTGTTGGAATGTAGTACTTCTGTGCCTGAACATTTTTTATTTATACTTCACTGAAATTTCCTAGTATGTTTTATTATAGGTTAAAATTTGGAACTTGACCAAACGAAAATGTATTCGTACGATACAAGCACATGAAGGTTTTGTACGAGGAATATGTACTCGCTTTTGTGGGACATCTTTTTTTACTGTAAGTATAGTACAGTTAAGTCATTAACTTTTCAACATGTGTAGAACTAATCTAATTGAATATTTTCTGAGTTCATTTATGTGATCCAAGGCCCTTTCTGATTTTCACAATGCAAAATAACATTAAAACTCAGATAAGTCTTGGTTTTCTTTATGTAATCCCGCCTTTCCCATACTTAAAATTTTTTTTATACCTAATTACATATTACATGTGTGTGTGCTAAGTCGTTTCAGTCATTTCCGACTGTTTGCGACCCAGTGGGCTGTAGCCAGCCAGGTTCCTCTGTCCATAGAATCTCCAGGCAGCAATAGTGGAGTGGGTTGCCATTCCCTCCTCCAGGGGACCTTCCCGACCCAGGGATTGAACTCACGTCTCTTAGGTCTCCTGCATCGGCAGGCGGGCTCTTTACCACTAGTGTCACCTGGGAAGCCCAAATACATATTACTGAACTAATATTCTATAGAACAGTTAGAAGTGGGATTAAAACAAGATGAGTCATTTGTACTTCTTTTGTCGGTTAGCAATAAGTCATTGAAGGATTTTTGTGTATGATAAAATATACTTAACATAAAGCTTACCATTCTAGCCATTTTTAAGTGTACATTTCAGTGGCATTAAGTACATTCACATCATTGTAAAACCATCACCACTATCCATCTCCAGGACTTTTTCACCTTCCAAACTGATACGGTGTAACTCTTAAACACTGTAACTCCACATCTCTCACCCTTACCTCCTATCCTTGAGTAATTTACCTGGTAATTACTGTTGTGCTTTCTGTCCCTGTATGTCCCTATGCGTCTGATAATTTCACTTAATATAATGTCCTTAAGGCTTATCCATTTTGTACCATGTGTCAGAATTTCTTTCCTTTTTAAGATTAATGCTCCATTGTATGTATATACCACATTTTGTTTATTCATCCATTAATAGATGTTTTGGTTATTTCTACCTTTTGGCCTTTGCGAATAATGCTGCTGTGGTGTGCAAATATTGAAAGTTCATTGAAAGTTTTTAATAGGAAAATAACAGAGTCTGAGTTGACCTTTGAGAGGATTAATTTGACAGCTGTGAGTGATCAGTTTGGAGGCAGTTTTAATAGTCTGCATAAGCAATAGTAGAGTCAACTCTGGAGAGTGAAAATAACTGAAAGTAGTTGTTAAGGTTAAAAAACATTTTTATTTTTAGAATTAGGAACTGTTTTATTGCAGTGTAACTGACATACAGCACTACAGAAGTTTAAAGTGTACAGCACAGTGGTTATATCCATCCTGAAGTGACTGTCACAGTAAGCTTCCTGAACAGTCATTGTTTCATATAGATACAAAATTAAAGAAATAGAGAAAACGTTTTTTTTCTTGTGATCGGGACTCTTAGGATTTAGTCTCAACAGTTTTCTTATGTTACATACAGTCATGTTAATTATGTTTGTCATGTTGTACATTACATCCCTATTACTTGTTTGTCTCATAACTAGATGTCTACACCTTTGACTGCCTTCTTCCAATACCCACTGCCCCAACCCTGCACCTACGGTAATCACAAATAACCATCTTTTTTTCTGTATGTTTTTTTTTTGTTTTAGAAGTATAATTGACCTGCAATACTAGGTTGGTTCTTTGTGCACAACATAGTGATAATATTTCTTTGCATTTCAAAATGATCACCACAATAAGTCTAGTTGCGATATGTCACCATACATAGATGTCCATAGTTTTTGACTGTATACTCCACTCTGTACACATACTTTGCAGCTAGAAGTTCATACCTTCTAATCTCCCTCACTTATTTCTCTCATCTCCCCACTACTCTCCCTGCTGGAAACCACCTATTTGTTCTCTATATTGATAATTCTGTTTGCGTTTTGTAATGTTTATTCATTTGTGTATTAGAGTCCACATGTAAGTGAAATCATACAGTGTTTATCTTTTTCTGACTTATTTCACTTAGCGTTATACCCTCTAGGTCCATCAGTGTTCTTTCAAATGGTAAGATGTCATTCTTTTTTTAAGGCTGAGTAATATTCCATTATGTTTATAGAACACATTTTCTTTATCCATTCGTTTGTTGTTAAGCACTTAGGTTGCTTCCCTATCTTGGCTATTGTTACTGATGCTGCAGTGAGTATAGGGGTGCACATATCTTTATATCTTTTCTAGTCAGTGCTTTTGTTTTCTTCCAGTTAATACGTAGGAGTTGAATTGCTGGATCATACGGTAGTTCTAGTTTTAATTTTTTGAGGAACCTCCATACTGTTTTCCATAGTGGCTCTACCAGTTTATACCCACCAGCAGTGCACAAAGCTTCCCTTATCTCCACGTCCTCACCAACACTTGTTACTTGCTGGTTTTGATAATGATAGTTTACTGTGAACAATGTCAGATTCGTGATCTCCAAAGAAGATTTAGCTTCAGGACCAGGGACCAGGCTTGATCACTCAACCCTTGATCACTTTTGTATAGCAGTTTTACTAAAGTGAAAAAGGGACAGAGAAAGCTTCTGACACAGACACAGAAGGGGGCTGGAGAGCACCCTCACTCACTAGTCTATGCAAGGCCTTATATACTTTGACCAGACCCCCCTCCGACAATATACATCTTAAATTAACAAGATTAGAACTAACAATAGAAAGATGTCACCAGACCCACTCCCATAATATAGATTTCAAGATGACAGGATTAGTCAGAAGATTCTTAAGAAGGAGAAACATCCTGGAGCAAGATACATTGTTATATTGACTAAGACAAAGCAATGTAGGAAAAAACCATTTGTCCTTTTCTCCTTCTTGAGATCCCCAGACCCCTTTCTCCTCCTAAAGGACTCTGGACCCCTTCCTCCTCCTTGGGGACCCTGTACTTATTATCAGCCTACCTAGGAATTGACTCTCTCAATAATAACCATTCTCCATTCTGACAGGTATAAGGTGATATACCTCGTTGTGGTTTTGATTTGCATTTCCATGATGAGCAGTAATGTTGGGCATCTGTGTGTCTTTGAAAAAAATGTTTATTCAGAGCCTCTGCCTATTTTTTGAGTTTTTTTGATGTTGAGTTGTATGAGTTCTTGTATACTTTGGATATTAATCCGTTATTGGATATATTGTTTGCAGATATCTTGTATTTTTACTTTGTTGATAGTTTTTTTATGCTGTGCAAAGGGTTTTTAGTTTGATGGAATCCCATTTGTTTTCCTCGCGTGAGGAAACATATTCCAAAAAATGTAGTAAAATCGATGTTTACGTGATATCTTGAACATACCTGCCATGTCCCAAAGTCTAAATTACTGTAGTTTGTTTCCTTAACTTTCATTTGGGCTAAGGTGCCAGCAGTTCTGCCCACCATTTCTTTCACCATCTCTGTAACCGTCAGCTCCAGTGAAAAGGCAAGCCATGCCTATACTAACATTATGAAAATAATATTATCCTTATGGACTCCTGAAAAATTCTTAGGATCCTTCAGAAGTCTACATTTTACAGTTTGAAAACCTCTGCCTTAATATTGATAGTTTCTGGAGTTTTGAGTCATAGAAAGAAAGACTTTTCCCATGCCAAGATTATAAAAATGCCTTGTCTCTAGTATCTTTATGGATTATGTTGCATGTTTTACATTTAAAGTTATCTGGAATTATATCTTTATATCAGGTGTCACATTGGTTTCTACTTTTTAAGTGGCTAACCTGATCTCACAATACCGTTTTATTGTAATTCATTTTTCTTCCTAATTTGAAATGTCATCCTTATTACAACATGCAACTTTTACTGTCTTTATGATGTAATATTATTTCTACCCTTACTCTTGTTTTGTTCTATTAATCCTATTTTAAGTTTTATGCATTTTATATGTTTATCACGAATCTTTAACAAGGTGGGACATAAATGAATCAATAAATACAGTACTGGAAGAATGTGGTATATGTTATTTTTTAAACTAAAGATGTTTATAATTTGATGTATGTGTTGGCAAGTTTACTGTTTATAACTGTTCTTCATCATCATTGTAAATATTTCTAGGTTGGTGATGACAAAACTGTGAAGCAGTGGAAAATGGATGGACCAAGCTGTGGAGAGGAAGAGGAGCCATTGCATACAATATTAGGAAAGGTACAAAAATAAATTGACCCATGCTTGGGCTACTAGAATTCTCTTTTACCTACAATTATTTCATAATTTCAATTTCATAAAAAGATATCAGAAATCAGACACTTTAGGCTGCAATACTTTACTTGTTTTAAGCAATAGTTAATGCAATCAAAGGGTCTTTGCAGTTAAAGAATTTGAACAGTTCTTTGGTGTTCGTTGCAATAGGGTTCTGTTTCTATTTTTATTTTGAGGAGGCAGCGAAACATTTCCTATAGCAAGAACATGGGAGGAAATCTATAAGATAAAAGGTCAGAAAAAAATAGTGCTTCAGCTTCTCATTTATATCATGGATCTTTCTCAAAGCTAAGCGTTTACTTGAAAGTATTCTTTAGGAAATTAATAAATTTAATAGTGTGCTTTCTATATAAATCTTATTTACATTTCTTAACAGCATTCTGCAAATCACTTGATACAGTTTAGTTATAACTTAAGTTATAGCTTAATAATTTGGATCATTTGCCCTACCTATGTTTTTTAATCCTTATGTTTTGATACTAAGGGAAATTCTAAAATTAGAATTAATCTTTAAATATTTCATCTTTAAAATTTTTTTGTCATTTTAGTATTTAGTATATATTTAGGTTCTGCTCTTCAGGCTTCAAGAAGTTATAAATTTTTTTTTTTTTAATGAGAGGTTTGGCCCATGATCAGGACTTCGCTGAATTCTAATGGTCCATCTAAATGTTCTTTAAGGATGTGGAGGTGGTATATTAGTATAAAATGGAAATAGTTTGTAGATGGTAAAAAATTAGTAATTCCTGAAAGAAAATTTGTTTCATTCTTGTAAAATGTCTTATCGCTAGGAGTTCCAAAGATTTTTGAAATAGTTAGTGTTACCCCTTCTCTGTGGTACTGGGGGTTAATTCTTACTGTGCAGAAGTTTGTAGAGACTTGAACAGAAATAATTCTAAATCTGCAGATGCTGATAAGAGTTCTTAAAAGCTTAAAGTATTGGCTAAATAGTTGCCTTTAATTTGCTTTCCAAACATTTTTTACTGTCTAGTACAAAGGTAGACTTTAATCTGGCCCTGAATAGATGAGTCACATATTTTAAGTAAATAATACCAAATTTATGAGATTTTATTGCTTTTAACAACCTTAGCATCCATGCTTGCTAATTTTGTTTCTCTCTCTAAATTTTGATGCAGTTGTTTTTATCTGTGTTTCTTTCCTGGGAATCAGTATTTCATATGTTAAAGGTGGAATTAAGTTTTTTAGAAATTACCTTTTGTGTTTCATCAGTTGATTCCAAGATCCTTCAATACCCAGTGACGATTTAAAAATTACTTCAGTGCTATGTATTCAAACTTAATTAAATACATCCCATGTTAACATTTTTCTTTATTCTGTGATAAGGAACATCACTTCTTATGGTAGAATTTTCTCCTTTAAGTAAGGGCTTTAAAGAAATGTCTTAGTGAACAGGGATTTTCTTAAGCACATGAGAGTGTAGAGAAATATATTTTAAGGTATTATTCTGTACAGTTGAAGTACTAATGAAAAGACTCATCTGTAACAACCTCTCTGCTTTTAAAGACAGTATATACAGGAATTGATCATCACTGGAGAGAAGCTGTTTTTGCCACATGTGGACAGCAAGTAGACATTTGGGATGAACAAAGAACCAATCCTATATGTTCAATGACTTGGGGATTTGACAGTATAAGCAGTGTTAAATTTAACCCAATTGAGGTAATGCTCCTTTTTGAAATATGTTCTGCTTATTGTTTCTTTATTATTATATAATTTCAACTCTATTCTGGAAAAACTTGAATGTGTGATCCAAGAATTTTCTGAATTGTAGTGGTGCTCTCCCGTTTGGTCATTGTTCCAGATTATGTCTGAGTTCCACTTTCTTTGGTCAGACCTCGACACGTTAGTCCACAGTTTAGCCCCAGACACCAGTGTTCAGCACTGTTAGAGGCGGTGTATGCGTATGCTCGTGGGGTAGATCTCAAGCACATACGATCCTAAGAAACTTTCAGTTTTATTTGTACCCTCAACACTCATGTTCCACAAAGTAAAAGTCGCTCAGTCGTGTCCGACTCTTTGCGACCCCATGATTATACATGACTATACAGTCCACGGAATTCTCCAGGCCAGAATACTGGAGTAGGTAGCCTTTCTCTTCTCCAGGTGATCTTCGCAACCCAGGAATTGAACCCAGGTCTCCCGCATTGGAGGCGGATTTTTTACCAGCTGAGCCACAAGGGAAGCCCCATGTTCCACAGATTACCTTTAAAAAAAAAGTTAATTATTCTTAACTCTGTTGGAGGTCAGAAGAAGTGTTGAGCATTGTTTTCTTTAATTATTTGTACATTACAAGGACATCAGTGCTTCCAAATAATATGCGTGGTTATTTTTCTACTACATGATAATTCGTTATAATTCTATTTTTCTTTGCTCACAAAACTAAATTGTGATTCCTAATTCTTTCCAGATCTAAGGGAAGAGTTAGAGATTAGCCTACTTACTGTTTATTTAGGTCCAAACTTGGTAACGGAGGTTGCCCTGAAGGCTAAGCCAGCTCCTGGACTCCAGACCTTTCCCTGAGCTTTTTCTGAATGCATAATAACTGATAAACTCACTGTCCAGAAGACTCAGTCAACATGCCTTTTCCTGAAGGAAGAAAAGGAAATCACCTTGTATGAGCTGGTTTTAGAAGTTATCAGGAGATTATCTTGTTAGATGGCACCAGAGAAAATTCTCATCTGCAAGTTTTGCATTTAAGAGACTGTAATTGACAAAAGGAAGAATAAAAGGTTGAGTCAAAGTAGCAGGGTGTAAGACTGAGTGAGGGGCTTCCTTGGTGGCTCAGTGGTAAAGAATCCACCTGCCAGTGCAGGTTCAATCCCTGATCCAGGAAGATCCCACGTGCCAGAAAGTAACCATTGAGTCTGTGCTCTAGAGGCTGGGAGCCTCAGCTACTGAAGCCCATGTGCCCTAGAGCCTGTGCTCACAAGAGACGCCACCGCAGTGAAAAGCCCCTGCTCACCACAACCAGAGAAAACCCTGCACAACAAAGAAGACCCAGCGCAGCCAAAAATAAACAAAGTTACAACAATAAAAGTATTCTTAAAAAAGAGTGAGATGCGGTAGTGTGATGTGAACTTGGCTTTGAAGTCCTGCTGAGAAATCAGTCAGAGGATACCCCCTACCTTCAGCCCACACCAGTAAACACACTTCTGGGAGAGGCTGCAGGGTTAGAGCAGGGGTTAGCAAGATATAGTCTGTGAGGCCACTGCCCGTTTCTGGTTTTTATTTTTAAGTTTTTTTCTGGAACACAGCTGTGCCCTTTTGCTCATGTATTGTTTGTAACTGAGTTTGCACTATAAAGTAGAGTTGAATAAACTGCAGAAACCATATGGCCCCACAAAGCCTAAACTATGTCCCCTATCGCCCTTCACAGAAAACGTTTGCCAGTCGCTGGGACAGAATATCTGTCTGTTTTGTCTGTGTCTTCCTCGCTCCATCCTCTATCTCCCTTCCCTGGGTTCCCCTTGGTTGTCGAAGTGAGCCTTATAGACCAGGCCACAGTGACACTGGGCAGAAGCAGGCTACAAACACGAGTGACCTGTGAGAAAATTTAACGTCTTACCTTGCTGTGGACCTAGGCTCGAACTATATTTCCTGCCAGTATGCCTTTGCATTGACCTTTCACAAGTCATAATTTTTCTCTGTATTTGTCTATTTTTAAAATGAGATTAATTGTGTCTTCCAGTGTACTTCTTAGGTTTGTTGGAAGTGTCAAATGTGATAATATATGTGAATATTTTTAAAAGGTGCTACCCAAGTTTAAGATGGTGGTGTTAGGCTGTTTAAAAAAAAACAAAAACAGAAGGAACAGATACTGATTTCTGCTTCCCTAATGGGTAAAGGAGATCTTTTGTTTCTCTGTGTTGGTGAACACCTGTGTTAGTAGAGCTGATGGCCAATCCTAAAATCATAATTAATGATTAGTGATGACCTACAACCACGTTTCTCAAATTAGCCTGTATAAAAACTCTTATTTGTTCAGCTGTGTGTGTATGTGTGTTTTATTAACCTTATGACCTTGACTTGGTGTTAAAAGCAAATGGTGTGCATGTCTCTTCCCCTGACCCTGTATTAAACTTCATGGGGAGGGCATGTGGCCGTGAACAAATGGAGTGTATTTGTCTCCTCTAATCATCACTAATTAATTTTCTGTTAAAATATTGAAGCTGAGGATTCTGATAAAGCCAAAAGTTTATTCTGAGAATTGCTACATTTTACAGCATTAAAATCAGCTTTCCTTCTTGGTAGAATTTTTTGCTTTGCTCAAATTCAAGTCTTTATTTTTTGAAAACAGTACCTGGTCAGACCTCAGAGTGAAATAACGAGAAACTAAGAAAGGTTGAGAGGAGTCATTCAGTAGGAAAAAAAGCTCAGAGAGGAAGCAGTTTAAAAAGAGTTTTGGGAAAGAGCTGAGATCCTGATGGTAGCATTGACTTTATGAGTTTTACTTGAACTGTATACACAAATGTAGCAGGTTCTACAGCAGTTTAGTAAATAACTCTTCTGGTTCATTTTATGCTTGTGGTGGGAATACTATAAGCAGAAGACAGGAGTTATATCAGGAACAATGGGTGAGGAGGAACGGTGCTACCAGGGGTGGGATTTGGGATTCCATTGGTAGGTGGAGAACTTATTTTCACTTAATACCAAGAATCATTTAACCACTTGACACATTTATAACTGATTTACAAATAAATACTTGAAACATCTTGAAACCACAGTTGGACAAAGGACAGGCCTAGTTTATACAGAGAGTTAATAACCATGAGGAAATGTCTAACTGTTAATAAAGCAATAATTTATACAGTCGCCCCTCCAGATCCATGGGTTCTGCGTCTGTGGTTGCAGAAGGCCGAGTGTTAGGGACTTGAGAATCATTGGATTTTGGTATCCTGTACCCAGTCACCCACAGGTACCAAGGGATGACTGTATATTTAGGAAATACTACCATAGATATAACATTTTAAAATGATACTTAATATTGCTACCCAGTGTAGTAAAATTAATATATTTCCACATTGCAATGCTTACTGCTATAACTCTTTGGAAAAACCATTACCTCTAAATAGCATAAACCATGAAATTATTCACACTTTTTGATCAGAGTGATGCCACTACTAAAATCTTACCCTTGGGAAAAGAAGATCTAAATGTATTCAGATGTTTACTGAAGTGTTATTTACAATATGGAAGCACAGGAAACAGGTCTAAGTGAAGAAGGGGTAAGTAAAATATAGGGTTATAAAATAGAATGCAGAATACCTACAGTATCATCTCAGACATCTAAAATACACGCATGGGGATTTAATCATGAAAATCTTTGGCTTTGGTTGCCAAGGTTATGAGTGATTTGTTGTACCCTCTTACAATGGACTTTAGTGTTACAACTTTGTATCTTAAAGGTAATTAAATCATTTGTTCAGGAGTGGACATGGTTTGCTGCCAAACCTGGCTTTTAACTGATAATTGTTACACTTATTTTTAGACATTTCTCTTGGGAAGTTGTGCTTCTGACAGGAATATAGTACTATATGATATGAGACAAGCTACTCCTCTGAAAAAGGTGAGTTTCAATTTGTCTTTTACTTTATACAGTTGTTAATGCATCCTTTTGTGAATCGAGTGACTGAAAATACAGAGCAAATGTTTTTTCAGAATTAAAAAAAATTCTCTTTTAATAGAGGTGTTTTTAGAACCCAAAGTGGTCATAATGGCATTCCCTCAATTCCCTGTTGCTTTTTAGAGACCTGTAAATTTCCATGAGGTACTCTAGTCTAGTCTTCTGTTTTCCATACTGCCAGAATATTTTAGACATCTAGTTTGTACTCACTGAATGGAAAGTTAAGTGTTGCATCCTATTAGTCAGGCCCTGTGATTATCATAGTGACACACGTGGTATTTTATTCCAGAAAGTTTTATAACTAATTCACATAATCACCTTTGTTTGTTTAGTTACACACCAGTGGGTACCAGTTTGACGTTTTATTTAGACAGGCACTATCCTGTTCAAGGTGTCAGATTTCCCAGCAGTTCTGAAGCAGTCATTCCAGGACTTAGATATCAGAGTTAATGAAACCTTAAGCTGATTATAAAGAGGGAGGAAGTATTAGTAAAGAGAGGAGTGCCATTATAAGTAAACAAGCATATGGTTGATTGCAAGTGCTGGAACTGAGAGAGTACCGGAAGAGCTATACCTTGTTAATGGACTACAGGTCTGTTATCATAGACATCTCTGTGCCATACGTAACAGAGATGCTTTTAATATTTTTGTTGTTACCAAATCATTTTTATAACGTAATAAATTCAGAAATATTAGAATATATTGATTGACATTTGAGCTAGATAAGTAGAATAATCTTTCCAAACTTCACTCATCCATGTCATATGGTGGGAATAACATGCATGAACTTTGGTGTTAAGACTTTAAGCAGGTAACTTAATCTGTGTTTCTTCTGTGAAATGGTGATGTTAATAACTGCCTTACAGCCCAGTGGTAAGAATAAAACATTAAGCGTTTAGCAGAATGTTAACATGGAAGTGCTAGTTTTTTGTTTATTTGGTTTTTGTCCTTTTTGTTGGGGTATAGTTGCTTTACAGTGTTGTGATGGTTTCTGCTATACAAGTGAATCAGCTGAATGTAAACAGATATCCCCTCCGTCTTGGACCTCCATCCGAATTCCTTGCATCCCACCCACCCAGGTCATCACAGAGCACCAAGCTGAGCTCCCTGCTCTGTGCAGCAGGCGTTCCCACTAGCTGTCTGTCTTACACGTGGTAGTGCGTATATATGTCAGTCTCCATCTCCTAACTGATTCCACCCCTGCACCAAAGGACTAGTTTAATAAATAGTCGTTTCTGCCCCTTTCAACCCTACCTTCTCAGTTGTTAGTAATAGTACTTTACTACTTTGGGGTTGAACTTTTGTTACATATGTCTCATCTTCCCAACTACACTATAAGCTTTTTGAGGTCAAGGGACCATTAAGCATTTTTATATTTTTCAGTATTTAGCAGTCTGCCTGTGTGTTCAGGAAGCAAATTATTGATTTTCTTTTCCTATTGCTGTGAGCCAGATACTGTGCACATGATAGGTGTTTACTGAAGTATTTGTTTAAATTAAAAAAATGAAGAAAAGGAAATGAAGTAGGAATTTATCCATTTTAGAGGGACTTAATTTCATAGTAATGGGTTAGTGTATGTTTCTCAGGTCATCCTAGATATGAGAACAAATACAATTTGCTGGAACCCTATGGAAGCATTCATTTTTACTGCAGCAAACGAGGATTACAAGTAAGTTTCCCTTTTCTTATAACTTAATTTCTATCAGAAGTGACTCAACCGTATATGTCTTATTAATGAAATATATTTTCCTAGGTAGTATTCCTTCATACACATTAGAAAATTACCATTTGTTTTCTTAAAAAAAAAAAAAGATTTCCCAAAATAGAGAAGTGCTTCTTAAAAAGTATTCTTAGTTTTCAAAATGATATGGATCAGGGACAATAAAATTTGATCTATGGACTCAATGCTGTCTGCTACCTGTCCCTGTAAAGTTTTATTGGAATATAGTCACATTTATTTATTTTTCACTTTTTAAACTTTTTATTTTGTATTGGCGTATAGTTGATTGGCAGTGTTCTGATAGTTTCAGATGAACAGCAAAGGGACTCAGCCATACATCTTCATGCATCCATGCTCCCCCAAACTCCCCTCCCATCCAAGCTGCCACATGACATTCAGCAGACTTCCGTATGCTATACAGTAGAGCATTTCTCTTTTCCTGACTCACTTCACTCAGTATGACAATCTCTAGGTCATCCATAGACACATTTATTTATGTATGGAATATGGCTGCTTTTGTCCTATAATGCCTGAGTTGAGTAGTTGCAACAGAGCCCGTATGACCCACAAAGTCAAAAATGTTGATTATTCAGCCCTTTACAGAAAAAGTTGGCTAATCCCTGACATTAACCATATGTCAGTAAATAATGACTGAATCATACGTGTTTTAAGAACCTAAAAATGCCTGCAAAATGTGTAAGCAGGTGATTGTTATCCATGTTGTCATGTTATCAGCCACCACTCTTACTTCAGTAAGACAAAAGGAAAAACGGAAGTTTCAGTCTTCACTAATATTTACAGATACATTTATCTGCGACTCTTTGTAAAGGAGTAACTTAGCAGCTTATGTTCTTGACCTGAATGGAATTTTATGATTTCTTATATACTGCTTTAAAACTTGCTGAAGCATTTGATATTAGCTCACTTTATCTTTTCAATATCCCTATAAGATGAATAAGACATCTATGTTATCCCCTTCTTATAGATGAGGGTATTGATGTAGGGAGTTTAATCTCCTAATGAGGAAAGAATATCTTATTCATATTTTCTTATCCAAGCATTTATTGTAGTGCTGTGCATATGATGGATTCTTAATATGTGTTTTTTTGCAGAAGGTGGAAATTTGTCATTGGATTGAACTTTAGATCTTCTGTATTTAAATTCTTTGTTCTTTCCACTACTGTTAGTTAAGAAAGCATAAGTTAGCTCAGAAATAGGATTTATTACATGATGCTTTAGTGATATTAAACTAAAAGCATCATTTACGACTTTTCTGTACAGCTCTCATCAATTCAAACTACTTAATTGAAGTTCTTTTAGCCTTTATTAATGTTTGAAATTAAATGCCCTTGTTCCAGTTAAAAGCAATAAAAAAAAGTCCAGCTGACCAATCTTACTAACATTTCTAAATTAGCTATTTGGGAAAAATAGAGAGTATCTTTAGAATTTCTCAATTTTTGCCTTGGAAATAATTATATATGGAAGCTGAAACAAAGAGTACATCACTTATAAGAAGTGACTGTTAGAGTACCGTAATTGCTCTTACTTGAAAGTGATTTTGCTATGTAAAATCACTTCATCATTTTATTTCTTTTCTTGCCCTTTAAATAATCCTGTGGTGATTTAGAAATCCAAATTCAAGTCTAGACCCAACCAGTAACTATTGTAAAAATATAGACAAGTCATGTGAACTAGTCTATACCATAGTTTCATCAGGTAATAGGGTTGAACTGTAGTATCCCTGCAGAATACTGTGACTTGAAACTTTGTTTACAAAAATATTTTGCATCCAGATGGGTTGATTTGCTTGGAATTCTAACAAGTTCTTAACCTTTTTCTCATGTAGAAATTAAAACAGAATTTACTAAAAAAAACAAAACAAAACAAAAATTTGCTAAAAACAAGCCTGGTTGAAAACCACTGCTGTAGATAGGGAATATACAGCAGTTGTCAGCTCAGAAATTTAACCTCAGTGATCAGTATGACCTTGATTGACAATCCTGTGTTATGTTTGAAGATCATAAAAGAAAGCAATGACTCATCTCTTGATGAGAATTTCATGGTTATTTGAAAATTGTTACCTTTAGCATCAGTGACTTTTTCTAATAATGGTATTAGAAAATAATCTCTACTAAGTTTTTTTTTTTTTTAATTTTTGTTTTGAAGTAATCTTAGGCTTACTGAAAAGTTACAAAAAAGGTACCTGTAAGACAATTTCCCCAAATGTTAATGTCTTAGGTCACCATAGTTCAATTAGCAAAACCAAGAAATTAACATTGGTGCAATATTGTAAACTGCAGACTTTATTCCATCACCTGTCTTTCCACTAGTGTTCTTTTACTGTTCTAGAATCCAGTGCAGGATCCTACATTGCATTTGCATTTGATTACCCTCTCAGTCTGCTCACTGACTTTCTCAGTCTTCCCTTTTCTGTTACGACCTTAGTACTTTTGAGAAGGACTTACTTGTCAGTTATATTGTAGACTGCCCTTAACTTGGGTTAACTGGTGTTTTCTCATTATTTCATTGAGATTATGCATCTTTGGCAAGAATACCACAAAATTGATATCCCCTTCTTGGTGCATCAAATCAGGAGTACATAATGTCGGTACATCTTATTACTAGTAATGTTAACCTTCATCACTTAGTTAAGGTGGTGTCTACCAGCTTTCCCCACTGAAGTTACTATTTTCTTCTTCTGTGATTAAGACATATCTGTGGGGAGATCGTTTAAAATTTTGTGGATATCTTGTTTCTCCTTAAACTTTTCCCCTTGCTAATATTTGCATCTGGAAGTATTTTGATGTTAGGAACTTGGTTACAGTAATTCTGTATCACTACTGTCCATCATTATGTTGGTGCATTTTAAGCACTGTTCTTCTAGCTGTCAATTTAAAAATTTTAAACCTCGAAAATCATGACATCATTGTTCTTGCCAATTGTGTACAAAATATAGTTTTCTAATTTTAGTACACCCTTTGAAAAGCTGTGCTTTCTCTCATGTATCACTGATGGAGTATAAATTAGTGTGATTTCATTGGAAGTGATTTATCAACTCAAAAACCTTAAAAATGCTCATGCCTTTGAACTTAATAATTCTAATTGTAGGAATCTGTCCCATTAAATATCAAAAGTTATAATAAAACATTGGAAACTTCACTAACAAATAGATTTAAATATAAATTTAAACAGATTGTCAGTTATTTTAACTCATTTACATATGAAAACATTAAAATATGTTCAGAGCTTAATAAACGCTCATAATATGCTGCATGAAATATCAGTATAGAGCTTTATACAGTAATATCTTAATTGTATTAAAAGGCACATAATCAAATAGCAGGGTTAAAAGAAGCATTTACACCGTGCTGACTTTCTCTGGGTAGTGAAATTAAATGCAGGTTTTGCACTCTTCATGGTCTTGGAGTTTGCACATATTCTACAGTGAGATTTCTGTTTGTAAGGATTAAAGTGTGTAAGTATATAATCTTAAGGAATAATAAAACTGTTGATATTTTTCCCTATCGCTTATCTGCTGTGTGAAGAATTGAGCTGTTTGTTTAGATGTGCTTTATTTATTAGCTAGCCCTCTCAAATTCGCTAATGTCTCTCAGTACTGCATGTGCATTTTTTAGCAGAAACTTGTATCAAATAATTAAAAACTCTTTTACAGCTTGTATACTTTTGATATGCGCGCCCTGGACACTCCTGTAATGGTACATATGGATCATGTGTCTGCAGTGCTTGATGTGGACTACTCTCCCACTGGGAGAGAGTTTGTGTCAGCCAGTTTTGATAAATCTATTCGAATCTTTCCTGTGGACAAAAGTAGAAGCAGGTATGTGACTACCAGTAAACATTTGTTTCTGTTTGACTTTTTTCCCCTGCCTAGATCATCATGTATCTTTTTCGAAAGGTTATTTGGTGGACAGAGAAGGCTGGTGGACTCCAGTCCATGGGGTCGCAGAGTCTGACACGACTGAGTGACTAACACACACTGGTTTTGTGTATATGATGGGACTCATACTCAGGTGTTATGATGTGGGGTGCCACCTTCTGCATCATCTGTGAGCAAAAACATGAGCCTGCTGGGCAGATTCTTCATTGAACAGGATATTCAGTTCAGTTCAGTCACTCAGTCATGTCTGACTCTGGGACCCCATGAATCGCAGCACACCAGGCCTCCCTGTCCATCACCAACTCCCGGAGTTTACTCAAACTCATGTCCATCGAGTCGGTGATACCATGCAGCCATCTCATCCTCTGTCGTCCCCTTCTCCTGCCCCCAGTCCCTCCCAGCATCAGAGTCTTTTTAGCTTTATATAATTTATTGATGTGAAATCTTAGTGTTTGCCTTAGGGCAAAACCTTTTTGAGTGTTTTATACTAATTTTTTAAAATAAAGGCTTTATTTTTTTAGGGGAATTTTAGGTTTACAACTAAATTGAAAGTAGAGAGAGTTCCCATATATTCCCAGCTCCTACGCATGCAGAGCCTGTTCCATTCTAACATTCCACATAGGGTGGTACTTTTGTTATCTCACCAGAATGTAGGATGAACCTACACTGACCCATCGTAATCACCCCAAATCCATAGTTTGCCTTAGAATTCACTCTTCGGATCATACATTCTATAGGTTTGGATAAATGTATAATGACATACATCCATCGTGATACTATTATGGAGAGTATTTTCACTGCCATGAGATAGAAGAAACTTTTAAAAAGATTTTAATTTGATAAGGAAGAACTTAAAGTTTCCTCTAATACAGTTTAAGAGCAGTTAATAATACCTTATATTTGTTGTTTCGTGCTTATTTAAATTCAACTCTCATGCACTAAGGCAAAAATGAAAAAGAGAAAAATTAACGGTTTAAATGGTCAGGACAAGTCTCCCTCCATCCTCATCTAATAGATACATGCTCTGGAATGATCAGGAGATGGGAGATCTGAAAACGCAGCTGTCCTGTGCTCTGTGTGTGTGTCATTGTTTGTGTACATTGAATGTAACTAGAGTTGAAGATGTTTTGTTTCATACAGCTTGGCCCTCTACTACATACCTTACTGAATGTAGTGAATATACTTGTACCACCATGTTATATTATTTCACATGTTATTGTATTGAGGTAGTTTATAGTAAACTGGCACTTAAAGGTTTTCAAGAATACTTGTTGACTGCATTTGAGTTTTTGTTGACTTTAAAAATTAACTTCTGTAAGATACAGCCCCCTATATTAGTATGCTGTGATTTACAGAGCATCTTATGCATATTCAAGGCAAATCCAAGTAAACTAGAAGAGATCTTCCCATAAAAATGATAAAGGATTATGGTGGTGTCACTCACTCTTGATATAACCACCTCCATTTTGATACAGTAAAAGTAGAAACATTAGAATTTAAAAGGAACATATATTCTCTCTAAAATACTATACATATATATATGTCATATATACACACATGTCATGTCCATCTATTTTGCGACCCCATGGACTGTAGTCCGCCAGGCTCTTCTGTGCATGGAATTTCCCAGGCAAGAATACTGGAGTGGGTTGCCACTTCCTTCTCCAGGGGATCTTCCCAACCCAGGAATCAAACCCACATCTCCTGTGTCTCTTGGATTACAGATGAGCTCTTTACTGCTGAGCCACCAGGGAAGCAAGTTTGGGAGAGCAACCACCCAACATACACAAGACATGTATGCATACACGTTTATATGTATACTTGCTTGGGTGACCTCGTCTTGCTTCATTGTTGGAGAAAATGCACATGGTGAAAGATAACAGAATGATTGAAAGCCGTAGAAAAGGAAAGGAGAAAACTAAGCAGAATCAGGGAAAAGAAAGACCAGAGAACCTGTATACTGAGGCTGGAAGGTGATGATCTGTGCTAGAGAACAGCAGTGTGGAGCTGGTGAAACAGTTCCCCCAGCTTTATAAAGACTGATTAGCAGTCTTTATGGGACCCTTCCTTCACTTAAAGCTAGAGAAAGGGCATTCAGTTTGGTGTTGTAACTATAACAGGGTGGAGAAATCTCACCATTTGAGTGCAGTGATGAGAATTTTGATCATTACTCTTAATGATAACTAACCTAGCTTCTACTGTTGAAGGGGTCTGATCTTCCTGAGCAAGTAATGTTTGTTTTCACAGGCACATCCTCCTGACTCAGGAGTCTTGCAGGTGCCTAGCCTGTCTCTGCATCACCCTGAAAGTGACAGCCTCCTTAGAGTTTACACTGTAGGCACCTCATTTGCCTCACCCTTGTATTCACAACCAAGAGATCTTGCCCACGGAGCCTCTTCAGGGTCACACAGCTCCACACGATTTTTGGTCATAGCCAATTTGCTTGTCTAACTCTTCGGTGTTTTTTCGTGTGATAGTTGTTATCTTTCTCTTCTCTGACTTAAGGAAGCCATATTAATTCCTAAACTTTTTCATATCATCATGAATTGCTAGCAGATAATTATCATCATCATGTGTATGATTAAAAAGGTATTTGAATCAAAAGTGTACTGAGCGGATGTTCTGGTGACTTTGATCTTCATTTTGTCATTTTCTGTTTTGGACTCTGGGGTTGGTTCTTATGTGACTGTTGAAACTAACTTGATATTCTTGTCATGAATGGTTTGTTGGTAATTGTTCAGTTAGGCCCAAGGCAAGGCTGATAGTTTCTATTCTTCTCACCTCTCTGGAAAAAGAATCAAGAGAGTGTGGCCCTCCAACATGTCTTGACACCAGGACCTCCAGAGGTATTAAGTAGGACAGTTCTAATATGATGCATAAGCAGACATAAGGATCAAAGGTGGAGTACAAGAAATGGGAAGTTTAGGCACCCGTGATGTCAAGAGCCCCATAGTTGAGTTGAAACTTATTATTCTAAAACCAGCATGGGCAATTAAATGCAAGTCTAGTTAAAAGCTCAGATTACTCCAAAATTGTATGAAGTGAGTATCCCATTCCTAGGAATTGTCTCCTGATGTTTTTTGAAGACTTTGTAATCACAATTTAATACGTTTTACTTCCTGTTGGGTTTAGTTATAAACAATATAAACAATACTCTCTGACTGTTACCATCATCTGCTGGAAAGCTACTTCTGGTTTGTTTCCATGGTCTGCTCCTATCATTACAAAAACATCAAATAATACAGGCAGTGCTTTGAATGATCTGTATTTTTAAAAATATTTTCCTTTCAAAGAACTAGTCACTAAAATATATTTTTAAAGTAAATTTTCACCACAGCCAAAAAATAAAAATAAATCTTTTTTTAAAAAAAATAAAATTTGGGTAGGTTTTCAAAAACTACAGTTAAATCAATATTTGAAGGTAACTTCTATGGGTTTCATTCAGTATTTACTTAGCAAACAAGTAAATTCAGTTGCATTCATATGGAACAATTCTTTTAGCTTGACTATGTATGTAAAGAATTTAAGTTTTTAAATTATCTCCACAAATAGTATGATTTATAATGAACTTTATGTATCTGTTCTGTGTACAAGCATAAACACATCTATAAGTTAAAACTCTGTAGTTCACCATTAAGGAGGATTCTTAGTTGGCCAAGTAACTGTCCACTGGATTTGTCTGGTCTAATATCAATACATGAACTGATGTAATGTATGCAGGTTATTTTTAGTGGTTACCAAAGCCTAATTGAATTTCCTGATATTTGAATTCAGTATATTGCTATGGGGAAATGGGAATCTTAAATAGGTAGAGGTTGTAAGAATTGCGTCTTGTAGAAGCAGAGCATTGAGAGAAGAAAAAGTAGTCTGTCTGATCTACTTTTTCTTTTAACAGTATGTTCGTTCTAACCATCCTCTCTTTTAGAATTATGTCATATGGTTTATGTTCATTCAAGAGCTCAAAATGTATCTGTTAGAAATAGCGTAATAGACTACTTTTCTGAGTGTACTTCAGAAATGTTTTTATAGATAACAAAATCTATTGATTTCATCATCCTATGTGAGTTTTCTTTCACTGTGCAGAACTGGCTGAGCGTATTTCCTTTGTAGTGTGGATTTTGAATCACTTAATCCAGATAAGGAAGTTTTACTTTTCCAGGAGTCTCATGTTTTAATTTTTTCTGACCTTGTCTTTTACTTGCTTTTTAATGCTCTGCTTAACACTTTCTAATATAGTATCTTCTGTGAATTCACTTAGTATGTTTCACACCTTTCCAAATAGGTAGGATATTTGACATCACCATTTACTAAATGATCCTTACCTCAACTCATCACTTCTGTAGTCCTCTCTTTCTTTTCACATATGTAAGTCATCAACTCTCACTTTAAACTTTTTCAACAATTTGACCAAAACAGAAATCAGACATGAGGATCAGCGTATCAGGATGTGTTCTTTGAATGCTGTTTTTTTTTCCAGTGAAATGAAGCCCAAAGAAGTGTGGTGGTTGATCTTATTGTTACTCCAGCTCCAATGTATTTTATTTGTGTTACATGCCCACAGTTATTTTGTGATCTTTTCTGGATATCTAGTTTTGCTTGGTTTGTTTATACTTATTTTTTCTTACTGGATTATAACTTCTCTGGGGGCAGGACTTTTTTATAAGTTCCGCAGCACTTAGCATAGAATTTTAGCAGTATGGTTCAATAAAAATACATTTAAATGTATTTTAATTTCTCTTTTATACTCTTTCAGGACTCAAAAAATGTTACCCTGATACTTGATAGGTAGTTGGTTAAAGAAAATCTGTACCAGATTCCTAAATGTTTTAACTTAGTTCCTCTTCTGTAGGGAAGTCTATCACACAAAGAGAATGCAGCATGTTATCTGTGTAAAATGGACTGCTGACAGCAAGTACATTATGTCTGGATCTGATGAAATGAACATTCGTCTATGGAAAGCTAATGCTTCTGAAAAGTTGGGTGTGGTAAGAGATCCTATTTTCTTTCATTATCATGCAACGTGTTTCTAGTGTTATTGAATATCATTATATTATAAAGAGAATTTATTTCAAGTGCTTTAGTTGTGATAAAAGGAAATAAGCTAGCTACGAAACAGATAAGGTTGTATTGAGGTTCGCTTTTTTCATGTCAAAGGCACCTTCAGAGTTCTTTGTTTTTGTTTTTGCTGTTGGCCACACCGCATGACTTATGGGCTCTTAGTTCCCTGACTAGGGGTTGAACCTGGACCCCCAGCAGTGCAAATGCTGCGTCCTAACCACTGGACCACCAGGGAACTCTCCCAGAGGCCTTTGTTAATTCAAACGTTTGATCACTTTTGAGCCTTCTTGTTTTTTTGTATTTTCCTTGAGGTAGGGAGAGAAGATGTAGGGACTAGAGGCTTAGAACTTGGAATGCGTATTCTGTTAAAGGAATAGTAATCAGGCAAATCAAAGGCTGCAAGGCTCTGTGGGGTATCAATATTTTAATATCAAAGAGACAGTGAAACACTTAATACACAGCTTCAGACTTAAAAAAGATTTGATGAAAATATAACAAATATTACTGTTGACTAGCAACCTCTGGGTTGTGAGTTATGGTTGATTTCTGTTCTTAATGTTTTTCTAAATGTCTCATGTTTTCTATAAGAAAGATATAGGGTGTTTATATCTGAAGCAAATAGTAAGTTTAATAAGGAAAGGTTGAGTGTGGTTTATTTTCTGCTTAGCCCTGGAAGGAAAAGTAAGATATGAAAATAAGTAATTAAAGATAAATTTATTTTAGGTTTAACGATTATTAAAGTACTATACTATGCCTAGGTTTATGTTCATCATTAAATATTCCTCTAAATCATGTCATCCTTAACAATTATTAGACAAAGGCTGGTTATTATGTCATCACTTTTGTTTATGTTTCAATAATTTTTACAGAAAAATTTTTTGAGTGATTCATTAAGTGCTTTTTCTGTGTTATGTGGACCAACTCAGTGGTCCACAGAACCTAACTCCCTAGGCACTGCTCCTTTGTACCTGGTGGCATCCATCCATCAATACATTGTAGGCACCCTGACTAAAAGGAAATAGCAGAGCTGGTATCAATAACATATCCTTGTAATGGGTATAGTTTAATATAACTGTACAGTTACGTTAGTAATTTTGGTTGCATGTCATAAATGTTGATAGTTTTTTGGGGAAACGTTTCTTCCTACTTCTGTTGTACTGAAGCAAAAATAATGCATCATTCGTGAAAATATCAAAATGTTTTTTTTTTCAGCTTACATCACGAGAAAAAGCAGCCACAGATTATAACCAGAAGTTAAAGGAGAAATTTCAACATCATCCTCATATAAAACGTATCTCTCGTCACCGACATCTGCCAAAATCTATCTATAGCCAGATTCAGGAACAGCGCATCATGAAAGAAGCTCGTCGACGAAAGTATGTTTTGGAGCATTTGTATCTCTCTCAGTACCGTTTTCTAACTCTCCCCTCACATCCCACCAAAACCAAACAAAAAATGTGCCCATCAGAGGAATAGTTTATGTGTTGTTGTACATCAGAGGTGGTTTTGAATACTCCTCTGGGCTCTTTCCTGATAAAAGGGGGAGCTCTGATTATCTAACATGGTGAGAATTTTCATTACCTGTCTTTGGGAATATGTTTAAAGGGCAAACAATGTCAAAGACATACATATCAAAATTAGAAAAGGCTCTACTCATACTAAATAAACTATTGTAAATAGTGTAAAAGATTTCCAGTGTAGCTGGAATTAAGAGGTAATGTGTATTTTCTAGCTTAAAGACTGGCAAGAATATTTGTTAGATAATAATTTATCTAATATGCTTGCTTCATCGTCACATTTGGAATCTAGCATTTTGGCTCTGAAGCAAAATTTTGATCATCACCATCATTTCCCGTGTAGAATATTCTTCTCCTTGCAATCCTTGAATTCATGTAATATATTACAGAAATTCTAAGAAAGAGTTTTTTTTTTTAATTAGGCAATGCAAATTATTGTTATGTTGGATAGATGTTGGAGTTGAGTAAATTTTAAACATTTTAATAACTCGCAGCAGGTTTTTAAGCTTAGTAAAGGACACTGATGTAGTAAGAGAAGAAGCCAATAAGTTAACAAAAGTTGATTTCTAAGTGAAGATCGCTCAGTTGTGTCTGACTATTTGCGACCCCATGGACCGTACAGTCCATGGAATTCTCCAGGCCAGAATACTGGAGTGGGTAGCCATTCCCTTCTCCAGAGCTGCTACTTACCTACTCTTGTGAAAACTTTTTTTCAGTGGGTAGTTTCTGGTGAAAGAAAATGCCTTGTAATTTTTCTGAGAAGGTTTTCTTTGGTTAGGGTGACTTCTCGTAAACTTAAAATTTGTGTATTTTGTTTAATTTCTAGGGAACTGAATCGTATCAAACATAGCAAGCCTGGATCTGTGCAGATGGTGTCAGAGAAGAAGAAACACATAGTGGCAGTTGTGAAATAATATTTGGTATTCTTACCAATACTAATGTATAATTATTTGTTACATGTTGATTTGTGAACTTTATAAATAAAAGTACTGCCCCTCTTATAACAACAAATGTTTTAGTTATATGTGTAGAGTTTAATTGTTGCACATTTTTGCTGTCTTAAAAACTTATCTTTAAAGGTGACCTGGTTGATAAGACTATCCAACATGTTATTCTTGATCTTCTTTCTTCATTGAAGAATACAGAATTTACAAACTTATTTTTTGCTGTTAGACATTACAGATATACTTTTACTTTGACCTGTTATTTTAGACACTCTACATTTGAATTTACGTCTAAGACCAAACGTCTCTTGTGACCTTTAATATTACTTTGGATAATTACTGCAGTGATTCTTCCTAGGATTCCATATGACACATAGAAGAATTTTGTCTGAACTTTTCTCAAGTGAACTTATTTTCTGTGTTTTATTTATATTGGGCTTTTTGAGACTGTATAGTTGATTAGCCTACATTTATATAACTTTTATAAAAACTTACAAGATTATAAAATATCTTTTTCTCAGCAATATGACTTTGTTCCATTTATGCTAAATCATTTATTTTTAATCTCAGTAATCATAAATAGCTCTGTGTGACACAGATTGGGGTTTTTTTTTAAACCCATCATCAGCTTAGTATTATGAATACGTACAAAACTAATTTTTAGGAAATTATGTTTAAAAGAGATTAAAAATCCAAAGGAAAAAATATGTTAAGAATACTTGTAGTAAAAATATTTAAAATACAGCAGCGATGATAAATATCAAAATCTGGAAAGTGAGAGCAGGATTCAATCAGGGTGGGATACACGGGAGATTTTTTAACTCTTGATAAGGTTTCTTTCTTCAGCTGTGTGTACATTCTATTATTTTTTTATGCTTTCTTGGATATTTTAAATATTTCATCGTGTTTTTCTCAAAGCTGATAAAGACGTCAACCATCTACCTTTTAATCCTTTGGAGCTATTGTAGGACTCAAAATTCTTGATTTATAAGGTGAACCAAGTTCTCTTGTACATCTTACACTGCTGTTAGTTTGGGTGTGGTTTCAAAGAAAGTATATTGATCCATAAACATGAGCTTCTGTGTCGATTTGAATCCATCAAGAAGCAGGTGCCTACGGAAGACTTGTGAGAGATTTCCTGGAGGGGACTGTCTTTGAAGCATGAAGAGGAGGACCAGGAGGAGGCAGGTTGAGCCTTCCATCTGTACTGTAGGCTTGACCTCTGGGGCAGGAGAGCAGGAAGGCCGGAGGACCCTTCCCTGACGTGGAGCCTCAGACTGCAAAGGTTGGACCAGGTTGTTGGGGTGTTCTGGAATGCAAATTGCTTGTCAAAGGAGCCCCATGTTGTGCGAGACTGGTTCAGCGCTGCTGGCCTCTCTGGGCTCGGCCGGTGGCAGGGAGCGGCCCCAGACTAGTCTGGCCTTGCAGCAAATGCAGTGGTGAGTCCAGAGGGGTGGCAGCGAGGACCCCTCAGCTGGGACTCAATCAGCTGTGCTTCCTGCAGCCAGATCTCTCAAAGGAATTGCAAACAGAACATTTCTGTAGCTGTACCTCTTGCACCACACAGACCCACTTCTTGCAGGATTGGGGAGCAACTCCATGACTTCCATGTACACAATGAGGAATTGAATAGGATGAAATCAGTATTCCCTGTCACTAAAGGGCAATGACTGGTATTCACCCTATCTTCCATCATCCATTTTAAATATTTCTCATCCACAGGTATTACTTTAGCAGATTTTGGTGACTTACCTAATCTTGTGACCCAAACCTTCATTCCTGAGGGGTCCAACCTTTGTTGATCGTACCCTTATCAGGCTGGGGTTGTTACACATAGCTGTTTACAGTTGCAGTGGAGCAAGGGAATACCAGTAGGCACGAAATGGGTCACCTGTGTTCTGCACAAGTTCTCCCATTCTCCACCCCAACCGCCACCTCCTGCTGATCAAAGCCAGTGACCTCTGCCAGGAGGATGACTGCTTTTCTAGCTTGTTGGTCCCTGGACATAAGTACAAAGTACTTTGGTGACCATGGCATGTAATTCAGTGCGACTTTGGCTGTGTACCCTAGTAAGAGTGTGCCCCCTTTTGGTGACCAATACTTCTGACCCCGGAGAGCCCAGTTTTAGGAGTGGGAACCAGAGACCTCCAGTGAGTCACTGGAAGTGATGGTAATTGGAGCCATCACATGTATCCTCTCATCTTGTGAGTTAATGCATGTACTGCATCCTGAAGGATGGTACCCTGTCCTTTCAGCATGTTGCCTCTGAGCTGGTACTAACGTTGTGTCTTTAGTAGGCCACTCCAGTGATCTGTGAGATGGCATGTTTCTGGATTGCCTTTATGTGATATGATCAATGGGTACTGTGGTTGGGCCCACTCTCAGTTCTTTACTGAAATAGATCCCGGGATAAAAACTGTATTGGGGGGTGGGGGACTTTTCTGGTGGTCCAGTGGTTAAGAATCCATCTCTCAATGCAGAGGATGTGGGTGCAATCCCTGGTCCAGGAAGGTCCCACATGCCACGAGGCAACTAAGCCTGTGCGCCACAGCTACTGAGCCTGTGTTGTAGAGCCCACAGGCTGCAACTGCTGAGCCTGTCTGCTGCAACTCCTGAAGCCTGCACACCCTGGAGAGCCTGTGCACCACAGAAGCCACCACAGTAAGAATCCCCCACACCACAGCTAGAGAGTAGCCCTCACTCAGCAACTAGAGGAAAGCCCTTGTGCAGCAACGAAGACCCAGCACAGCCAAAAATAAATATAAAGTAGATTAAAATTTAAGAAAAATTGTATTGGGGTGGGATTGATGCCTGAGAATTAGGCATTCCATTAATATCCAAACAGAGGTGCTGGCTGAGACATGTAGCTCTGGTATCTGGGGATATCAAAACAGATGTCCGTGTGAAGTTGAGTTGCTAGCCCTTCTAGAATCAAAAGGATCCAGTGTAGTAAAGTTGACGCCAAGTGGCCTGTTGTTCTCCTAACAGAATAGTGCCATACTGGGGGCATCGCATCTCTGTTGCTGACTGATTGGATAGAAACACAATAGCTAGATCAGCTTTGGTAAGGGGAGTTTATCTGCTGGGCTCATTCATAGCCTCTGTCTTTGCCACAGGCCATTCCATCCACATGCCCGTTGTGCCTCTTCTAGGCTGGCCATTGTCGAGTGATGGAATCATTTTATCTACTTGGTGGTTTCGTGCCACCTCTATGGGGGATGCTTTCTTGTGGACATTAACAGGTTATACAAACATATTTATTCTTTATGCCCACATCCTCATCCATCCACATACTTGTACCCCAAACCATGTCTCTGATCTTCAAGCTGTTACTCTTCTACACCCTCACCAAAGGGCCAGCCATAGACCACTGCCCAGGAATCTCCCCTAAGTCCACTTCTACATAAAACTACAACCAGGTGCTTGCTCCTAGATCTGCCCATTGGGAAGATTTTTCCCTCACTACTCTCTTTCAAGGCCCACCCCTTTATATGTCCCTAATGCAGCCACCTTCACCAACAAAGATCCATATAGTCAAAGCTCTGGGTTTTCCAGTAGTCATGTACAGATGTGAAAGGTAGACCATAATGAAGGCCAAGCGCCGAAGAATTGATGTTTTCAAACTGTGGTGCTGGAGAAGACTCTTGAGAATCCCTTGGACAGCAAGGAGATCAAACCAGTCAATCCTAAAGGAAATCAACTCTGAATATTCATTAGAAGGACTGATGCTGAATCTCCAATACTTCAGCCACCTCATGTGAAGAGCCAACCCATTGGAAAAGACTCTGAGGCTGGGAAAGATTGAAGGCAGGAAGAGAAGGGGCAGCAGAGGATGAGATGGTTGGAGGGCATGACTGACTCAGTTTGAGCAAACTGGGAGATAGCCAGGGACCGGGGAGCCTGGCGTGCTGCAGTCCATGCGGTTGCCAAGAGCTGGACATGACTTAGAGACTGAATATCAAGTGCAGCTACAGTACACTTGGGTTTTGTATCCACAGTTTAAGCCAAGCCAATCCATTAGTACTAGCATTGTTCTCCTTCAGCTGTTTGTACCCCACCTCCCCATATGGCTGTAGATAAAATGTGGAAAGTAGCATTAATGCAGCTGTGATTGGTGATGTGTAGGTCTGTGCTTGCTTGTACATCTTATTTGTACCCTCTGGCCCTGCTACAACTTTATATATCTTGGTGGGTCTGACAACTCAACGGGCAGTTCTGGATGACATGGTTACTTGGTGCTCAAGGTCAAGCATGCTGTGTCTACCAGAGCTCAGCAACCATATTAGAAAAGGCTTAATGCGCTGCAGATGGCATGGCTTTGCTCTGGAATCTTCTGCCAACGAGGCTTGCCATAAACTCCACACTGCATCTTTTCCAACCTTGGATGATGACTGTGCCTCAGATCATGAACTCTTTATTGCCAAATTCAGACTTAAATTGAAGAAAGTAGGGAAAACCACTAGACCATTCAGGTATGAGCTAAATCAAATCCTTTATGATTATACAGTGAAAGTGAGAAATAGATTTAAGGGGTGATATCTGATAAATAGAGTACCTGATGAACTTTGGACAGAGGTTCATAACACTGTGCAGGAGACAGAGATCAAGACCATCCCCATGGAAAAGAAATGCAAAAAAGTAAAATGCCTGTCTGGGGAGGACTTACAAATAGCTGTGAAAAGAAGAGAAGTGGAAAGCAAAGGAGAAAAGAAAAGATATAAGCCATCTGAATGCAGAGTTCCAAAGAATAGCAAGAAGAGATAAGAAAGCCTTCCTCAGTGATCAGTGCAAACAAATAGAGGAAAACAACAGAATGGGGAAGACTAGAGACCTCTTCAAGAAAATTAGAGATACCAAGGGAATATTTCATGCAAAGATGGGCTCGATAAAGGACAGAAATGGTACGGACCTAACAGAAGCAGAAGATATTAAGAAGAGGTGGCAAGAATACACAGGAGAACTGTACAAAAAAGATCTTCATGACCAAGGTAATCACGATGGTGTGATCACTCACCTAGAGCCAGACATCCTGGAATGTGAAGTCAAGTGGGCCTTAGAAAGCATCACTAAGAACAAAGCTACTGGAGGTGATGGAATTCCAGTGGAGCTATTTCAAATCCTGAAGATGATGCTGTGAAAGTGCTGCACTCAATATGCCAGCAAATTTGGAAAACTCAGCAGTGGCCACAGGACTGGAAAAGGTCAGTTTTCATTCTAATCCCAAAGAAAGGCAATGCCAAAGAATGCTCAAACTACCGAATAATTGCACTCCTCTCACACGCTAGTAAAGTAATGGTCAATATTCTCCCAGCCAGGCTTCAGCAATACGTGAACTGTGAACTTCCAGATGTTCAAGCTGGTTTTAGAAAAGGCAGAAGAACCAGAGACCAAATTGCCAACATCTGCTGGATCATGGAAAAAGCAAGAGAGTTCCAGAAAAACATCTATTTCTGCTTTCTTGACTATGCCAAAGCCTTTGACTGTATGGATCACAATAAACTGTGGAAAATTCTGAAAGAGATGGGAATACCAAAGCACCTGACCTGCCTCTTGAGAAATCTGTATGCAGGTCAGGAAGCAACAGTTAGAACTGGACATGGAACAACAGACTGGTTCCAAATAGGAAAAGGAGTACGTCAAGGCTGTATATTGTCACCCTGCTTATTTAACTTCTATGCAGAGTAGATCATGAGAAACGCTGGGCTGGAAGAAGCACAAGCTGGAATCAAGATTGCAGGGAGAAATATCAAGAAACTCAGATATGCAGATGACACCACCCTTATGGCAGAAAATGAAGAGGAACTAAAAAGCCTCTTGATGAAAGTGAAAGAGGAGAGAGAAAAAGTTGGCTTAAAGCTCAAGATTCAGAAAGCGAAGATCATGGCATCTGGTCCCATCACTTCATGGGAAATAGATGGGGAAACAGTGGAAACAGTGTCAGACTTTAGCTTTTGGGGCTCCAAAATCACTGCAGATGGTGATTGCAGCCATGAAATTAAAAGACGCTTGCTCCTTGGAAGAAAAGTTATGACCAACGTAGATAGCATATTGAAAAGCAGAGACATTACTTTGCCAACAAATGTCTGTCTAGTCAAGGCTATGGTTTTTCCTGTGGTCATGTATGGATGTGAGAGTTGGACTGTGAAGAAGGCTGAGCACCGAAGAATTGATGCCTTTGAACTGTAGTGTTGGAGAAGACTCTTGAGAGTGCCTTGGACTGCAACGAGATCCAATCAGTCCATTCTGAAGGAGATCAGCCCTGGGATTTCTTTGGAAGGAATGATGCTAAAGCTGAAATTCGAATACTTTGGTCACCTCATGCGAAGAGTTGACTCACTGCAAAAGACTTTGAATGTGGGAGGGATTGGGGGCAGGAGAAGGGGACGACAGAGAATGAGATGGCTGGATGGCATCACTGACTCAATGGACATGAGTTTGAGTGAACTCCAGGAGTTGGTGTGGACAGGGAGGCCTGGCATGCTGCAATTCATGGGGTTGCAAAGAGTGGGACACGACTGAGCGACTGGACTGAACTGAACTGAACTGATACTTCTAGATCTGCTGGATCTTGTGGCCCGAGGTTTCAGGCCCTCTTGCACCACAGCCAGCTATGGTACTATATCCTGCTCTGGGTCCCTTGCAAAGCCTATCGCCTTCTATGTTACCAACATATGAGCCAGAGCATAAATATTCTTAGGTGTGGAATACGTTGCCCGCACTACTCAAAGAGGCCCACCAGGCACAGTGCTTCCTTCCATTGAAATAGTTTGGAAGAGATACCATGGCAGGCCCCTGATCACTAGACCTCTGAAAAGTCACTTAACTTACATGGCACATTGCTGAACCTTCAAAGGATTAATTTTTCACCCTCTTGACTACAGGTGTCTTACCAAAGCTTCCAGCGTACTAGTCATCTCTGGCTCGTCCTCTCCAGTAGCAGAATGTCATCAATGTAGTGGGTACATGTATTGTTCTATGGGATGTCCTGTCAGTCCAGATCTCTTTGGACTATGAGAGAATTCAGAAGAGTTAACAGTTCATGGACAAAAGTAAACGAATATTATTCATTCCATGTGAATATGAACTGTTGCTGATCCTCTTTCTAAAGTGAAATGCATCTGCCTGATCAATAACCACATACCATGTACCTGAGGCTTAGCAATATATCTGCTCTTAGCAACAATACTATGTCTATCACACCAATTTTGATTGGGGCTGCTGCTTTCGACTGCTTGCACTGACATTATGGTTGTTCAACAGAATCCATCTGGTTTGTGCAAAGGTCAGACTGACATACAGACACAGGAAAGACACCACACCTGCTCCTCTCCTTCCCACCTCCATCTTTTAGGTCCTTAATGATGACACTAATCTTCTCTATCTTACCCACTCCCGATGCAATTTTTTTTATCTGCTAGATTTTTCCAGTAGTCAAGTACAGATGTGAGAGCTGGACAATAAAAAAGGGCTGAGCACCAAAGAATTGATGCCTTCAAACTGTGGTGCTGGAGAAGACTCTTGAAGGTCTTTTGGACAGCAAGGGGATCAAACCAGTCAATCCTAAAGGAAATCAACCCTGAATATTCATTGGAAGGACTGATGCTGAAGCTCTAATCCTTTGGCCACCTGATGTGAAGGGCTGACACATTAGAAAAGACCGTGATGCTGGGAAAGATTGAAGGCAGGAGGAGAAGGGGTGACAGGGAATGAAATGGTTGGATGTCATCACCAACTCAATAGACATGGGTTTGAGTGGACTCTGGGAGATGGTGAAGGACAGGGAAGCCTGGCATGCTGCAGTCCATGGGGTTGCAAAGAGTCAGACAGGGCTGAGCAACTGAACAACAACAACAAGATTTACCTTGGTTGGGAGGACAGGGTGGAATTAAAGAAGTTCTTACTTGTTTTTCCTTACTGTCATAGCTCTTATAGGACAAGATTCAATATGGTGCTTACTCCAGCTATATCATTCCCATTCAGGCATTTGAGAACTGAGGAAATGACAACTGGGTGAGTCCATGGACTTAAAACTTACCCAGTCTATACCTTATACCCAGACTTATAAGTTACCCAGATTTTAGATAGATCTCTGTTAAGTGGCCCTCATGAGCTGCCATGCTAACAGGGTCATGATGACTCTAGGTCTTCGAGAATCAAACTCTGGATCCCATAGTCCTTCCAATATCTCGGTATTCCCCCTTTCTCACAGTTCCCTGAATAAATGGTCAGAGGTCCTTTGGAGGAACCATTGTTGCACACACTTGAGGTGGTTTTGCAAGGTCCTTCCTCTGAGGGACTCAGCCACCTCTCCAGTCTCTGATTCCAGATATGAAAATTAGCTCAGGTCTGGTAACAGCAAGAGCTTGCACTTCTTACTGTGACTCCTCCTGGGCCCTTACTCCACCCTGCTCCTCCAGTCTTGCCCTTTTCTGGTTGTGGATGTCAAGGAGTACCCTCACTGGATGCTCATCTGTTTTGCCTGAAGGACACCATGCTTTGTTTTCACAGTTCCCTGCAGATTAAGACTCTTTGCCTGTCCCTCAGCCTTGCCGATCAGTATAGCCGCCTGGCTTCTAATGGTGAAGCACCACCCACTGACCTCTATTATTGGTAAATATTTGAGGGCAAGGGTTCGGATACCACAGATTTTTAAATTTTATTTCGTTATTTAGTTTGGCTGCACTGGGTCTTCATTGCTCCTCATGCTCTTTCTCTGTTGTGCCTAGTAGGGACTGCTCTGTAGATGCAGTGTGTGGGCTTCTCACTGTGGTGGCTGCTCTTGTGGGGCATGGGCTCAGTGGTTGCGGCTCATGGGCTCTAGAGTGCAAGGTCAGTAGTTGTGGCTCACAGGCTGTTTCCTCCACAGCAAGTGAAATCTTCCTGGACTAGGGACTGAACCTGTGTCCCCTGCATTGGCAGGCAGGTTCTTAACCACTGGACCACCAAGGAAGTTCCAACACCAAAGACTGTAATGAGCCCAGGTCTGGCCTGAAGAGGAGAAATAGCATTGAGCATTTTGGTGATGTTAGTACTCCTCTCACCAGCACATTCCTGTTGACCTTGGTGAATGGTGTGTCTTCCAGGCTTTTCCGTGGTACATCAGGTCATCTTTTAGCCTAGCATATCCATCCAGCATGGATGTTCCTTCATTTCGTTGTTTTTTCCTTTATAGGCTACCAACACAACTGTTTCCACTTTGCTCAACATCGGTGATCACTTTCTGTAGGCTTCTAAGAGTCATACCTGTTGGCTCCATCTCTCGCATCCTTGCCAGGGTGCTAAATCCCATGACAAAAGAAAGTGCCCTCAGTTAAATGCAGTATTCCTTTTTCAGTGTTATGTTCCTGTCCCCTTAATCAATTATCCTCAGAATCCAATCCCAGCAGCACTTGCCTTGCTCCTGCCAGTGTACACTAGCTAATTCTCACAGCTCCTTTGGCATGGAATCCCCAGAAAAGAAATGCTGGAATTTAACTCTAGTTATTGGGCTGGTAGCACGCAGTGTAGATGGATAGATCTTCATACCTGCTGCGTGGCAGGGGAGAAGCTTGTGCAGTATTTTCCCATATGGGGAAGTCCTAGCTCCTGCTAGAGTGGGCCACCACTCCAGCCTCTAGGGATTCAAAGAGGTTCAGTTCAGTCGCTCAGTCATGTCCAACTCTTTGTGACCCCATTCACTGCAGCACGCCAGGCTTCCCTATCCTTCACCAACTCCTGGAGCTTGCTCAAACTCATGACCATTGAGTCAGTGATGCCATCCAACCATCTCATCCTCTGTTGTCCCCTTCTCCTCCTACCTTCAATCTTTCCCAGCATCAGGGTCTTTTACAATAAGTCAGTTGTTTGCATCAGGTAACCAAAGTATTGGAGTTTCAGCTTCAGCATCAATTCTTCCAATGAATATTCAAGAGTTGATTTCCTTTAGGGTTGACTGGTTTGATCTCCTTGCAGTCCAAAGGACTCTCAAGAGTCTTCTCCAACACCACAGTTCAAAAGCATCAGGGAGGTTTGCAGTGCCCAAATCCTTGGGACATCATTAGAGCACTCCATATTTCAAGGTCATGGTTGTTTTTTTTTTCCCTACCTGAGTCTTGTCCTCAGCATAACAGACCTACATTGGTGGAGCATTTAAATGTCCCAGGGGCTCTACAACTTTCATTATCAAATCCTTTGTCTGCTTCTCTGCTTTGTCTACACTTTCACTGCAGAAGCTGAGGGCCTCTTTGGAAGCTAGCAAAGACTCGGGTCTCTGGCTCTCTTATTATTTACATGTAACTGTCAGTGGTCCTCATTATTGCCCTGCAGGGCACCAATACAATTTAATAACTGGTGACTCTGCCATTCTTACAGACTTTGTGCCCCTCATATCTTTCAGATGGCTTGACTCATCACACTTGCAATGGTAGTTTCTTCTATCAGGATATTTTTCTAGGTCATCACCACTGAAATCTTCAACAATTGGGCCACTCAGGATAGTTTTTATCAGCCAGGCAGTGAGCCTACTTCCAAACTCCTCCTTATGGCCTATGTATTTTCTTGAATGCCTCCCAGTATCGCCTGGTTCTGTGCAAGTTCTCTGAGAAACAGGTGCCAATCAAGGTTAAACAAGCAAGAGATCTATGGGAGGGAACTGCGTGTGAAGGCGAAGGAGCAGTAGGCAGTGAGAGCCTTCTACCTGTATGCAAGACTTGACACATGGGACAGGAGATGGAAAGAAGGTCTGGGTAGGAAGAGCCTTGGACTGCAAGGCAGCTTTAGGAAGGCTTTAGCCAAGCCAGAGGAGAGTCCTTTAGCCAAAGTTGTCTTCAGAGAAGCCCTGAGTCGGAGAGGACAGGCTAAGACCCCTGCTATACTCAGTCACTGAAACAGCTCAGGAAAGTACAGCTTGACAGAAGCCTGGTGTTGGATCCAGGGGGGTTGCAGCCGGGGTTCTTAGAAAACTATGCTCCCCACTGCCAATTCTCTTGAAGGAAATCTGAGTGGTACATTTCCATGGCTGCCACAGCCACCCACTTTCATTTTCGTTGTCATGATTTACTATCGACTTATATTGCTGTATAGGAGATATCAGATCATTGCTAAGTGCATATTTAATATTTTTACTTATCCTGAAATTAAGTAAAAGTGCAATTCATTTGCAAAATGCTATCTAAATATTGGTCTTAAGTGGTATTCACTTAAGCGATATTAATTTAATATTGACCTTAAGTGATATTAACTGTTATGGGATTGGAAATGACTGTAGAGAAAGGAGCCAAGCTCAACACTTAGCACTTGGCACATAGTGGGTGCTCAGTAAGTGCTGCAGACATGACATAAACCCAGACTTGTGTTCCTGGTAGAATATTTGCTGATGATTCTAGTTATATATTTTCATGACTCAACTCTTTTTCCTTAATGCCTTTGTCCTCCATACGCCTGGGAATACAGAATGTCCCTATTTAAGAAGAATGCTGCCTTAAAATATATTTTGTCCTAAAATGTTAAAAAATATTGTCCACAAGCATGAATAAAAAACATATGGTTCAATTTTTTGATGGTTTTAATATCAAAAAATGTATTTGCTAAAACAAAAAGTTGGTTAAATTCAAGCCACTGAACTGTGCGTTGTGGCAGTGCTGGTCACTCAGTTGTGTCTGACCTTTCTTGACCCCATAAACTGTAGCCACGTGGCTCCTCCATCCATGGAATTCTCCAGGCAAGAATCCTGGAGTGAGTAGCCATTCCCTTCTCCACAACTATGCATTATAACTGGTTAAATTCATTTTAACAAAAATATTCAAGCTATTTTTTCACCCATATCACACCTCAATTTGAATGAAATAATTGATTCAAATAATTGAAAATATATCCATGTATGAAAATGCAGTCAAATATTTCAAGTTAGCCCAAATAGATGTTTAGAAAGTACCTTTCTGATGTCATTGTTCCGGGGAAGAGTAATCACTATAAATGAAACAGAACCCAACCATGATTCCTACTGGAGAAGGAAATGGCAACCCACTTCAGTATTCTTACCTAGAAAATCCCAGGGACAGAAAAGCCTGGCAGGCTACAGTCTGACTTAGTGACTAAACCACCAGCGTCATGATTCTTAAGGGAAAGGGGATGAGGGTGTCTATATCAGGTGACAGAGTTAAGAAACAAAGCCCTAGTTTTCCCTTCTGTTTGATTTCTTTTTAACCACAATATATTTTTTCTTAAATTTTACAAAACATAAAGGAGGACTACAGATTTTTTTTTTTCTTTTTGAAAGGGATGTGCAAGGCTCTTCAATAGTGGAAAACTGCTAGTGCAAGTTTCTGTCCTTCTGTCACAAGCCATTTGACCACTTTTCGGTTTCCATATTGGCCATCATTCTCTCTCATTTTTACTTTGGGGGAGTGTAAAGACAAATAAAGGAGCGTGAATGATCACAGAGCTCATTGTCAAGTAAGATGATAGAGTTCTCAAAGTCAAAGAGAGATGTTGATAAAATGAATGAACAGGAGAAGCATTTTTTAAAGTAGTATAAAGTTATTATAAATATTATACATATATTATACTTGGTACATATATTGCAAGTACCTAGGAAGGGAGAAAATTTATGAGTCTTATTCCTCTGGCACTGAAACTTCAGTTCAGTTCAGTTGCTCAGTCGTGTCCCACTCTTTGCGACCCCATGAATTGGAGAACGCTAGGCCTCCCTGTCCAACACCAACTCCTGGAGTTCACCCAAACTCATGTCCATCGAGTCCGTGATGCCATCCAGCCATCTCATTCTCTGTCATCCCCTTCTCCTCCTGCCCCCAATCCCTCCCAGCATCAGAGTCTTTTCCAATGAGTCAACTCTTCACATGAGGTGGCCAAAGTATTGGAGTTTCAGCTTTAGCATCAGTCCTTCCAATGAACACCCAGGACTGATCTCCTTTAGGATGGACTGGTTGGATCTTCTTGCAGTCCAAGGGACTCTCAAGAGTCTTCTCCAACACCACAGTTCAAAAGCATCAATTCTTTGGCACTCAGCTTTCTTCACAGTCCAACTCTCACATCCATACATGACTACTGGAAAAACCATAGCCTTGACTAGACGGACCTTAGTCAGGAAAGTAATATCTCTACTTTTGAATATGCTATCTAGGTTGGTCATAATTTTCCTTCCAAGAAGTAAGCATCTTTTAATTTCATGGCTGCACTCACCATCTGCAGTGATTTTGGAGCCCCCCAAAAATAAAGTCTGACACTGTTTCCACTGTTTCCCCATCTATTTCCCACGAAGTGATGGGACCAGATGCCATGATCTTTTTTTTCTGAATGTTGAGCTTTAAGCCAACTGTTTCACTCTCCTCTTTCACTTTCATCAAGAGGCTTTTTAGTTCCTCTTCATTTTCTGCCATAAGGGTGGTGTCATCTGCATATCTGAGGTTCTTGATATTTCTCCCGCCAATCTTGATTCCAGCTTGTGCTTCTTCCAGCCCAGTGTTTCTCATGATGTACTCTGCATAGAAGTTAAATAAGCAGGGTGACAATATACAGCCTTGACGTATTCCTTTTCCTATCTGGAACCAATCTTTTGTTCCATGTCCAGTTCTAACTGTTGCTTCCTAACCTGCATATAGGTTTCTCAAGAGGCAGGTCAGGTGGTCTGGTATTCCCATCTCTTTCAGAATTTTCCGCAGTTGATTGTGATGCACACAGTCAAAGGCTTTGGCATAGTCAATAAAGCATAAATAGATGTTTTCTGGAACTCTCTTGCTTTTTCCATGATCCAGCGGATGTTGGCAATTTGATCTCTGGTTCCTCTGCCTTTTCTAAAACCAGCTTGAACATCTGGAAGTTCACGGTTCACGTATTGCTGAAGCTTGGCTTGGAGAATTTTGAGCATTACTTCACTAGCATGTGAGATGAGTGCTCTTGCCTGGAAAATCCCATGGATGGAGGAGCCTGGTAGGCTTCAGTCCATGGGGTTGCTAAGAGTCGGACACAACTGAGCGACTTCACTTTCACTTTTCACGTTCATGCATTGGAAAAGGAAATGGCAACCCACTCCAGTGTTCTTGCCTGGAGAATCCTAGGGATGGGGGAGCCTGGTGGGCTGCCATCTATGGGGTGGCACAGAGTCGGACATGACTGAAGTGACTTAGCAGCAGCAGCAGCAGAGATGAGTGCAATTGTGCGGTATTTTGAGCATTCTTGGCATTGCCTTTCTTTGGGATTAGAATGAAAACTGACCTTTTCCAGTCCTGTGGCCACTGCTGAGTTTTCCACATTTGCTGACATATTGAGTGCAGCACTTTCACAGCATCATCTTTCAGGATTTGAAATAGCTCAACTGGAATTCATCACCTCCACTAGCTTTGTTCGTAGTGATGCTTTCTAAGGCCCACTTGACTTCACATTCCAGGATGTCTGGATCTAGGTGAGTGATCACACCATCATGATTATCTGGGTCATGAAGCTCTGTTTTGTACAGTTCTTCTGTGTGTTCTTGCCACCTCTTCTTAATATCTTTTGCTTCTGTTAGGTCCATACCATTTCTGTCCTTTATCGAGCCCATCTTTGCATGAAATGTTCCCTTGGTATCTCTAATTTTCTTGACGAGATCTCTAGTCTTTCCCATTCTGTTCTTTTCCTCTATTTCTTTGCATTAATCGCTAAAGAAGGCTTTCTTATGTCTCCTTGCTATTCTTTGGAAGTCTGCATTCAGATGCTTGTATCTTTCCTCTTCTGCTTTGCTTTCCACTTCTCTTCTTTTCACAGCTATTTGTAAGGCCTCCCCAGACAGGCATTTTGCTTTTTTGCATTTCTTTTCCATGGGGATGGTCTTGATCCCTGTCTCCTGTACAATGTCATGAACCTCCATCCATAGTTCATCAGGTACTCTGTCTATCAGATCTATAAACTTACTTTTTTCCTCAAAAATGTTAAAGGAGAGTCTGGATTCACAGCTCCCAATCAGCTGGGAGGAAGACTTTTTATGGCTTGTGCTGTGGTTCTCAACTAGGGGCAGTTGTGTTGCCCTGGGGACATTTGAGAATGTCTGAAAACATTTTTTACTGTTACAACCAACTGGGTAGGGGTAGAAGGTTGTAATAGTAGCAGGTGCCCAGGGCAGAGGGAAGGAGTCTCCCTCAACCATTGGTCTGTGTGGCAGTGGGCCCCTCCCCCAAGCAAGTGTCCGTTGGGAGCAACTGTCAACCAGCAACCGTTAGTGGTCCTGATCAGCCATTGGTTGGAACGGCAGTGGGCCCCTCCCCCTCCCCATCATCTGTATAAAAGTAACAGAAATTCAGACTGGAGCGAAGACAGTTTTTGGAAATACTAGTCTGTCATCTTCTCCATCTGCTAGTTTTCCAATTAAAGTTGTTATTCCTTACTCCAACAACTCATCTCCCACTTTACTGGCCTGTCATGTGGCAAGCAGAGGGAGCTTGGGCTTGGTAACATTGTCACTGGCATCTGGTGAGTAGAAGCCTGAGAGGGAAGCTGCTAATATCCTACAATGTGTAAAGCAGCATCACCATGAGGAGAATTATCTAGTCCAAAACGTCAATAGTGCCACTGTCAAGAGACTCTGCTTCAGTCATATTTAACCAAGCTGCTACAGAAATTCCAATGGAGATCCTTACTTTATATATATATATACATATAATTTTATTTATTTACCTATGGCTGCACGGGGTCTTCGTTGCTCCGTAGGCTTTTCTCTAGTTGTGGTGAACTGGGGGCTGCTCTCTAGCCCCCGGTGGTGGTGCTTGGGCCTCTCATTGCCGCGGCTTCTCTTGTTGCACAGCACAGACTCTAGGTGCGCAGGCTTCAGTAGTTGTGGTTCCCCAGCTCTAGAGAACAAGCTCAGTAGTTGTGGCACAGGCTTAGTCGCTCTGACACATGTGGGATCTTCTTGAATCAGGAACTGAACCTGTGTCTCCTGCATTGGCAGGCAGATTCTTCAACAGGGAAGCCCAGATTCTTCTTCTTTTTTTTTTTTTAATCAAAATTCAAAACTGCAAATGTTTAACAGTTTATAATGCATTAAGGAAAAAAAGATTCCAGGCAGGAAAGAGCCTAACATGAAAGCACATCCTTCCCTTACTGCCTCCCCGGAGTAACCAGTTTCAATCACTGAGGCCAACTTTCAAGTGATTTACAAAACTGAGTAGAATGGTAGCTTGCCTAACTTTTTTTTCCATTCTTGTTCACCACTTGATTCGGGTCTTTCTCTTTGTTGGTTTTTCGTCCTGTTTGTGTTTTGGCTGATCTAAAATCTGGCTACATCTGAGCCCAGTGAACATCAGAGTATATACCACCTGAACAAGGCAACCCCCATAGTGTGCTGCTTGTCTGGCATCTTGTCAGGGCACTAGGTACTATTGACTTGAAGGCAAGCACCACCTGCTGAGTCACTGGCACGACCTCCTGAGACAACCTGTGGTTTCCATAGTGACATCTCAGGGAATAGCTCTTAAGAGAACCTGACTGGTTAGAGACATGAGCGATTTCCTTTAATTTGAGCTTTTTACTAATCTAGAAATGGGAGCATGATTTTGACCATAATAACTTTTCCAGTCAAAATCTTTTGGAGTAAAATGCACAGAGATGTTTCAAAAGTGAGGTAATCAGGATAGAACATGGAGGGAGAAAATAAGAATGGTGGTGATATGAAAGTGTTGCTTAAGAAGATAGAGAAATGTTAGTAAATACAAAGGATTTACAGTAGCCCATCAGGAAAGAAAGGTTGCATCAAATGCCTTGTTATTAATTCTTACCACTTAGTCACTGGCAGGACAATTTTCTCTGATAGAGCCAGAGGACGCAGATTGTTCTTGAATGTATTTTTTTTTTTTTAATAATATCCACTCATTATCTTCAGAAAAAAGAAAGGGAAAAGAACAATTTCCCTCCCTTGCCACCCGCTTAACGATTTGAACATAGAACAGTCTGGCTTTTCCTCCTTTCCTTCCTCCTCCCTCCTTTCTTTCTCTCTTCCACCTCCCCCATTTCCTCCTTCTCTTTCATTTTCTTCCACAGTTTTACAATTATGGAACAGATCAGGGAGATTATAACTAGTGTGACATCTATGTACTAAGGAGACTTGAGGACTGGTTATGGTCAAGGGATAATCAAGAAATCAGGCATCTTAAGCCCTTAGAGAACATTCATGGTCAGTTTGGATGGTTGAGTAATGAATCTAAAAGTGATTGCTACCCAGTGAACACTGATGATTTATACAGGACCTTAAAGCCCCATGTTAGAAGGTACTAAATAAATATTTGGTTATTTGGAGAAAAGAATTTGAAAATGTTTAATTGACCAGTGTTGTTCAGTTTTTTGGTATTATAATAATCATAGTAGTGCTAATGGTATATACATTTTAAAATAAACATTACATTTACTTTGATCCTGTCCCATAAAGTTACTGAACAGCTAGAGTTAAATCAGGGCCAAGAACTCATTCATTGAACACATGAATGAATGAATGACCATTCTCTCAGAGTCAGCATTTATTCCAGCAAAGGAAGTATGTGTTTTTAAGTTGCTTCACACTTGGGTCTCTTCAAAGCACTGAAGCTAATGTCCCCAGATGAACTCATTATTTTACTCCAACTCCCAAATCACACCTCCTTTTCAATTCCCTATTTTTGAATGGCACATCACCCACAGAGATACCAAGACAGAAACCTAGGTGGAAGGAAGCAAACTTTGTAATTAATAATAATTGTAATGGTAACAATAGCTGCTAATATTTATGGAATACTCACAACATTGCAAATGCTTTGCATGCTTTTAAATTAATTTACTTTCAATTCTCCTAAGTACCCCCCGGAAGAAGGCCATAAGAAGGAGCACAATCTTAAAGGACATGTACATGAAAACAAATCACTACAGTACATTTTGATGCCTGTAGGATACTATGGCAGCTCCCAAGAGGAAGGGCCTAATTTCCTGCTGGAGATGAAGAAGCCTCCAGAGATGAACAATGACCATCCAATGCTGCTAGTTCTGGCATGTTGCCTAGCAAGTAGAAACACAGCAGGGCTGTTTTCAAAATACATCTGTGATTCCTCATTCAGATACATCACTGTGCAGGAAAGAAACTGTTACAGCAATGCTATGTTACCAACAACTTATTACCTAGGTCTAATAATATATAAGGTTTGGGCTAATATTCTTCAGGAAGATAAGAGAGTTGAGGATAGGCATTTGACTAGGCACTAAAGATTAAGGATCAGAAAGCACAAAAACATATTGGGGCGGGGGGGTGGGTGGTCTTAGGACACACGGCAGAAAAGGGAAGTGGTAGGGAAAGATAAAGGTGGGTGTGAGCAATGGAGGTGCTGAGCCAGAACAGGGTGCTCTGCAAGTCTGGGTGGATGGCCCAGGCAAGCTCAGCCAGTGGCAAGTGCCTACACATGCAGAAGCATGCTCAGAGGATGAGGGAGAAGGCCGGCTGCAGGGAAAAGGGAAGGTGTCTTCTGATCTTTATACCCATAATTCATCCAAACAAAGGAGGGGGACAGTTTTACTTTTAGGGTCAGCTTTAAAAATAGGCCTAAATGATTTTGTGGTTCCCCTCCTCTGCCCCACTTGAAAAAAAACAAAAACAAAAAACCCTCTTAATTGTAATTAAACACAAAGACTGAAAATACAGGGACTGGCTAATATACCGATTTAAACACACTGTAGTTTTGTAGATTGAGGGTAATGTTGTTACAAGAAACAGTATTTTCCCCAAGGCTGTTGAAGAAATTCGTGGGAAGGAATCTTGCAGAAACCGAAGGACAAGACCCCAGTACAGCTGAGTCAGAGGCCAGGGCTCTGGAGCTGGGCGCTGGAGAGCCACAAGGAAATGGGACTCCTTCAGTGTCTGCCCTGTCTGTTCCCTATCAGCTGCCTTCTCGTTGCTTGTAATTTCTGCTCTTTTGTAACTTCAACTCTTTAAGTCCACCAATGGCTTCCCTGGCCTGATCCAACATGGCTTTTCAGCGACCCATCAATTGGCTCCTTACCTCCATGTCTCTCAACTTCAGTTCTCAAGAGAGGAAAACGTCTTAGTTGGAATCACTTACTTGGGGGCAGAGTCCTTTGTGGCAGAGTCACATCAGAGACCCTGGTCAGTAGATCTTGCCCTTGACCACTCTCGCAGCAAGGGTTAGAGGTGGGACAGCTTCAGAATGAGCTCTGGGGAGGTAAGTCCCTCAGATGCTTAAGACCATTCACTTACTTACTTATTGAAACAAATGGCAATCAGTATTTTGGAATCATATCAGCAATCACATCAAAATAAACCATATCAGTATTTTGATATGGGCGAGGAGGTGAAGAAAATAGGAAGTGAAGAAAATAAGAAGGACTTGGGAGTGTACAGGGTGGGACAGGTCACTCCTGAGTTGATATAAGGACACAGAAAGAGGAGATTGACGTCTGCCTCAACTGACTTTGACTGCCTCTGCTTTCTTAGCCCCTTGACTCCAGGTCTCCTGGGGCTCCCCCGAACACATCCCAGTCTTGTATTTGCTGCTTCTAACTGAGGTAGGAAATACAAGGAAGGCTTCAAAGTCAGTTAGACTCTCTAAGACCCTCAATGTCTCCCTGGGTTTGGGTGTAGACCCCAGTCCTCCTTTCTCCTTGTGGCTTCACCCTGAATCCCCGTGGTGAGTACTGCCATGGAACTCTAACCAGTTCCCATTAACTTGGCCTCCCACACGGCTGAACCCTGCAAGCTGGGCCCCACTCACCGGCAAAATGGACGTAGGTAGGTGTCCTTTCTGGCTCCTACACTGAACACCATTTGGAAACCCTCCCTCCGTGCTCTGACCAACCATGAAAGAGCCCCTGAATTCTTCTCAAGCCTGCTAAACCACAGCATCTCTGAGAGCACTACAGCATTACCAGCACCTAGAGCCCCTGTCTTGTCAGGTCAGACCTTCTTCTTACTGCTCAGGTCCCAGCAGGCCCTGCACCCGAGAACAAACTTTGCCAACTTCAGAATTACCTCAAAGGGAATTTTATCTCCACCTTAACAGGGATAAAATAGAAACTCTGTACAGAGGTGTTGTTGTCCTGCTAACACGTTCGGGAAACACTGCTTTGCATGATTTCTGAAGCTTTTTGTTGGCTTTAACACCTTGAACCTCCTCATGAAGAAACAGTTCCCTAAGGATTCCTTAATCAAAAATCACATTAGTTTTGTGAAAAAGTTCCCCTCAACAACTGGAATTGGTAGAGAATTTAAGCTGAAATATTGAGTTTGGCAGGATGGTAATATACATTCCTCAAAGCTATTTTTCTCATCATCTGTAATTTTAATTAAAAAATTCATTTGGAGTTACATGTGCTATCACTGTACATAGAATCCCAAATATGAAAGTTTCAAGCTCAAATATAACAGCTAACTAGAGCAAACACATTTGAGTCATTTTAATTCTATAAGGAAATAGGTCAGAAATTAATTTATAAAAAGCACTCTTGTTAATTAGATTCCTTCCAGGTGAAATGTGAAGCTTTGACTAGCATTATTCATTCTGATTTATAATTAATGGGCTCAATTTCTATTGTAGAGAAGAAATTTTCTATTCATCCATCAAGGATTTTTAAATCACTACTATTCATCCTATCAAGAAAAAATGTGAAATGTTCCCTATAGATGAAATATATATTTGAAAATTTTATTAATCATGTTTTACTTAGAGTATATAGGTAGAAGAATTAATTACACAAATCTGTTTATATTGCATACCAGTTAGGTCTATAGTTTGTGATTATAGGCAAAATGCTTTATCCTCTCTGAGATTCCATCATATCATATGTAAAATGGGTATATAAAATGATATACCTATATCTTCAGAGTGCTGAGGGTTTCTAAGGAGACAATGCCACATGGAAGCAATGGCAATCTTGACAAAGAATTGTGTTTCAAGATCTAAGAATCAAAGTCAAAGGTAAACATGGGTGGTGTTTGTTATTTGAGTCAGCCAGTGGCTGACCCTTAGGCAAAACTTCTTTGCTCCTCTTACAAACACTTTTGAAATCCTTGGCTGAAATTGGACATTTTCATTAAAATAACACTTTAGTAAATTACCAGAAGCAGAGTACAGTGTGTCCTGTTTGTGGCTGCCTGGTATCTACTCTGACGAAATCCACACTGTGTGATTATTGAAAGTGATGGAGCCAGACATTTCCTCTCCCCATTCCCTTATGGGAAAAGCCAACTGGATGCTCCTGATCAGTGCTTTCAATCTGAGGCTAGTGAAGCTATTATACAGGGGCAGTTTTGAATTCTCACGTGGAGGTCCATCTAGCAGCAGCCTAAGGCAAAAATGGCAGTCATGTCCACTGAGATACCACAAATAGACCTTTCCTGCAGTGGGACTTTGGCCTGGTTCCTGCTACCTGACTTTTTCTGGCTCCTCTCAAATTGCCAAGCTTGGCGTCTAGCCCTCCCATCCAATCTGTAACCTATCCTCTATCTTTCCAACAAATTCCTTTCCTGCTGAAGTTAGCAATAGTCAGTTTCTGTTTGTTTTCAAGAACAAGCATATAGCTTTTGGCTAATTAATTTAATAGGAGATTGCCTTTTGGTTGTTATATTAGGAATGATTCCAATTTATTAGTTTTCCTTAAGTAAATCTTGCCTTTTGGAGAATTAATTTTCTTAAAAAAACAACGACAACAACGAAACAGTTGAATGAGAACCGTACAAAGAACAGGAAGCCCTGTATTGATTTGGGGTATGTTGCATATGAACGGCCTCCTCTTCTGACATTTTTTTTTTATTGTGCTGGATCTTCATTGCTGATCAGGCTTTTCTCTAGTTGCAAAAAGCAGAGTCTACTCTAGTTGTCGGAGAAGGCAATGGCAACCCACTCCAGTACTATTGCCTGGAAAATCCCATGGATGGAGGAGCTTGGTAGGCTGCAGTCCATGAGGTTGCTAAGAGTCAGGCATGACTGAGCAACTTTCACTTTCATTTTTCACTTTCATGCATTGGAGAAGGAAATGGCAACCCACTCCAGTGTTCTTGCCTGGAGAATCCCAGGGACGGGGGAGCCTGGAGGGCTGCTGTCTATGGGGTGGCACAGAGTCAGACATGACTGAAGCGACTTAGCAGCACTCTAGTTGTGGTGTGCAAGCTTCTCATTGTGGTAGCTGCTCTTGTTGAAGAGCGCGGGCTCTAGAGTTCTCGGGCTCACTAGTTGCTTTTTCTAGGCTCAACAGTTGTGGTGCAAGGGCTTAGTTGCTCTGAGGCATGTGGGATCCTCCCGGACCAAGAAATGAACCCATGTCTCCTGCACCGGCAGGCAGATTCTTCACCACTGAGCCACCTGAGAAGTCATCCTCTTCTGATTTCAATGGGGATTTTTTTTTTCCTCTATTGGGGATATATTTTTCCCTTTCTCTTTTCATTTGTAACTCTGCTTCCCTAGTGGCTCAGACAGTAAAGAATTCACCTGCAATGCAGGATACCTGGGTTTGATCCCCGGGTTGGGAAGAACCCCTAGAGGAGGACTTTGCAACCCACCCCAGTATTCTTGCTTGGAGAATCCCCATGGACAGAGGAGCCTGGTGGGCTACAGTCCATGGCATTGCAAAAGAGTTGGACATGAGTTAGTGACTACACAATAATATTAATATAATAATTTATATTATCATAAAGGATTCAGATGAGCAGCCTCATGAATCAATACAATATACAGAGTGAGGTATATGGGAAGGGTAGTGAGCTTTCCAAACATGACTGAGCGACTAAGCACAGCACCTCTTGCTTTTGATGCCTTTGAATTGTGGTACTGGAGAAGACTCTTGAGAGTCCCTTGGACAGCAAGGAGATCAAACCAGTCAATCCTAAAGGAAATCAACACTGAATATTCATTGGAAGGACTGATGCTGAAGCTGAAGTTCCAGTACTCTGACCACCTGATGGGAAGAGCTGACTCATTGGAAAAGACTGAAAGACTGAAGGCAGGAGCAGAAGGGGATGACAGAGGATGAGATGGTTGGATGGCATCACCAACTCAATGGACATGAGTTCAAGCAAACTCCAGGAGATGGTGAAGGACAGAGAAGCCTGGCATGCTGCAGTCCATGGGGTCGCAAAGAGTCAGACATTACTGAGCAATTGAACAACAACTTGCTTTTCTCAAGACTATTTTTTCTCACTGCTCAGTCACTGCCCTACTCCACATTCCTGCCACTGATCCACAGATTTACCCCAGATAGTCAAGGAAGAGAGATTACGTAGAGAGAATGAGCATAAAGGAATTTCTGGCAGCATCTGGGAAGGGGAGAAGGGGCAGGAAGGAAAGTCTATCACATTTGCTTTTACTAAATTTCACTCTCTTCCATTCCCTGGGCAGTTTCCGCTTTTCACTCTTGGGGTAGGGAAATGAGAGAGGGGTAAACGTAGAAGAGTAAAGAAAACCTTCTTGCGGTCATCACTCCTATTCTCAGCCCTTTATTTCCAACTAGACTGCGAAGATCTTTGTATTGTTTATTATTGATTTCTCAGCACATAAATACAATCTAACAGACGCTTGATGGAGCTTGTTGAATAAATGTGATGGATCTCTTCGACATGATTTATATAGATTCTTATTCTAGCTGTAGCAAGCAAGCAAGTAGCAAGTGAAAGTCGCTCAGTCGTATCCAGCTCTTTTTGACCCCATGGATTATACAAAGAGTCAGACACGACTGAGTGACTGAACTGATCTGGACTATACAATCCATGGAATTCTCCAGGCGAGAATACTGGAGTGGGTAGCCTTTCCCTTCTCCAGGGGATCTTCCCAACTTAGGGACTGAACCCAGGTCTCCCTCATTGCAGGTGGATTCTTTACCCACTGAGCCACAAGTGAAGCCCAAGAATACTGGAGTGGGTAGCCTATCCCTTCTCCGGTGGATCTTCCCAACCCAGGAATTGAACCAGGGTCTCCTGCAATACAGACAGATTCTTTAGCAACTGAGCTATCAAGGAAGACCTGATATTCTATTCTAGCTGTATTAAGGCTTAAAATAACTTTTTACAAGCTGCTTTGGGAACTCATTCATGATTTATAACTTGTTCTATTAGAAATTGTTTTCCAAGGTTCAAATAGTAGTCTTATAAATAAACTTTTGTAAGGGAATTTCAGGTTTAATAGACACTGCTCTTTCAGTGCCAATGTTGACAGTGATGGTTTAGTAAGTAAAAGAGATTTCAGCTCAAAGTTTATCCCTGGGTTGAGAAGATCTCCTGGAGAAGGGAATGGCAAGCCACTCCAGTATTCTTGCCCCACCCCCCCAAAAAAGGGGCTCAAATAAAATATTAACAGGATCTTAATATATGAATTGGCTAATGACTTCTCTCCATTTAAAAATATCTGCTCAAATTCTACCTTTATCAGTATATCTGCACCAGGGAGCTAAAGTGAATTTTAGTAAAATATTTAGAAGTATTTTTGAAAGTGGCCAAGAAGCTTTAGGAACCTCCCCACCCACCCTTCTCTTTCTATTGTCATCCTAGCATCAATCCTTGCCTTCTCCCCTACCTGTCATACCATCATCTACATGCAACCTCCAGCTTCTTCCGTCTGCTCTGCAACTTGCTAGCATTGCTCCACTAATTGGTTTATTAACTACCCAAATGTTAGATTTCTGCCTTTGGATGTCTCTGGCTCTTCCATCTTTTTTCATTAGTGATTAAGTCCTGCTGCTACTGCTACTGCCCAGTCACTTCAGTCATGTCCGACTCTGTGTGACCCCATAGATGGCAGCCCACCAGGCTCCCCCGTCCCTGGGATTCTCCAGGCAAGAACACTGGAGTGGGTTGCCATTTCCTTCTCCAATGCATGAAAGTGAAAAGGGAAAGTGAAGTCGCTCAGTCGTGTCCAACCCTCAGCGACCCCATGGACTGCAGCCTTCCAGGCTCCTCCGTCCATGGGATTTTCCAGACACGAGTACTGGAGTGGGGTGCCATTGCCTTCTCCAATTAAGTCCTAAATACCTTCTAATTATATTTGAGTCTTTTCTCTCCTCTCCATCTCCACTGCCAACATCCCAGTCTAGCCTACCACCAAACTTCACTCAAAGTACAATTAGGAAGAAGTGGCTCCCTAAGAGGCCTTTTTACATAAATTTCTCCTTCTTTTAACTTGTTCCCTACTGTTTGGGCAAAGCAATCTTTTCAAAAAGCAAATCTCACCATGATTCTCCTACATTTAAAAACCTTTCTATAGCTGACTATTGCCATTAGAAGAAAGTCCAACGGTCTCAGCAGGGTCTGCTCTCTCAACCAACATCACATCACCATCTCATGCCAAACTCCTCCATCTCTGTGCTCAGACAACTGATCTTCTCTCAGTTCTTTGATCACATTGAGCTTTCTCCTGCCTCAAAATGTCCTCAAACTTTTTCTTCTATCCTAAGGGCTTGTCCCAAATTCTTCAGATTTTCTCAAGCACCATTTCCTCAGAGAAAACTTTCTGGACCCCACAGGTCAGCAAGGCCTCTCATTATGAAATCTCTGAGAGCTTCTCTGAGTGCTCAAGAGTGATGTAGACCATGCTTGCTGTATTCTCAGCTCCCTGACTTCTCTACTTTGTTGCATCCCTCAAAACCCCCATCTCCCCTATATCCCAAGTAGATGTTATTTCTTCCATTCTTTTCTCATTAGGACTTTCTCTAAGCAAAATGTATCAAAAGTTATCCAACAGTTCTGAGAGTCAATGAGAGAGGTCTCTAATCAACCTATTTCAACAAGCAATTTCTCAATAAGAGAAATAATAGTACAGTATTAAGATCATGGTCCCTCAAGTTAGAATGCTTGGGTTCAAATTCCTGACTTTGCCAATCACAAGGATTATAACCTTGGGTAAATTACTCAACCTCTAGCTCTGACTGAGTTTCTTCATCTGCAAAGTGGTAGGGATATGGGGAGAATTGAATGAAATAAAATCTGTCCAAAAGTGCCTAGTCTGTAGCACATACTGCCCATGTATTAGCTATTATCACTTCTTAAACATGGACTCTATACCACATTAGACTAACAAAGTTAACCCTTTGAAGGTAGGGTGTGTATTGGTCTTTTCCTTAAGATTTATTTATTTATTTATTTTTGGCTAAATTGTTTTGGCGCACTGGCTTAGCTGCCTTGAGGTATGTGGGATCTTCCCTGATCAGGGATTGAACCTGTGTCCCCTGCATTGGCAGGCAAATTCTTAACCACTGGACCACAAGGGAAACCCCTGGTCTTGTTTACTTTGGTTTTCCCAATCACTAGCACAGTAGCTAGCACTAAGCAGTTGTCCATTAAATACTTACAGCATGAAATCAAGAATGACTGAATGAATTTGTTTGACAATCATGGGCTTCCCAGGTGGCACAGTAGGAAAGAATACGCCTGCCAGTTTAGGAAATGCAGGACATGTGGTTTGACCCCTGGGTCAGGAAGATCTCCTGGAGAAGGAAATGGCAAACCACTCCGGTATTCTTGCCTGGGAAATTCCATGGACAGAGGAGCCTGGCAGTCTACAGTCCATGGGGTCACAAAAGAGGGACACGACTGAATGACTAAACGACAACAAAGTATGAAAAATATTTATCCCAGAGCCCAGCACTCTTAGCTCACCATTTACGGGCCAGCTATTAGTCTCCAAGTCTGGAAGCCAGTGGGTCTGACTCTTTTTTTCTCTTGTTTCCAATATTTGAATCTCACTTCTGCATCTTTGGCTGTCCTTCTTTATTATGGAATTTGCCACAAGATGATTTTCTGTCTTCTTAACTTCTGATTGTTGTAAAAAAAAGGTCAGCAGACTCTTGTGCCTTCAATAGTAGCCAACGCTTCCCCTGTCTGGAGCTTACTCCATTCTTACGGATATTGGAAAGATAAATGGGGATGATTAGGATGTACTTTCCAAATATAAAGCACTGGACTATAAGAGTTTGTCAAAGGGAATTAATATAACCAGATATCTGGAGAAGAACTTTATGAAGACTCTGTTTATCTCTAACCTTAATATCTGAGATTGTAGATATGATAGAAATCTATAAATAGCATGTAAAAGAAAATTTATTGAAGTCTGAGACAACTGCATTACCCAGCTGTACGCAGTATGTTCTTTCTTCAGACACTGAGATAAATGAAGAAAAAAAAAAAGGGTGCCACAGAGATAGTTAAAGTATGCCCTTTGGCTAGCAGATTAGAAGTGCATTTCAGCCTAGGAGAAGAGAATGTATTTTGCCTTTAAGTGACATTTACAGATTATATCTATCACAACTGCCACCCAAATTATTAAAGCTCAAATGCAAAACATATAAACATTGCACTTTATGAAGACTTCTGTTTTTTTGCTAAAACTTATTTTAACATTTACATTCAAACCTTAAAGCTACTATCTTTTTGCCTCAGAAAATGTATTTTTTAAAGTTCCTCACCCTAAGATATTATTAAACTTCCTTGAAATCTATTCTACCACACAGTTGGCTTCATTTTCTTTGAGGCTCATATTTTATTTTTGAATTATTTGTCAGAGGCAATATGTAGTATCACAAAGAATACACCAGCACAGGAAATGCTCATGAAACATGGAAAGCCCACTTAATGATAACTCATAGTAATCAGTTAGCAGAAAGATTTGAGGACGGTAATATTCAGATCCTTATGCAGCCATTTAATCTGTGCTTCAAAATTAAGAAAGTAATTACAATCCATAGCTGGGAAAATCTGCCAGTTGATGCAAGCATTTGCTTCAGGGAGACAATTCGTCAAGGTTAAGCTTATTTTGCCTGGTTGGGTAAGATAGGTTCTGTGGATAACAAAGAGGAAGCTGAATTTTTTTGTAAATTCAATGAATTTTATGTCATCATAAATCTGACCACTGTTCCCTGAAATATTGCTGCATAAATCCATTTTTCAAGTGTGATAACTTAAAAGAGATTTGTATTCCCTAGGGAAATAATAATTTCCCTCTTTTCCTGGCATTGGGTATTCAGTCATGACCTTCTTTTGCCCAGGCCAAGGTTTACGTAATTGCTTCTTCTTTCCCCTATGCTGGTGGTGACTATTTATAATCTCTGTGTGTGTGTGTGTGTGTAAGTGTATGTGTTTAATTGGGCATTTACAGGAGGAAAAATAGTAGAGAAAAATACTTTGCTAAAATACCCTGAATTCCAGATCAGGACCTCTTAAATTTCTGAATTTGGTGAGTAAATTGTTTCTCATCTCCCCATCATCCCTAGTCTCCACTGTCTTTCTCTTAAATATAGGAAAACCAAATGATTCAATATGCATGAAGATCTTGCATGGCCTGCAAAGGAAGGCCACAAACTACTTAAGGTAGAATAAAAGTTTTCTTTTTTCCTGAAATGAAGTGGAAATTCAAGCAACCTCACACCTTCCTAGATTAAGACAGTTGGAAGCAGAGTCGCACAGTGTCCACATTCTTGTTTATGACCCATAAAATCAGTTATTTTATTTCCTCATCTGAGAATCTTTTTAATGTTTGTACAAGAAAAAGTTTGGCAAACAGTAAAATACAACTAGCCTAAATCCCACTCCCCTCCTCTTCTTCATCCAGAACTCTCTACTGGAGAGGTTAGAAATGCAAAATGTTTTCTTTCTACTGGCCTGACAGTTGCAGCTGGCCACGTGACCCATTCTGGCCAACATGGCCTAAACAAGGGTCTACTATGAGGCTTCCAGGAAAGCTTTTCTTTACTAAAAAGAGAGAAATTTGGTTGATGCCACCTTCTTCCTTCCCACGCTCATCCATCTTTCTTTTATGTTTTAAATGTGACTGTGGTATCTGTTACTGTGGTAGACATATTATGACCATGATATGTGAGTCCAAAGGGTGAGGTTCAAAGTGTGAGGCTAAGTATGAGGGAACAGAAAGATAGAAAAGGCCAAGGTATCTGATGACATCATTCAGCAGGAGATCTGACCTCCTGTCTTCTAATTCAATGAGACAAATAAATCCCTACTGGTTTAAGCCACTGTTAGTTTGATTTTCTGAACACTTACAGCCAAGAAAACATACCAACTGATGCAAGACTTGGTTTGAGTTTCAATCTAAGCATCCCCTACCCCACACCAAAGGATAAACTAATATATTTATTTCTTGGCTATTTTGGGTGATATTGTCCCATCTGTAGTAATCATTATAAGCTTTTTTTTTTTTTAATTTGGTAAGTAAACTAGACTCTTACAAATGGTGGAAGAGAGGCAATAGTTTAGTGCTATGGGAACATTATGTTATGTTATGGAAACATTATTTTATGTTATGGCAAAAAGATAGGACACTGAAAGATGAACTCCCCAGGTTGATAGGTGCCCAATATGCTACATTTGGAGAACAGTGGAGAAATAACTCCAGAAAGAATGAAGAGAGAGAGTCAAAGCAAAAACAACACCCAGCTGTGGATGTGACTCGTGATGGAAGTAAAGTCCAATTCTGTAAAGAGCAATACTGCACACAAACCTGAAATGTTAGGTCCATGAATCAAGGTAAATTGAAAGTGGTCAAACAGGAGATGGTAAGAGTGAACATTGACATTTTAGGAATCAGTGAACTAAAATGGACTGGAATGGGTGAATTTAACTCAGATGACCATTATATCTACTACCTTGGGCAAGAATCCCTTAGAAGAAATGGTGTAGCCCTCATTTCGGACATGGGGTAGTCCAAAATGCAGTACTTGGATGCAATCTCAAAAACGACAGAATGATCTCTGTTCATCTCCAAGGCAAACCATTCAATATCACAGTAATCCAGGTCTATGCCCTGACCAGTAATGGTGAAGAAGCTGAAGTTGAATGGTTCTATGAAGACCTACAAGACCTTCTAGAACTAACACCCAAAAAAGATGTCCTTTTCATTAAAGGGGACTGGAATGCAAAAGTAAGAAGTCAAGAGATATCTGGAATAACAGGCAAATTTGGCCTTGGAGTACAAAATGAAGCAGAGCAAAGGCTAACAGAGTTTTGCCAAGAAAATGCATTGGTCATAGAAAACACACTCTTCCAACAACACAAGAGAAGACTCTACACATGGACATCACCAGATGGTCAATACTGAAATCAGATTGATTATATTCTTTGTAGCTGAGGATAGAGAAGCTCTATACAGTCAAGAAAAACAAGACCAGGAGCTGACTGTGGCTCAGATCATGAACTCCTTATGGCCAAATTCAGACTTACATTGACGAAAGCAGGGAAAACCACTAGACCATCCAGGTATGACCTAAATCAAATACCTTACAATTATAGTGGATGTGACAAATAGATTCAAGGGATTAGATCTGATAGACAGAGTGCCTGAAGTAATAAACTATGGACGGACGTTCATGATACTGTACAGGAGACAGGGATCAAGACCATCCCCAAGAAAGAGAACTGCAAAAAGGCAAAATGGCTGTCTGAGGAGACCTTACAAATAGCTGTGAAAAGAAGAGAAGCAAAAAGCAAAGGAGAAAAGGAAAGATATAAGCATCTGAATGCAGAGTTCCAAAGAATAGCAAGGAGAGATAAGGAAGCCTTCCTCAGTGATCAATGCAAAGGAATAGAGGAAAACAACAGAATGGGAAAGACTAGAGATCTCTTCAAGAAAATTAGAGATACCAAGGGAACATTTCATGCAAAGATGGGCTCGATAAAGGACAGAAATGGCATGGACCTAACAGAAGCAGAAGGTATTAAGAAGAGGTGGCAAGAATACACAGAAGAACTATACAAAAAAGATCTTCATGACCCAGATAATCATGATGGTGTGATCACTCACCTAGAGTCAGACATCCTGGAATGTGAAGTCAAGTTGGCCTTAGGAAGCATCGCTATGAACAAAGCTAGTGGAGGTGATGGAATTCCAGTGGAGCTATTTCAAATCCTAAAAGATGATGCTGTGACAGTGCTGCACTCAATATGCCAAAAAATTTGGAAAACTCAGCAGTGGCCATAGGACTGGAAAAGGTCAGTTTTCATTCCAATCGCAAGTAAAGGCAATGCCAAAGAATGCTCAAACCACCGCACAATTGCATTCATCTCACATGCTAGCAAAGTAATGCTCAAAAATCTCAAAGCCAGGCTTCAACAGTACATGAACCATGAACTTCCAAATATTCAAGCTGGATTTAGAACAGGCGGAGGAACCAGAGATCAAATTGCCAACATTTCTTGGATCATTGAAAAAACAAGAGAGTTCCAGAAAAACATCTACTTCTGTTACGTCAAAACTTTTGACTGTGTGGATCACAACAAACTGGAAAATTCTTCAAGAGATGGAAATACCAGACCACCTTACTTGCCTCCAGAGAAGTCTGTATGCAGGTCAAGAATCAACACTTAGAACTGGACATGGAACAACAGACTGGTTCCAAATTGGGAAAGGAGTGCCTTCAAGGCTATATATTGTCACCCTGCTTATTTAAATGATATGCAGAGTACATCATGTGAAATGCCAGGCTGGATGAAGCACAAGCTGGAATCAAGATTGCCGGGAGAAATGTCAATAACCTCAGATACACAGATGACACCACCCTTATGTCAGAAAGTGAAGAGGAGCTAAAGAGCCTCTTGATGAAAGTGAAAGAGGAGCGTGAAAAAGTTGGCTTGAAACTCAACATTCAGAAAATTAAGATCATGGCATCTGGTCCCATCACTTCATGGGAAATAGTTGGGGAAACAATGCAAAAGGTGAGTGACTTTATTTTTGGGCTCCAAAGTCACTGTAGCCATGAAATTAAAAGATGCTTGCTCCTTGGAAGAAAGGTATGACCAACTAAGGCAGCATACTAAAAAACAGAGACATTACTTTACCAACAAAGGTCGGTCTTGTCAAGGCTATGGTTTTTCTAGTAGTCACGTATGGATGTGAGATTGGACTATAAAGAAAGCTGAGAGCTGAAGAATTGATGCTTTAGAACTGTGGTGCTGGAGAAGACTCTTGAGAGTCCCTTGGACTGCAAGGAGATGCAACCAGTCCATCCTAAAGGAAATCAGTCCTGAATATTCATTGGAAGGACTGATGTTGAAGCTGAAACTCCAATACTTTGGCCACCTGATGCAAAGAACTGGGTCATTTGAAAAGACCCTGATGCTAGGAAAGATTGAAGGTGGGAAGAGAAGGGGATGACAGAGGATGAGGTGGTTGGGTGGCATCACCAACTCGATGAACGTGAGTTTGAGCAAGCTCCAGGAGCTGGTGATGGACAGGGAAGCCTGGCGTGCTGCAGTCCATGGGATCACAAAGAGTAGGATATGACTGGGCGACTGAACTGACTGAGGGAAACATTAGCACGTTATCAAGATGTGCATGTAACACAGCTCAAAAATCATTCTTCGGGGGATAATAACTTTTAACTAGTTTGGGAAATGAGGCCAGGTACAGAAAAGATCAAATTTAAAGTTAATCCCTTTAAATCAGAGGTTTAGTTGGCTCATTTAAGGCATTCCTCTGTGTGTAAGTTAATGAAACTGACTTCATAGAATAGAAAGCACATCTTCTCTGTTACGATTATTAGCTTTTCCAGCCCAGTTCTGTATCCCTGGGAATAGAACCTGCTCTCTTGGCAGACTCACCTGTTTTTGGTAGAGTGATGTATGTAACTCTTCTAAAGCACTCCTCTCGATTCTCCTTGGCTCTAATTAGCACTCCTCAGAGTACCAGATATGCTTCTATAGTTTCTAAGCTGTCAGCTGCACTGCCGCGGATCTATCAGCTTCATCACCTAACGCTATCAATTTCCCCAGGATCTCCCAGTCACTTCGGTCAGCCAGTCATGTTCAAACTGATGTCACTTGTTCTGAATCAATTCTTTATCAGTTATGGGGAAACAACAGTAAATCATTTATACTGCTATTTAACAGATATCAGCTAAACTTTGAGCATACACACTCATATAAAGGATTCCCCTGAAAAGATAGGTTTTTATGATACTTAGAAAAATTATTTCAATTCAATGAACTGTATATGTCATCAGAAATTATGGATATAAGAACATTGCATTCTGTTGATTCTGGCTTCAAATTTGCATGTCAGATCATTAAGTAATAATCATCAATGGCTTTTGTTTTAAACTGAGGTTAAATCCACATAACATCAAAGCAACCAGTTTGAAGTGTACAATTCTGGCATTTGGTATATTCACAGTGTTGTGCAGCCATCACCTCTATTAAGTTCCAAAAGATTTTCATCACCCCAAAAGAAAAAGGGACTTTCCTGGTGGTCCAGTGGTTAAGAATCTGCCTGCCAGTGCAGGGGACATGGGTTTGATGCTTCATCTGGGGAGATATCACATGCTGTGGGGCAACTAAGCCCATGTACCACAACTACTGAAGCCTGTGAGCCCTAGCGCCTGTGCTGGGCAACTAGAGAGTAGCCCCTGCTCACGCCAACTCGTGAGAGCCCGGGTGCAGCAATGAAGACCCATGCAGAAATAAATACATTTAAACAAAAATAAATTAATTTAAATAAAAAAATCCTATTAAAAAAAAGAAAGAAAACCCGTGCCCATTCATAGTCACTTACCATGACTTCTCTTCAGCCTGAGGTAAGCACCAATATGCTTTTTGTCTTTATGGATTTTCCTATTCTGGGTATTTAATATAAATGGAATCATATAATATACGACCTTCTGTGTCTGGCTTCTTTCACCTAGCAACATGTTTCTGAGGTTTATCGACATCATAGCACGCACCAGTGCTTTATTGCTCTTATGGCTGAATAATATTTCACTGTATTCATGTACTACATTTTGTTTATCCATTTATTCATCAGTAAGTTCCCTTGTGGCTCAGCTGGTAAAGAATCCGCCTGCAATGTGGGAGACCTGGGTTCGATCCCTTGTTTGGGAAGATCCCTTGGAGAAGGGAAAGGCTACCCACTCCAGTATTCTGGCCTGGAGGATCCCATGGACTATACAGTCCATGGGATCGCAAAGAGTCAGCCACAACTGAGCGAATTTCGTTTTCACTGCCACTTTCGGGCTATTGTGAATAGTACTGCTATAGATATTTAAGTAAGAGCATCTGTTTGGGTACCTGTATTAAATCCTTTTGACTACATACCTTGGAGTTGACCTGCTAGGGGCATATGGTAATTTTATGTTTAGCTTTTTGAGGAGCTACCACATGATTTTCCACAGCAGCTTCCAATTTCAGAATTTATAGAATTTATATCTACCCAGATGTCAGCATTGGCTATTCTCTTAGTGGCAAATCCAATTGGGAGACAAAATGTTGGTGTGACATTTTGGCAGAAATAAAGTAATGATGTGTGTTGTGGGTCCAGGTAGGAAGGATCTTTACCTGTTCCTCGTAGTACGAGGGTGCATGCGTGCCTGCCAAGTCACTTCAGTCGTGTCCAACTCCTTGAGACCCTATGGACTGTAGCCCTCCAGGCTCCTCTGTCCATGGGGATTCTCTAGGCAAGAATACTGGGGTGGGTTGCCATGCCTCCTCCAGGGGATCTTCCCCACCCAGGGATGGAACCCGCATCTCTTGTGTCTCCTGCTTTGACAGGAGGGTTCTCACCACTAGTGCCACCTGGAAGCCCACAAGGATACTTGAATATAAATATTTTCTCCAAAGAGAGTCTGTCTCTCAACAGGTACCCTGTTCATTCCCATCCATAGCTTTCCTTTCGGTGGGTTGTAGCTTGAACAAAATCGTACTTAGTGCAACAGCTCTATCTACCCCTCAGCTGATGTACAGTTCCTTCCATACCAGGGGAGAGATTTCTCTTCTATCAACTTAAAGCCCTCTTACAAATGGCTACCCCATGCCTTACACTTTGAGCAATCTGGTGGTTTCAATAACTTAAAAATAAACCCCTGAGCCACTCATTAACTCGAGGAAATTAGTGATATTATATTTTCCCTCCATTTTTTTCCTCTCAAAAGGCAATGAACTTGAAGAAAAAGTGAGTCATGACTGCATTTAGTACTTCCTTTCTCACACATTAAACCACAACATCACTGTAGACAAGCAAAAAATATATATCTTAGGGTTTCTCAGAATAGGATCTGTGATCACCAGTTGTATACAAGTTGATTTCAGCTGTTGCATGGATGAAGAACGTTTATTTTTAAGGTTATACATTTATGCTAATAGCTTATCAAACTCATGGGGCTACAGATACTATTGCTTAGGATGAAGCTAAAGTGAGAAAAAACTGTTTTAAGAATTACATGAAACAATGTACAAATGGTATGAGGACATGGCAAAGATGATAAAGGTAGGGCCCAAAGACTAAAATTTTGAGGCCCTGAACATATTGAGTGTATTAAGTAACAAAGTTTTAGCAGCATTTATGCCATGTCTTGATATCTTATTTAATACATCCGACTAATCACCAGGCTATTCCCTATCTTATATGTTGTTTCTAAATACTCACTCCTCAATTGCTTGACATCGCAGAGTATCAACTTCATGGGGAAAAAATGCTTACTACGGCAAGTTCAACATGGGATGTCTTCTTCCAATTTTCCTCTTTCTTCAGGCATTTAGATTCAGCTGTTATCTACAAATGCACTCCCTTGTGATTATGCCTCATCCTTACTTTCTCTTATCAGTAGGTCAACCTTGCCTTTTTCCTAGTCTTTCTTTCTTTTCATCCACTCCTGAGCTGCTTGTCCCTTAAAACCTCCATTTAGCAATTTATTTTCCTGTCTGGCACTACATGTACATTGGTCTCCCCATTCATGACATTCTTATCCGCCCCTCTCCCTCGTTCTCTCTGCCTCCTGCCACACACGGTGAAAACAACAACAAAAATAGTTAGATATAATTACTGCTATTTTTATAAAATTAAGTGTAGCTTGCCCCTGCTCTATTCTAGGTATATTCTAACTAAATAATTGACATTGGCCCCCTGAAGTCAGGTGTCCTGTCATCAGGGGATCCTGGGTAAAACTAATATCAGTTTGCTCTCTGGCCTTCCTTTCCTAAGGTCTAAGGCAGACTTCCAATCCTCCTGTTATGACAGCACAACAGAAACCTGAGGCATTTGACAATATCACTGAGTGGACTACAGTTTGTGTGTTTTGGTTTTTTTTTTGAGAAATCCAATGAATTTCTTAATTGAACTAAGAAACAATGGCTCCATTTGGGACATCGTATTAAATCAGTGTCATTTCTGCAGATGCAGTCCTATCCAACTTTTTTTCTTTGTTTATCAGAAGCTAACCTTCCCTTGATCACATCCCCAAATTCTGGAGCTGTATTTTTTATGGAGACTTAATGAATTACTATACTCTCCCTTGTGGTTCCTAAGCATCTCTGCATTGTGATCCTAGTCCATGCCCAATGACAGAGTCTTCCTGTCTTAATCAGGTGCCCAAATGTAAAGCAATCTTGGCTTAACAGATTTTTGATAATTAAAGTTGTGACTGAAAAAACATAACCCTTCCCCAGCGAATGTGTAGATTTAAGGATATGGTTCAGTTTGGTTCAGTTGCTCAGTCGTGTCTGACTCTTTGCAACCCCATTCACTGCAGCATGCCAGGCTTCCCTGTCCATCACCAACTCCCGGAGCTTGCTCAAACTCATGTCCATTGAGTTGGTGATGCCATCCAACCATCTCATCCTCTGTTGTCCCCTTCTCCTCCTGCCTTCAATCTTCCCCAGAATCAGGGTCCTTTCCAGTAAGTCAGTTATATGCATTAAGTGGCCAAAGTATTGGAGTTTCAGCTTCAACATCGGTCCTTCCAATGAATATTCAAGACTGATTTCCTGAATATTTCCTAATATTTCCTGAAATATTAGGATGGACTGGTTGGATCTCCTTGCAGTCCAAGGGACTCTCAAGAGTCTTCTCCAACACCACAGTTCAAAAGCATCAATTCTTCGGTGCTCAGCTTTCTTTATAGTCCAATTCTCACATCCATACATGACTACTGGAAAAATCATAGCTTTGACTAGATGGACTTTTGTAGACAAAGTAATGTCTCTGCCTTTTAATATGCTATCTAAATTGGTCATAGCTTTTCTTCCAAGGAACAAGAAATTTTAATTTCATGGCTGCAGGCACCATCTGCAGTGATTTTGGAGCCCAAGAAAAGAGAATCTGTCACTGTTTCCATTGTTTCCCCATCTATTTGCCATGAAGTGATGGGACTGGATGCCATGATCTTAAGTTTTTTAATGTTGAGTTTCAAGCCAACTTTTTCATTCTCCTCTTTCACTTTCATCATGGGGCTTTTCAGTTCCTCTTCACTTTCTACCATAGGAGGGTGTCATCTGCATATCTGAGGTTATTGATATTTCTCCCGGCAATCTTGATTCCAGCTTGTGCTTCATCCAGCCTGGCATTTCACATGATGTACTCTGCATATAAGTTAAGCAGGGTGACAATATACAGCCTTGATGCACTCCTTCCCCAATTTGGAACCAGTCTGTTGTTCCATGTCCAGTTCTAACTGTTGGTTCCTGACCTGTATACAGATTTCTCAGGAGGCAGGTAAGGTGGTCTGGTATTCCCATCTCTTGAAGAATTTTCCAGTTTGTTGTGATCCACACAGTCAAAGGCTTTGGCGTACTCAATAAAGCAGAAGGAGATGTTTTTAGGGAACTGGAGAAGGGAATGGAAAACCACTTCAGTATTCTTGCCTTGAGAACTCCATGAACAGTATGAAAAGAATATGGCACTCTTATCCATATGGGAGAAAGAATAATTGAAATGTAAATGAATTTTGTGTTTTATCAAGAAGGATAGGATAAAGATTATGTTATAACTATGAGAGGAAAAGATGGAAAAATGAAAGGCAGAAGTTACTTAGAGACACTTGGGGAAGGAAGCATAGGAAACAAAAGTGGAAATAGTAGTTATAAGGCTGCCAGGAGAGTCCACTGGGAGAAATATATTAGCTTTATACAGATACATTATCTAGAGAAGGCTTGGAAAGATGAAGCAGCTTCAATCATGTCACCTGAATAGGCCTAGGGCTCTTGAGAGGAGAAATTTGATAAAGAGATTTAGGATAGACTCTAAAGAGAACTGTTCAAGTCATATCCTGAAGTTGAAGTTGTGGAGGGAAAGATATTTTCAGTTGTGACCAAGGGCAGTACCTAGTGGCCAGAACAGAGCTGAATCACCAACTGACCTGGCAATGAATTTTGAATAACAGTTAAAACTGGATTTAATGAGTTAAGAAGTATCAAACTGGTTTAAGTAGCCAGACTGTACTCTGATCACTCTGGATAATTTATATACTGAAATTTCACTGCAGAACCAAGCCATGCTGAAATCTAAGTGACTGACTGCCCTGAGCTAACAAGACCCAGAAAGGAGGGGAAATTAAAGACGTAATTAATTAATCAAAGGAACAGCCACAGTCCATATGACAGGTGGCAATGCTAAAACTTACCTGTCAGGGAATTCTAGGAAAATACTTTCCAGGGGTTATTCTGATATATTTTTGTCCTAAGAATAAAAAGGATTATTTGGGAGTATGATATCTTTCTAGTTACCTTCAAATCATGCTGTGTCTAGTCTTAAGAATGAACTGAATGGATAAAAATGCATCTTTTCCCCCCAATGCACACCAAAATCCAATGTGTAACTGCAGCATAAGTGAAAAGTTTTAAGTATATTTTCCTTCAAATCAAATTTTCCCCACATCTGAGGTTAAACCAAAGAAACATAGGTCCCCATTCTTTATTCTCTTTCTTTCTACCATAATTTTTCTGTTCTTTCCTACAGGTAGAGGTTCATGTAGCCATTTAGGTTTGGTGAGCAATGGTATGTTTTTGATTGCTTATACTTCAAGTGACTTTTTAAAAAAATTATTTTTAATTGGAGGAAAATTGCTTTACAATGTTGTGTTGGTTTCTGTCATACAACAATATGAATCAGTCATAGGTATACGTATATGCCTTCCCTCTTGAGTCCCAACCACCTCTCTAGGTTGTCCCAGAGCACTGGGTTGAGCTCCATGTGTTACCCAGCAACTTCCCACTAGCTATCTGTCTTACATATGGTGATGTATATGTCTCAGTGCTTTTCTCTCAATTCATCCCACCCTCTCCTTCGCCATCTGTGTCCACAAGTGGGTTCTCTACCGTCTTCATGTGACTTTTAAACTGTTTTGTCAGTTGTGTGGTTAAACTCCAAATACATTTTTCTTTGAGTTCATCTTCCCCCAAGACCAATTCTATTTTAAAATACAGGTTTTGTTTTTAAAATGAAGCTGTTAAATGAAGCCAATGGTTAACATAGGCACAAAATTTTTATTTTAGAATGTAGAAAAGATTTGGAAGTTTATTATGACCAAGTGACTTGGGTGGTAGAAACAGCTCTCTAAGCGAACAAAAGAAAACAGGGCATATGACACTGTGCTATCTCAGAAATGGGAGACTGGCATCTGTGTCAAGTGTCAGTGAAAGATGGCGCCTGGTCCAGAGACAGCCATCAACCAGATAAAGCAAACCTGAGAACACTCTCCCACACTCTTATTTAGTGCCCTGCCCCCACGCACTGCAGTGGGATGAAAACCCAGGGGGCAGTCAGACAAGGGAGGAAGAAATGGTTCACACTGCAGGTAATTAGACAAGAATTTCATAAACATACACTTGGCACAAGACGTGTAGGTAGAAATTGACATGTAAGTCTAAGGGAGCAAGTGGAGTGGGTAGGGGCGATGGATAAGGCTTTTGCTGAGAAGGGAACAGTTACATAGAAAAGCTGCCACTCTTTGGTCTCAACTGCTTCTCAGTCTTGATTTCCCACTGCTTCTTCCCATCATGGTTTTAACAACCACCAACTTTCATTATAGAGCATTATTGAAGAGAAAAAAGAGTCACAGTACAGCTGATACTTCAAACCTTCATCTCCAAGGCAAACTGAGAATTCATGTCCCTCTCCTGCCTCCTCCAATTTCCTTCCCAAACACAAACACATGTGTGTACATGATGTTCAAGCTGTTTAGTCCTCTGTGACTTCTTTTTTCCCCCACCATGGTGTCACTGATGCTCATTTGTAAATGTTTCCTGTCCCTATAGAATGGCTCCATTCAGACACCATGTATTCTCCACTACGTGTATATTGATGCAATCAGTGGGTATTCATGGAGAAGAACCTGCAGGTGACTGTGATCTCCCTTGGTGTCTGCAGCTTCGAGGGGTTCTAAATTCTCTCACTAGCCCACACTAGACTTCAGCGATTCCCTAAAAAAAAAAAAATAATTATCTCTGGCCTTCTTACCTGCTTGTGCTGCAGCTGAAGTTACTTCCTTTCGTGCTCTGCCACAAGTGAGCCAATGTTCTCAGCTTCTCTCTCCTTGGAAGTTTCTGTCTTTCTTTGGATTTCAGTGTACTTTTTTTTGCCCTGTGATATCAGTCATTTGATGGGCTGAAGAAAAGGAATGATTATTATGTTTATTACCCTGTTTTCTCTTTTCTTTTTATTAAGGTGGAAATAATATTCTTTTCAGCTCTCTGTCCTAGATAGAAGTGGAATTATGTTTACTTTTAAATATAGTTTATTTGGGCTGATGGCAGGATAATATGCAGATATTCCTAAAAAGTAGTTACAAATGTTAGACACACAACATGAAAATTCAGATGTCACCTGTAGATGTGGTCATCAAAACTGATAGAATAGATGATATTTTAGGGGAAGAATAAACTGGTAAAAAAAGAAAAAGCTAATGGAGACAAAATGAAATAATGGAACTTACTGTAAAAAGAATGCTTGCGTATCTGTGTGTATTTGACAGGAAGTGGATAGTTGAACAAAATAATAATTATGCTTTCTTTATAGACTACTACCATTCCAGTTTTATATTTGTTTCCTGCTATCTGAGCCTTTTCGTTAAGTAGAACTATTCCTAGAAAATCATCTCCAAGTTTTTCCTCTCTTCTTTCTTAGCTAGTTTATATTGAGACATCCTGGCTTTATCAGCAAAAAAAAGAGCTCACTATTTCTTTTATTTTTTTCATTCATATTTCGTTAATTATCTGAAGTGGTGCCGCTCCAAATAGCTAAAGACTAACAAGAAAGCCTAACGGTGATTCATTAATTTCCTCCACCAGAGTCACATCTCAGCCCAAGGGCTCAAGAAGGCAGCAGCATGAGGTTAACTCTGGAAACACAGGCTGCTTGCCCGAGAATTGCTAGTTTCACTGCTCTGCTCTTCTGGGTGGGGAACTCCCACTGTTCGCATAAGCAGAATGATGGATAAGAATTAAGCTTTCTAAGTGCGAATTAGGTATTTTGGGCAAAATTAAGGATGATGTAGGTAGGGTGGATTAGGTTGAAATGATACCCCCTTCCCCAACAAAGCCCTTAAAATACACACACATATACACACACACTAGATAACAAACCCAGTATCCACCCTCGAAAACAAGGTAGATCACCAAATATCTGCAGTGTCCTACTAGTTTTCCAGCAATAGTAACATAGTATGAAAATTAAAGTAATTACTTTAATCCAGACTCAGGTCTGGACTCAGTCTAAATACTGGCTGTATCACTTGCTAGCTACATAACCTTGAAAAGTTATTTGATCTCCTCAAGTTTCAGTTTCCTTTCATATTATATAACAGTTAATAAGTACAACAAACGCGTGTCAAATACGTGCTATGTACAGAGTATTTACTCATTTATTCAGTTATTTTTCATTCTGAGAGTGCACAGAGTTCTCCATTTAGACAAGAAAGTACCTGTAAATGTTTATTTTTGTTTTAACGAATTGGAAGAAAGATCAGAAGAAAGTATTCTGACTTAAGTGCCAAAAGGGATGAAAAAGAAGAGAAAAAGATAAATGGAACACAGAGAATAGGTTTAACTTGCGTAGTTGGAGTCCTAAGGGATAAGAGAGAGAGTTTATTATTGCCAGTCCCTGCTTGAAGTACTTTACAGACGTAACTAATTAAATCCTCATAAAAGCTGTTTAAGTTAGGTACTCTTCTGGCCACATTCATTTTAGAGAGGAGGAAACCGAGGCACTGGTAAGTTAGGTAACTTGTCCAGGGCCACTTAGCTCCTAAGTAATGGAGTGAAAGTGAAGTTGCTCAGTCGTGTCCGACTCTTTGCGACCCCATGGACTGTAGCCTATCAGGCTCCTCCTTCCATGGGGTTTTCCAGGCAAAGAGTGCTGGAGTGGATTGCCATTTCCTTCTTCAGGGGATCTTCCCAACCCAGGAATAGAACCCCAGTCTCTCTCATTGCAGGCAGATGCTTTGCCATCTGAGCCACCAGGGAGCTGAGATGTAAACTCAAGTAGCCTGGCGTCAGAGTCCACATTCGAAACCAGTCCAAACCGGAGGACATTATATGTATTAACTCATGAAATGCTCACCCAGAAACCCTGTGAGATAAGTCCTGTCATTATCCTCATTCTGTGGGTGAGAAAGTTTAGGTAATTTGCCCATGATGACACAGCCAGCTGGGCTTTCCTGGGGGCTCAGCAGTAAAGAATCTGCCTGAAGTGCAGGAGATGCGGGAGACACAGGTTCTTTCCCTGGGTTGGGAGGATCTCCTGGAGGAGGGCATGGCAACCCACTCCAGTATTCTTGCTGGGAAAATCCCATGGACAGAGGAGCCGGGTGGGGTGCAGTCCATGGGGTTGTAATGTGTTGGACCCGACTGAAGCAACTGAGCATGCGCACAAGACACAGCCAGTCAATGACAGGGCCAGGATACAATCCCAGGCAAGCCTGCCTCTAAAGCCCTCAGTCAAAATCACCATGCAACATCCCGTCTTGCAACAGTACCTACATCAGAGCATTCTTGTGAGAATTAAATGGTATACAATATTTAAAGCACTTAGCCCATTGCCTGGTACACAATAAGATGATGTTCCTACTACCAGTCCTGTTTACTGGTTGTCTTCTGATGGCTTGTAGCCAAGGAAAAATTGCAGTGAGGTAGAAATAGCAGGAATGTATAGAACCGTATCTGATATGATACCCTTGCACTCTTGGTCTCACTGCCTAAGAAGAGGGTCTTTGCTGGAGAATCTTTCTATCTCTCTTCATTTACTTCCAAGGCCTAACCACAACAGAGCAGGTGACCTGATGCCAGAAAAACTGCAGGAAAAGGGGAAGGCCCATAAATATTCTGCTGGGAGTTTTAAAATTTGATAGAATTCCAATCAATCTTAATTAACGGCAAGATAACATAGAATACCATGTCCCCCTTCCCAAATACCCAAAAGGTATTTATAACACTAAGAGGTTTTGCATAATCTTTACTCTATGCCAACTACTTTTCTAAGTGAATATGTGTTAATTTACATATTCCTTTGAAGAGCCTTATGAGGTGAGTGCTATTATTCTGTCCATTTTGTAGATGAGGAAACTGAGGCCCAGTTCCCCAAGACCACACAGCCAGTAAGTGATAGAGCTGAAATTTGAATCGTTTGGGTCTAGAATCCAAGCTCTTTTGTTCCTCTCACATCAGTACTAGATTTAACATTCTTTCCACATTGCTAACAAAGTAGAAATGAAAGGTTAAATATATAATTTAAAATTCAAAGAGGGCATTTTTTATGAAGTTTTGGAGTCCCCCCAAATTAAGGATGCTTTCCAGCTTTTTCCATTAATTACATTCTAATTCTTTTACCTTGAAGGCTTTCAACCCTTCACCAGAGGTGAAACTCTTGATAAAATGTTTTGGATCCCTTTGGGAGGGTTTGGTCAGTTATGAGGTGCTTGGGTGCTGTCCTTTCTTTTTTTTTTTTTGCCAAGCTTCATGGCTTTTGGGATCTTAGTTCCTTGACCAGGGAATGAACCTGGGCCATGGCAGTAAAAGCAGTGAGTGCTAAGCAGTGGACTGCCAGGCAATTCCCCTACCTCCCGCCTTTTATTACTTTTTCTAGGGTAGAAATTGTTGGCACATACTAGCAACCAATGGCAACCTCATTTTCCCTTATTTGGAATCCTAAGAGATCAATTTCTCCTAATTTATTTATGAAGAAACATATATAATATAATATATACGGCATATTATATATTGTAGGGCTAACATGTTTCTCTTCCTTGGTGCAGATATACAGCTTATTCTTTTTTGTAAGCAACACAGAAAAATTTACTGTATGTTGCTAAACAGCAGTAGACAATCGTCATGGTCTGCTGATCCCATCTGCTTCTCATGAGAAGAACAAAGGTCTGGGAGGAATTTGCCCACTGCTGTAGGAGGTTTCCCTGAGGGTTTTATGTAACCACATGTTTTGCTTGTTGACTACTCAGTGATACTGGATTGAACAATCTAGGCTGAAACGTAACACAGAGATTAATCCATTTTTCAAACTCATTGCCAGTTCAGAATATTTCTATAGATTAGATTTTATAATATAAACTATAAGTATAAATGTATACTATTTTGTAGAATTCTAAGAGATATTCATGAAGGACTTGAAAAATTAAGGACAGTATAATGCTAACACTTTCTCTTTGGATAGTTGTGGTTATTTACTAATGTGAATTTGTTAATACTACATCTGATGCTAATGGTAAATTCTTTGAAGGTAAGGTTTTTATTTTGTAGCTCATAGTGAGCCTAATATAATAATTTGGATGTACTAGGTACTTCATTTATATTTGCTGAACAAGTGATGATTAAATAAATATAAATATAGATAAATAGATGGATCCTAATGCTTCTGCTTCTCTGGAGAACCCTAACTGATACACACCCTCATACTCAGCTCCAAGGTAGCATCTATATTTCAGCAGCAGCATGCAGCAGGGCCTGTAGGAAGAGTCAAGAGCAAGCTCCAGGTTTCTCTTGAGAGGTTCCCAAAAACTGCCAACAAGGACATTCCCACTTACATTCCATTAGCCAGAGCTTAGCCACACAAGTCACATGAACTACAAACAGGGCTGGAAAATGTCACCTTTATGTATGCCTAGTTAAATGTTCTAATACCAAGTAAGGAAGGAAAATGGATATGGGGTTCAATTAACAATCTCTCCTGTTACCAAACCAAACTTGGGTCCACTTGCCTGAGCACAGTGAAGTCAATCTACTGACTTGGTGTTGTAAGGAAGGAAAGTACAGTGCTTACTGCAGGGTGCCAAGCAAGGAGTTCAGGACAACTAGTGCTCAAAAAGCCCAAACTCCCCAGTAAGATTCAGGAAAGCATTTTTAAAGCCCAGGTGAGGAAGGAGGTTTGCAGAGTGTGTGATCGGGTTGTGCACAATGCTCTGATTGGCCATTGGTGAGGTAACATAGTAATGTCACAGGAGTTAACATTATCAGTCCTTAGGCTCTAGGAGGTCATCAGGTAGTTAATATCTTCCATTTGGTGTGAGTTTTCAGCCTGTAAAACAGATCAGGAAATGTGCATTAGATACTATCATCCAGGTACTTCAGAGACTAAATTTGTTTTTAAAAATGAAATTTTACTTCTCTTAACGTAATTTTAAAGAGTTAAATAATACTGAATTCTTGGGTGAGAGGTTAAATTATTGTAACAAAGATAATGCTGAATACAAAGGCTCAAGTAAAATAGAAATTTATTTTTCTCTCATTCAACAGTCCAAGAGGGTGGGTAGCTCTGTTTCAGAGTCATCCGGGGACCCTTCTACCATGTTACTCCCAAATCTTCCCGAAGTATTTTTCTTTTCTGCATGGTTGAAACTGGCTCACCACCAAGTATGAAGGAAGAGGAAGCGAGGAACACTGAGCAGCTTCCTTTCAAGGACATAAATTCGAAGGAGCCTCCCCTCTCTTTTCATATCCACTGGCCACATTAGCTGAAAGGGGAGCTGGGAAACAGTGTTTAACTAAATATTCACGTGTCCAGCAAAAATTCAGGAGGTTCTATTACAGAAGAAAAAGAAGAAGAATGAATATTAGCAACGGTTGTCGGCTCTGTCTCAGGTGCCTGAGGCCTTCCTCCAGATGCCTGACGGCTCTCAGCTATCCATTTCTAAGAATGAAGCACTAGGACCTGATTGGAAGATTGACCTGTGGTAGTGAGCAGTATGTGGGCAGACTTGAGCTTCACTGTTGGTTCACTTGACAGTTTTTTCCTTGTATGTGTTAAACTTCTAAAATGTCAATATTTGTAAGGCTTTTCTCTGGGGCTGATCAGTTTTTCCAGAAAATAGTCTTCCAGTTCTGCCTAAGGACTGATGTATTGGTTTCCTTAGGGCTATAGTAACAAATTACCACAAAGTAGGTGGCTTAAAACTGTGGAAATCCATTCTCTCACAGTTCCAGAAATTGAAAGTCAGAATTCAAGTGTAGGACTACCCGGTGATCCAGTGGTTAAGACTCCATGCTTCTATTGCAGAGGGCACAGGTTCAAACCCTGGTTGGGAAAGTTCTGCATGCCCTGCTGTGCAGTCAAAAAAAAAAAAAAAGTCAAGGTGCTGTCAGGGCCATGCTCTGAAGGCTCTAGGGAACACTCCTTCCTTACCTCTTCTTGCCTTCCAAATAAACTTTTTTCCTCTATCAAAGTAATGTAAAGTACTAAATAGTACTGAATTAGTAGGTGAGAGGCTAAGTTATTTTAACAGATACCCCCCAATACAAGGCTTAAGGATTAGCCACTGTGTTTGATGGCTCCCATTGGAAGGACTTTATTTTGAGGGGCTCCAAATCACTGCAGATGGTGACTATGGCCATGAAATTAAAAGACGCTTACTCCTTGGAAGAAAAGTTATGACCAACAAGACAGCATATTAAAAAACAGAGAGGGGACTTCCCTGGTGGTCCAGTGGTTAAGAATCCGCCTTCCAATGCAGGGGACTGGGGTTCGATCCCTGATCTGGGACCTAAGATCCCACACGCTGAGGGGCAACTAAGCCTGTGCGTCCTACCTAGAAAGCCCACATGCCGCAATGAAGATCCAGCACAGGCAAAATAAATAAATTTTAAAAAAATAAAAAAATAAAAAAAAATAAAATAAAAATAAAAAACAGAGACATTACTTTGCCAACAAAGGTCCATCCAGTCAAGGCTATGGTTTTTCCAGTAGTCATGTATGGATGTGAGAGCTGGACTATAAAGAAAGCTGAGAGCCGAAGAATTGATGCTTTTGAACTGTGGTATTGGAGAAGACTCTCGAGAGTCCTTTGGACTGCAAGGAGATCCAACCAGTCCATCCTAAAGGAGATCAGTCCTGAATATTCATTGGAAGGACTGATGCTGAAGCTGAAACTCCAATACTTTGGCCACCTAATGCAAAGAACTGACTTATTGAAAAGGACCCTGATGCTGGGAAAGATTGAAGGCAGGAGGGGAAGGGGACAACAGGGGATGAGATGGTTGGATGGCATCATCAACTCAATGGACAAGAGTTTGAGCAAGCTCCAGGAGTTGGTGATGGACAGGGAAGCCTGGCATGCTGCAGTGAATGGGGTCACAAAGAGTCTGACACAACTGAGCGACTGAACTGAACTGACTGATTGGAAGGACTGATGTTGAAGCTGAAACTCCAATGCTTTGGCCATCTGATGTGAGGAACTGACTCCTTGGAATATACCCTGAAGCTGGGAAAGACTGAAGGCAGGAGGAGAAGGGGACAACAATGAGATGGTTGGATGGCATCGCTGACTCTATGGACATGAGTTTGAGTAAACTCTGGGAGTTGGTGATGGACAGGGAAGCCTGGCGTGCTGCAGTCCATGGCGTAGCAAAGAGTTGGACACGACTGAGTGACTGAACTGAACTGACTTGGTGGCTCCCAGCAATCTTTGATTGATGGCTCCTGGCAGTCTTTGGAATTCCTTGATTTGTAGCTGTATCACTTCAGTCTCTGCCTCCATCTTCACTTGGTCTTCTTCTTTTTAAAAAACATTTACTTATTTATTCAACGATGTCAGGTCTTAGTTGACGCACGTGGGGTCTTTTGTTGTGGCCCATGGACTCTCTAGTGGTGGTGCGTGGGCTTAGTTGCTCTACGATATGTGGGACCTTACTTCCCTGAGTAGGGATCAAACTCAAGTTCACTGCATTGCAAGGCAGATTCTTAACCACTGGGCCACCAGGAAAGTCCCTTCACTTGGTCTTCTGTCCATGTGTCCCTCTGTGTCCTCTCCTCTTTTAGGACACCAATCACTGAATTTAGAGCCCACCCTAGTATAGTATGGCATCTTCTTAATTACATCTGCAAAGACCCTATTTCTAAATAAGGTCACATTTTAAGGTTCTGGGTGTACATAAATTTTTTTGAGGACACATTTCAATCAACTATAATAGGTATTGATGCCTATTTTCCTGGAACTAGGGGAGGGGAAGGAGATCCATTAGATTTGCTTAATCTCTTCTGTTAGCCCTTTGTTTTCCTACTTCACCCCTAAGCCTGGACAAAAGTCAGAGCCTCTTTGGTTCAGGGTCCCCATATAGGGGTGGTATCCTGATGGACGTGTTTGGGAATATGGTATGGGTGGAGGATGGGGGGGGGGGTAGTGGGTGTGGAGTCATAAATTACATGGGGTTGAAAAGAGAACCTAGGAAGTCTAGTAATTTTCTGTCCAGATTTTTCAACCAATCCTCCTTTCAGCCCCAAACTTTACTCTGCCATTTGTTGTATCTTGGACAATCAAGGAGAAGCCTTTCCATGGTTCTAGGGTTGAATCTCCTTCATTCTCTTTAATACCCTCCCTTCCTGAAACTCTTCCTCCACCAACTTCACCCCCAGGAAGCACTTAGGTTTTGGCCTAATCCACACTGAAAAGTCTGTTGATACTTCTTTCTTCCCCATGGTTAGGCAGATGTTAAAATTATATTAAAAGATACAAGAAAGTTTGAGTTTGTGTGGGCTCATGAGAATCACATGAGATATTTTGTCTGAAAACACTAGGCATATGATTGTCATACAGAAAGAATTTGAAAGATATTGCTTGAATCTGAATTTCTTATAAAAGGGATGTTTGCAGAGTAAATTATCATGTCTTAATTATCTTTTCTGTAAATCTAAATGTTTATATGTTGAATTTGTATCAAGCAGGCTAATATTTAAAAATTTTCTTCTTTCATTTAGAAATATTCTCATAAAAATATACAAATATCTTTTAAGGAATCTTTAATTTAGAATAATAGGGCCAGATAAATTTTATAATATTAATTAGTTTTTAAATGACTGATTACTTTTAATGTGACATTTGATAATTATAACATTGGAAAAATATATTGCCTGAAAATTTTCATATGCAAGGGAGTGTTGGTCTAGTCATTAAGTCGTATCTGACTCTTGTGACCCCATGGACTGTAACCTGCCAGGCTTCTCTGTCCATGGGATTTTCTAAGCAAGAATACTGGAGTGGGCTGCTATTTCATTCTCTGGGGGATCATCCCAACCCAGTGATCAAACCCAGGTCCCCTGAATTGCAGGCAGATTTTTTATCGACTAAGCCACCAGGGAAGCCTTAGCACTAAAAAGTTGTTCAGTATATTTAAGATTCTTAAGGAATCAACAGATTTATAATTCTAGTTAATATGGTTATAAAAAATGTACTAATATTTAGAAGATGATACTACTTTAAAACTTTTAAAATGAATTAATTAAGATCTCAGAATATGCTATTTAGGAAACAAAGATATTAATAGTAATTAGTGTAGTCATTTGAAACTTTTCCATCAAATTCTCAGTTTTACTTAAGATAATACATTGGTCTATTATTAAAGAAAAGAAAAGTTACTTCATATAAGTTACAAGTCAATTTAACCTGTAACTGGGAAAATACTTGGTACTTAGACACTTTGTTTTCCTCTTTTGTACACAATTTAACATTTCTATTCACAACTTTTCTTTAAAGAAAAGTTTTATAGCAAATATTTAACTTGGGGAGTGTATTCACCTCATTCCCACTGCTTCCCCCGACTAAGGCCAGAGAATACTGTCATTCAACCATATGATATAAATCTCAAAAAAGTCTGAGCGATTATGGGTTTGCTAATCACTAGACCATTCAGGTATGACCTAAGTCAAATCCCTTATGACTATACAGTGGAAGTGAGAAATAGATTTAAGGGACTAGATCTGATAGGCAGGGTGCGTGATGAACTATGGACGGAAAATAAGAAATGCAAAAAAGCAAAATGGCTGTCTGAGGAGGCCTTACAAATAGCTGTGAAAAGAAGAGAAGTGAAAAGCAAAGGAGAAAAGGAAAGATCTAAGCATCTGAATCGGAGAAAGCAATGGCACCCCACTCCAGTACTCCTGCCTGACGAATCCCATGGACTGAGGAGCCTGGTGGGCTGCAGTCCATGGGGTCACTAGGAGTTGGATGCAACTGAGTGACTTCACTTTCACTTTTCCCTTTCATGCATTGGAGAAGGAGGTGGCAACCCACTCCAGTTCTTGCCTGGAGAATCCCAGGGACGGGGGAGCCTGGTGGGCTGCCGTCTCTGGGGTCGCACAGAGTCGGACACGACTGAAGCGACTTAGCAGTAGCAGCAGCAAGCATCTGAATGCAGAGTTCCAAAGAATAGTAAGGAGAGATAAGAAAGCCTTCCTCAGCGATCAATGCGACACGAATGAGCACTGAACTGAACTGAATCCTATATATTGGGGCTCCAGGTTTCATAAGACAACAGCAAGGATAGAGTAGCTGCTGAGGGGATTCAGTTCCATGCTGGGACCTGACAACCTTGCCTGTACCCACACAAGACTGAAGAAGATTGAACGTCAGCAATCCTGGCAGAAGTCTTGTGATCTTCCCAGAACGTAGGAGCATTGGAGGTTTGTGAGTTGTTTCTATATGGCCATTTCCTGTTCATCCCCTGTCTCCAGGGAGAGTGTCATGAAACCATTTCCTGTCACCTCCTGGTTCTGATGAGGTAGGAGGCTTTCTGCCTTATCCCAACCCCCACCTCCTACGTAGGGCACAGCCACAGCCTGTAAAACTGCTTGGTTGCAAGGTAGCATTGGCTTCTCAGCAACACGGTGTGCCATCATTTGTGTGGCAGTCATCTGGCCTTTCATGTTTTGGTGTTGCAATGAACAAGGTCCATGGGGAGCCGGCACCTTTACATACTCTTTCTTTTGCAGCCTATGTAAGTCATAAATGGTCTGAATCTAATAAAAAGGCTTACTGTTTCTTTTCTGGCTGGTTAGTCAGATCTTGTTTTGTGCTCGACAGTAACAAAATAGCTAATAACACAGTTTGCTAACCTGTATATATGTATGTGTGTGTGTGTGTGTGTGTGTAGAAGGCAATGGCACCTCACTCCAGTACTCTTGCCTGGAAAATACCATGGACGGAGGAGCCTGGTAGACTGCAGTCCATGGGGTTGCTAAGGGTCGGACACGACTGAGCGACTTCACTTTCACTTTGCACTTTCATGCATTGGAGAAGGAAATGGCAACTCACTCCAGTGTTCTTGGAGAATCCCGGGGACGGGGGTGCCTGGTGGGCTGCCATCTGTGGGGTCGCACAGAGTCGGACACAACTGAAGTGACTTAGCAGCAGCAGCAGCAGCAGTGTTTGTGTGTGTCTGTGTGTGTGTGTATACACACATCATAAATATGTCAGGAAAGATGGATTATCTAATAAATCATTTTTGAACAACTGGCTCTTTAGAAAAAAACATATATTTCATTTCATACAACGCCCCCTTCCCCAATTCATATAGATTAAATAGTTAACCAAAGAAAAGAGAAAGAAATGAAACCATGATAATTCCAAATGGATAAATTCTTGAAAATACTTTTAGAAATGAGAAGGCATTTATTATGGTACAAGGTACAGACTACATAGCTCAAGAATGCTGATATAGTTGACAACATAAAAAATTGAAACGATAATATGAGAAAAATACCATAAATATATTCAAAAGAAAAAAGCAAACTGGAAAACACATTCACAACACATAAGACAGAAAAAGACCAGTTTCCATCATATGCAAGAATGTTGAAAAATCAGTAAGAAAAAGACAAAAAGGGAGTGGCATGGACATTTTGCAGTAACTCTCCACAAATGACCTATAAACACTTGTTAGTCATAATTAAAGAAAAGCAGGTGGACATTATTTTTCAAATACTGGACTGGCAATGATTACAGTGCTCAGTACTGCTGACGGTGTAGGAAATAAACACTCTTGCACAGTTGGTGGGAGCATAAGTTTGTGCAATCTTTTTTAGAAGACAGTGTTGGCAATTATTTTAAAAGGTAGCAAGGAATTCTCTGGTGGTCCAGTGGTTAGGACTCTGTGCTTTAACTGCCTGGGCCTGAGTTTGATTCCTATAAACTATAAACTTAGGGAACTAAGATCCTGTAAGCTGTGTGGTGCAGCCAAAAAAAGAGAAAGTAACATATGTTTACCATTTCACCTAGAAACTTGCTTTCTAAGATATTCTCGCAGGAGTACACAAAAATGTGCAAAAAGAATGTTTATAACATTGTTTAAACTATAACATTATTATAACAAGGTTTAAATAGTAGCACTGTTTATTATAGCAAGAAAACTGGATATAACTTTAATACCCATCAATAGGGCATTGGTTCAATAAATTATGGAGCTTTGATATAAATGGAAAACTGAAAAATATTAAGAATGATAGAAACACACAGTACTAATATGGAAAGAGTTCCAAGATATATTTTTAAATAAAAATGTAAATTGGCAGAACAGTATGTAAATTATTATCTCATTTGCCTTAAGTACATATTGTATATGCATAGATATATTCTGAATGATTCTGGAAGAAACTGTTAATAACGGCTACCTATGTAAAGTGAAACTGGGGACAGGATGGCTGGGGATAAAGAGGAAAACTTGAATTTTCTTTTTGCCATGAGTATAGCAAATAGCTTTTAAGAAACTTTTAAGAAACCTTGCTCCTTGGAAGAAAAGCTATGACCAACCCAGACAGCATATTAAAAAGCAGAGACATTACTTTGCCAACTAAAGTCCATCTAGTCAAAGTTATGGTTTTTCCAGTAGTCATGTATGGATGTGAGAGTTGGACTATAAAGAGAGTTGAGCCCCGAAGAACTGATGCTTTTGAACTGTGGTGTTGGAGAAGGCTCTTGAGAATCCCTTGGGCTGCAAAGAGATCAAACCAGTCCATCCTAAAGGAAAGCAATCCTGAATATTCATTGGAAGAACTGATGCTGAAGCTGAAACGCCAATACTTTGGCCACCTGCTGTGAAAAACTGACTCATTGGAAAGGACCCTGATGCTGGGAAAGATTGAAGGCAGGAGGAGAAGGGGACAACAGAGGATGAGATGGTTGGATGGACATGAGTTTGAGCAAGCTCCAGGAGTTGGTGATGGACAGGGAAGCCTGGCGTGCTGCAGTCCATGGGATCACAAAAAGTCGGACACAACTGAGTGACTGAACTGAACTGAAAAGTTAATTAATGTAAATAGTAAAAACTTATACCACACAAATACTGAATACATTTCTGCTGCTGCTGCTGCTAAGTTGCTTCAGTCGTGTCCGACTCTGTGTGACCCCATAGACAGCAGCCCACCAGGCTCCCCAGCCCCTGGGATTCTTCAGGCAAGAACACTGGAGTGGGTTGCCATTTCCTTCTCCAATGCATGAGAGTGAAAAGTGAAAGTGAAGTTGCTCAGTCATGTCCGACTCCTAGCAACCCCATGGGCTGCAGACTACCAGGCTCCTCCACCCCTGGGATTTTCCAGGCAATAGTACTGGAGTGGGTTGCCATTGCCTTCTCCGAAATACATTTCTAAACTGGTACAAATTCCTAAAAAAATTTTTTCCTGAATTATAATCTTCAAACTTCAATTTCAACTTTTCTGTGAGTCAAAGCATTAAGAAGAAACAAAGGCCCAAGTCATTTTATACACTATTGGAGAAAAAAGGAATTAAAAACATGGCTTTAATTAGCTTACAATCTTCCTAGTAAAGCATTAAAAAAAAAAAAAAGAAAGAAATATTTGCACTAACTCTAAGGCTTCCCTGGTGGCTCAGAGGTTAAAGCGTCTGCCTGCAATGCGGGAGACCTGGGTTTGATCCCTGGGTCGGGAAGATCCCCTGGAGAAGGAAATGGCAACCCACTCCAGTACTCTTGCCTGGAGAATCCCTTGGATGGAGGAGCCTGGTGGGCTACAGTCCACGGGGTCACAAAGAGTCGGACACGACTGAATGACTTCACCAAGGACAGAAAGATTTCAGGGAAAGGATGAATCTGCGTTGTAAGAGCCAGAGTACCTGAAAAAGTCCTCTTTCCGACAGTGGGATTTGGACTGAACTTCAAAAATGCGACAGTTTAGTGATGAGGGCAGTAGCAAGGTCATTTCAGCAATACGCTGGCACTCGCACAGGCATTAAAGCAAGAATGGGCTTGGCATTGTGTGGGAAGTGCTTAGATAAATGTCCCTGCCTGAAACGAGTATATGTTTTAGGCAGTACTGGGAAGTAAAATTTATGCAAGCAGGGTAAATTTGGATTTTGGAGGGCTCTTATTTCTCAGAAAGAGGAACATGGCCCTGATATCCTAGGCAACGTAGATTCTTGAGATGATGAGTAGCAACATGATGAAAATAATTAGGAATATTAATCTGCTGGCCTTATCTGAGACAGATTGAAGTAGGGTGAAGTGGCAGTGGAGAAAGAAAGAAAAAAGTAAAAGTAGAGAAAATGGTGAAAGAAGAAGGATTTAGTGATAGCACAGACATAAGGGACCCAGTGGAGGAATCAAAGGTAGTTTTCATTTCTAGTCTGTAAAAGTCTAGGCTTGTGAGCCTAGAAAAACTTATTAAAATGTTCTAGATGACACTGTCAATTGATGTATTGAGACTAATGAGGACCATATTTCTCCATCCTTTTTGTACCTCCTGAGTATAATTTCTCCCCTTCGAATTCAGGAATATATAGATAAACATTTTTTTCCCCAGACATTTCTTATGTCATTTTCCCCTCAGTTATATTTGTAAAGACCCAACCCACAATTCCTCTTGATCTCAGTGTTACTTCTTTTTACTCCTCTTAACTTTCCTCTAACTGAATATTGTATCTTCTTTTTCTATCTCTCAATATTATTTCAACTCTGTAAAATCTCATACTCCCAATCATTACTACATATTTGAAGCCATTAGGGACTTATTTTTGTACCAGCCTAGCGCAGCACCCATGTGGAGTAGAAAGCAATCATCAGGCACCATGGGGATCTATAATTAAATGATGGTGATGGTACTAGTCTTGTTTTGCTGAGATTTTCTTCACAATTTTTGCTACTTCCTCCTCTTGGAGAAATGTCATGAGTTAAGAGTACTTAACTCATGCTTAAGAATTATCTTATAAAAATATTGTATGTCATGTCACAACCATTTTCTTATAAAAGCTAAAACTCAAAACCTGAAGTTCTTTCAGTGAAAATTCTGGAAGGAAAACCTCTAGGAGAAGCCAAATAAATGACCCTAATTATTTCACCTCCATTTTCATCTTCCCTTGGGAAGATTTGTGCTGTCCCAGTTTGAATTATGCTGGGCACCTAACTTGAGTCCAAATGTGAACAATATTTCCTTCCTTGGTTCTCCATAGGACAGAAGAAATAAGTGGTCATGTTGAGAAATTCACTGGATATTAAGATAAAACAAAAAATTGGGGAAAAAAGCAAAAATAAAAAAAACTACCTCAAATGTAAAAGATGTTTTTTATTATGAGGTAATTATAATCATGGGCTTCCCTCATAGCTCAGTTGGTAAAGAACCCACCTGCAATGCAGGAGACCCTGGTTCATTCCTGGGTGGGAAAGATCCTCTGGAGAGGGATAGGCTACCCACTCCAGTATTCTTGGGCTTCCCTTGTGGCTCAGCTGGTAAAGAATCTGCCTGCAATGCAAGAGACCAGGGTTCAATCCCTGGGTTGGGAAGATCCCCTGGAGAAGGGAAAGGCTACCCACTCCACTATTCTGGCCTGGAGAATTCCATGGACTGTATAGGTATTTATAACCATACAGCAAGCTTAAAGGATTAGATCAATTTTGCAAGCACAGTTTCCTTCTCTTTCATCTCCCTTCCTCCATATGACAAGGCAACTCATTTACCCTCACAAGAAAGCTCTTCTCATGACATACTGACTCATTCTTGGACTAAGGTTTAGGAGACTGGTTTAAATCTCTCAGACTAATTAAGGTCTTCTCACGCAGTTCAAGTTTAAAGCGCTTTTTAGCTCCGTGTGCTTCCGGTGACCTGGGGCCATGGTGCGGCTCTTGGTTCTCTGTGCTTCTTCTGAGGGAGAGGCTCCCTTGCTTTTGATACCCCTCAGAGGGACCTTGGAGAAGGCAATGGTATCCCACTCCAGTACTCTTGCCTGGAAAATCCCATGGGCGGAGGAGCCTGGAAGGCTGCAGTCCATGGGGTTGGGGAGGGTCGGACACAACTGAGCGACTTTCACTCATATACCTTACCTCATTTCACTATATACCTCATTTCACTCATATACCTCATTTCACTATATACCTTATCCGTAGGGGATTCTTGCAATTCATACAATATCTAAACCTTTCTGGCTGAAGTTAACAGATCTGCCAACTTCTAGAGCCTGGAAGGCTGCAGTCCATGGGGTTGGGGAGGGTCGGACACAACTGAGCGACTTTCACTCATATACCTTACCTCATTTCACTATATACCTCATTTCACTCATATACCTCATTTCACTATATACCTTATCCGTAGGGGATTCTTGCAATTCATACAATATCTAAACCTTTCTGGCTGAAGTTAACAGATCTGCCAACTTCTAGAGCATTCTGTGAGGAGTGATCTAAAGAGTTATCATCATCACAATATGACTTTAATCATAGCACTATAACACATACACACTAACAAAAGAATAGTACTTTCATAGAAACACATAGGGATGAAGAATGAAATAAATGTTAGCAATCCTATAGCACAAAATTAAGACCTTCTATATTCAGTGTTAGAAAAGAGTTTAATCATTTTTTTTCTTTTTCTAAAAAAATAAAATTAAATGAAAAAGTAAATTAAAACTAAATGAAGGTGAGTTAGAATTTGATAATGTGGTTATCACTAACCAGACATATTGACACACTTTTTTTCCCCAATATTTATGTTGACAATAAAGGCTAAAAGTAAAAGGAAAAATAATTCAGCTTTTTTTTTTTTTTTTCAACTTTTGGCCACACTGAGGATCTTTTGTTGGCCAGCGGGGATCTTAGTTTTCTACTCAGGAGTAGAACCCTCGCCTGCTGCAGTGGAAGCTCAGAGTCTTAACCAATGGACCACCAGGGAAGTCCAAAAATCTCAACATTTCAAGTGAGGAAAATCACATTCTTATGCTTAGATATTTTTCTTTCAAGTGTCAATATTTTAAGTCAAAACACTGCCCATCTACTGTTGGTTTATTAGTAGAGCTTATTGATTTTTAATTAGATTCAATAAGCCTTCAATGGTGTAGAAGGCACTATGCCACAGAATTTGGTGAATAATAAGAATAAGGCATTTCACATACCTGCAGGCATTCAAAATTCAGTGGGGAAGACAGAACAACTTTGGAACTATTACCTAAAAATCAGTACTTATTTGCATACTTATTGCTTATTGAAACTTATTAGAAATGAGTTTGTTCCTTCAACATGTTATTAATAATTCTTACCTCTATACTTTGCTATGTTGCTCTGGTGAATTTAACATTATAAAGAGCCTTTATTTTATTTAGCATTATTAGGAATATATTTAGTAGAAACAAAGCATTAGGTGAGTGCTAATGATCTTAATTTATAAATAAAAGATTGCATCATCATTAAACAGCTGGATTTGCTTTCTTCTTTTGAAATGCAATGATCCAAGAAGAATTTTTCTTAATATTTCAGATCAGTAATATTTAAATCAAAAAGTGTGAATTAAAAATTAAAATACCAGCCAGCTGCAGATCTACAAGCAACAGTTGGACTGCGAAGCCTTTATTATTAGAGAAATGAGATACCCAAATTTCAAGTCATAACATTTCAATATAACATAATGTGTGGTTTCCATTAATAAAATATTTTGTATAGAAATAGCAAAATGTCATCACTTCCATCTGCAAAAGACGAAGACTGTCAATAATAAGTCCTGTTTGCAAGCACATCTTAGGTTCTAATGGTTAGGGAAGCAATAAAGGGTTCAAGGGAGCCATTATGAAGTAAATGAATAGAATATGTTTTCTCAGATGCTATGTGAGGAGAAACACTTCACAAGATCCAAAGGGAATAAGAAACAAATTGAGATTGTCAAGACTAAGAAAGCACTTGTGGAGGAATAAATATAATCATCAAACACAGCTATTAGAAAATCTGAAAGTAGAAATGGGATTCTGTGGGCTCCTGTCTTGGGGAGTGAAACCGCCTGAGTTATTTCACCCCAGGATCCATTACCTAAGCTGTGCCTCTCCCCTAGAACAGTTCTAAGAGCTGTGATATTCTTTTTTACCCACTCCACGTCTTTCAATGACCTAGTTCCACTTTCCAAATATATAGCACTGATTCCCCACCATTCAACTGTTTTATTCTTTAGTCAGTGCTCTCTGTATGTGCTTAGTGCTTGAGTAGGGATATAATGTCCCTGATTTCAAGGAACTAATAATCCACTGGGGGAGGCAAGACATATACATAGTATAAAGCAAGGCAAAGCAGTGTTTATAAAAACTAACATTTTCAAAGAGATAGTTTTTTTTTTTTTTCAGTTTGCAAGATAATTTTTACTGAAATCATGGCATGGCAGCCTTTCAAAAATTCTGTGAAGGAAGAACTATTACTTCTAGTTTAGAAACCAGGACACTGAATCACAGAGAAGCTAATGCCTGTGTCTAGGGCAACACTGTGAATTAATACAAGAGACAGTCTTTAATTGGGCCTTAGGGATGGTGGAGTGGACATTCTTGGCTTCATACCAATCTTCATTACTTGCTTTCTCACTATTAAGAGAATTCAGACTTGAGCTTGAATAATAGCTACTACCTACCATAAACTATAGTATTTGGGGGGAACCTGATCCCACCTCCAGCTTCAGAAAGATCTATGGTGGTTTAAGCTAATGGTTGGCACATTCCATTTCTCCTGGTCATATTATTGTTCTGTTGGGGCTGAGTGTGGTGGGGTAAGAAGAGACTATGAACCAATCTGGTTGAATTTTAGGACTCTTATTTGTAATGCTGGGAAAAATTTCTCTCTTCCACAAACAACAGGAATAAAATCTGAATATATCCCAATAATCCTTATGCCATCAATTTTTCTGATTCTATTTCCCCCACTTTTTGTGGTTGCAGTAAAAATTAAATTGACCTTCATGCCACTATTTTCTTCCTTATGTTTTCTCTAATGTGATTTTTTTCCCTGTGAATCTGAAACCTCATTTGCCCACTTTCAAAGTTTTTTCTTATCAAGAAAAAAATGACATGGAATGTAAGGATTTTAAAATAAGTTGATATAAATGAGAACCAAAAAATAATCTTCTTTTTCTGGTGACACGGTAAACATTGTTTCTCTCCCCAACATTTATTTCTGTCTTCCTCTTTTATATGGCAGCCATGTGGTTTGAGTGGACCAAGCTTCTTGGTACAATGATGAATTCAGATTAGTCAGACCTAAGTCATCAGAGCAATTGTGGACTGCCCTAGCCACAGGGATGAATGAGAATTGCTTTAATCAGTGCACAATTTAGAACTTCTCTTGAAAGGATATGGGAACAGACTAGCTTAGACATGAAAGTGAAAAAGTGAGAGTGTTAGTCTCTCAGTCATGTCCGACTTCTTGCAACCCCATAGACTGTAGCCCTCCAGACTCCTCTGTTCATGGAATTCTTCAGGCAAGAATACTGGAGTGGGTTGCCATTCCCTTCTTCAGGGGATCTTCCCACCCAAGGATCGAACCGGGGCTCCCGCATTACAGGCAGGTTCTTTACTGTCTGAGTTACCAGGGAACCCCCAGCTTAGATATAAAAAGGCCCTGATTATTTTTGTCAGCTATGCCAGTGAAAGTAATCATTGTTAACATTAAGTCACACCATGGATAGATTCAGAATGAAACTGAGTCCTTGAAAAAAAAAAAAAAGCCAGACTGTTAGACCCATCAATTCTGAAATCGCATCCACTTCTGGCTTTTCTGGTTAAATGAGCCAATAAGTTTCCTTATTTATCAGTTTGTGTTGAATTTGTTTGTATACACAACAGAAAGCATCTCTTGAGGTAAAGCATTCTTTGTCTATTGATAAGCTTATAGTTGTTATGGGGAAAAGCCCTGGAACTTTCCCAGTGGCTCATCGGGTAAGGAATCCATGCAGGAGACACAGGAGACTTGGGGTTGATCCCTGGGTTGGACAGATGCTTTGGAAGAGGAAAACGACAACTCACTCCAGTGTTTTTGCCTGGGAAATCCCATGGACAGAGGAGTCTGGTCCACAAAGGGTCACAAGAGTTGGATACGACTAAGTATATGTTAAGCACAGACTCTATCTTTAAATATCAATACTCAGTTTTTTATTTTTTGACTAAATTAATCATGGCAATTGCATAAGGTCTTGAAACTGAGTCTTAAACTTATTTACTGTTTACATATGGGGAATAATGTATTTGTATCATTCTCACAGACTTACTTACAAATGAGCTCATTTTCTCAAGGGTGCTATGATCCTGAGACATCTTCTGGGAGTTCCAAACCTTGGTGTTGTTTCTCAAAGGGAAAATGATGTTGTTGAGTCTGCCAAGATGTCCTCACCTTCAATATGGTTTTTAAATGTTCCCTTCTCTTAATTCATTGTCACATTTAAAAATTACTGAATAATCTTTCAAGAAGGAGAGGACACATTCTAAAAGAAATAAACAAAGAGTAGAGATAATGGGATGTTTTTCATAATGTTGACTCCTTATACTACAGATGCCTAGCTGAGCCTCTCTTAGTGCTGTGCAATAGAGATTTCTTCTGAGTTGAAAATGTTCTATATTGATGCTGTGCAAAATGGTAGCCATTAGCTATGTACAGCACTTGAAATGTGTTTAGTGTAATTAATGAATTTTTTTTAAGTTTTATTGAAATTTAGATGATTTACAACATGTTAGTTTCAAGTATACAGCAAAGTCATTCAGTTATATATGTGTGTGTGTGTGTGTGTATGTATATACATATATCCTTTTAAAGATTCTTTTCCATTATAGGTTATTACAAGATAAAGAGTATAGTTCCCTGTGCTATATAGTACATCCTTGTTATTTATCTATTTTATATATAGTAGTGTATATATTTTAATTCCAAATTTCTAATTTATCCCTTCCTGCCTTTCCCCTTTGGTAACCATTAGCTTGTTTTGTCTGTGAATCTGTTTCTGTTTTATAAATTGGTTCATTTGTATCATTTTTTAGATTCCATATATAAGCAGATACATTTGCCTTTCTCTGTCTGACTGACTTCACTTAGTTTGATAATATCTAGGTCCATCCATGTTGTTGGAAATGGCTGAGTAACATTCCATTGTGTATATAGACCACATCTTTATTCATTCATCTGCTGATGGACATGTAGGTTGCTTCCACGTCTTAGCCATTATAAATAGTGGGCTGTGAACACTGGGGTGCATGTATCTTTCTGAATTATACTTTTCTCCAGATATGCCTAGGAGTGGTATCACTGGATCATATGGAGAATTAAATTTTTTTTTTTTTGGCTGTGTCGTGCTGCATGTGGTATCTTAGTTCAACCAGGGATCCAGCCTTCACCCCCTGCATTGGGAGCTCAGGGTCTTAACCACTGGACTGTCAGGGAAGTCCCTAAGAACTGAATTTTTCATGTTACTTAATTTTAAGTAATATAACAATAAATTAATAAAAATTTAAATAGCATCCTGTGGGTAGTTATGGCTGGTAATTACCACATTGGACAACATAGCTCTAGATCAACCTTAGACTTTTAAAGGGTTAAGAAAACGGCAAAAGATTGTTGTAGCCAAACAGGTATCCTTTTTTCTTTTCTGGCAATTCCACATGGCTTGCGGAACCTTAGTTCCTTGACCAGGAATCAAACCCATTCCCCTACAATGTAATCCAAGTCCTAACCACTGGACTGCCAGGGAATTCCCCAAACAAGTGTACTTCTACAGTGCTTTCTTATCTTTGAGACGCAGTTCAACATTGATCTAATGAGATTTTATTCATTTAAATAAATTAATTGATGAGAGTTAATGGCTTCCCAATTTTTCTTGTGGTTGCCATGCTTGTTTTTCTTCATTTCCTACATTTTACAGGGTGCATCCTGCTCAGGTCCCCCCGGGGATCTTCCCGACCCAGGGATCAATCCTGCATCTCCTGCATTGTAGGCAGATTTTTTATCGCTGAGCCACCAGGGAAGACTTTTATAGAGTAACAGTTCTTAAAAACAACCTCACCACATCACATCTCTGTTTTAGAATACCCTTCATGCTGAAAAAGGATCAGCAGTATAGGAGGCATTGCTCGGAGCTCATTGGAAATGCAGAATCTGTCTCCACACAAACTAACTGAATTAGAATCTGCATTTTAATGAAATATATAGAGGTGATTTATATGCACATTCAACTTTGAGAAGCACTGCTGCAGGATGAAGTCCAAACTCTTTAACATATCTTAGAGGTTCTGGTCTAGCTCAGTTTCCGGTATCATCTGCAGCAACTGCCCCTTCCCAATCTCTTAAAACCCATATTCAGTCTTGTACAAAATGATTTGCAACTCTGGGTATTCATCTTTGCTCTGCTGCCTAACAAACCTTCTTTCTGGTCTTCAATACCCATTAACATTTTTTTCCATGGTTTCTCATAAGAGTTAGCTAGATCTGTACTTTGCATAATTTTATAGATACCTTCCTTACAGCATGTATCAAAGGGATTATAAATATTTGCATGTCTCTCATGCTACACTGTGAACTTTTTGAGGCAGACATTTTTCATATAGTTATGCTATTCTCAATAGTTCCTGATCCATGCTTGCTGTTTGAATGTTGTTCCAGAAGTGAGCATTAGATGATTGCAATATTTCATAGAATAACTACATTTGAAAGGTAGAAAAAATTCCTTGTAGAGAAATTTTATTTTACAAGAGAGAAACCGAAGCCCCAAAGTTGAATGACTTTCTCCAAGTTATTAGCATGGTGACATCTTCCTCTGTAAATATTAATAGCACGTGTGTGTACATGCTAAGTCGCTTCAGTCCTGTCTGACTCTTTGTGACCCTGTGGACTGTAGCCTGCTAGGCTCCTCTGTCCATGGGATTCTCCAGGCAAGAATACTGGAGTGGGTTGCCATGCCCTCCTCCAGGGGATCTTCCCAATGCAGGGATAGAACCCGTGTCTCTTATGTGTCTTGCATTGTCAGGCAGGTTCTTTACCACTAGTGCCACTTGGGAAACCCATATATTAATAGTAGGCACCTCATAAAACATCCAGCCAATAAACATGATAAACTGATTTTTCTCTCTCTGGGTTTTGGATGAACTAAATTTCCCTTGACTAAGGTAAAGACTCTAACAAACTTGGATTATTCTGTATCTCTTCTGCTAATCTTTTCCTCACCTTTCCCTTGTGGGAAATGACAGGACTCTTTTCTATCTCTCTTTCAGTTTAGTGTTCTATGACGCTAATCAGAAAGATAGTGAAGTAATTAGGGATGCAGTACCATTAGTACACAACTGATAGTAAGCTTTGCATCTCCTTTCATCAGATCTAAGATGAGGTTTCTTGAATTTCAGTGTCTGGCGGAGTAAAGGACATGGACGAAAGCAGTTGGACCAGGTACCATCTAGATAAGACCAACGCAATCCTCGTAGGCAGAGGGAGACGTTTGAAGTATACAGCAGTCAGTTCATGTTGCAAAAGATAAACCCACCCTTTGTCTTTGAGAGCCACAATATTGTAGGAAGTCTTGGATTACAGGCCATTTCTACCTCATTAGATTTTGGCCAGACTTCTAGAGTCCCTTCTTACCTGCTCTCAAATAAAAATGGTTATCTTTTTTTCTAGTTGGGAAGATTCCTAAAACTTATCTTCTTGTACAGTATTTCAGCCTATGTTGATGAGTTCTGTATCAATTATTTATTATGCTTGTCTTACAAATCCTAGGCAGTTTCATTCATTTTGTCATGATTCTTTGTTAAAAGAAGGGCTCCATTTTCCTGGTATTCCTTTTAGCTATTTCTGGATTCCAGCTACGGTTAAAAAAAAAAAAAAAACTTGTCTGAGGGGAGAACATTAATATTAATACTAACCAGAGTGATTTACTTTTAAAAAAAATTTGCTGTTTTGTAATGGAGAACACAGTAACTCTACTTCAACCAAATTTATTAAATGTCTAGCATATACTATGGTAATCACAGGATGGTTATGACATAGACCTGGGGAATACTGTTTTAATTTTATTTACATGTTGTCCAACTGAGATATTACACTAAATATAGCATGATCATAAAATTTGGGGTGAAAACTGGGATACTTTGAAATGAGTAGCAACAACTAAACAACACGGAAAAGAAATGCAAAAAAGCAAAATGGCTGTCTGGGGAGGCCTTACAAATAGCTGTGAAAAGAAAAAAAGTGAAAAGCAAAGGAGAAAAGGAAAGATATAAGCATCTGAATGCAGAGTTCCAAAGAATAGCAAGGAGACATAAGAAAGCCTTCCTCAGAGATCAATGCAAAGACATAGAGGAAAACAACAGAATGAGAAAGACTAGAGATCTCTTCAAGAAAATTAGAGATATCAAGGGAACATCTCATGCAAAGACGGGCTTGATAAGGGATAGAAATGGTATGGACCTAACAGAAGCAGAAGATATTAAGAAGAGGTGGCAAGAATACACAGAAGAACTGTACAAAAAAGATCTTCACGATCAAGATAATCATGATGGTGTGATCACTCACCTAGAGCCAGACATCCTGGAATGTGAAGTCAAGTGGGCCTTAGAAAGCATCACTACGAACAAAGCTAGTGGAGGTGATAGAATTCCATTGGAGCTATTTCAAATCCTGAAAGATGATGCCGTGAAAGTGCTGCACTCAATATGCCAGCAAATCTGGAAAGCTCAGCAGTGGCCACAGGACTGGAAAAAGTCAGTTTTCATTCCAATCCCAAAGAAAGGCAATGCCAAGAATGCTCAAACTACCACACAATTGCACTCATCTCACATGCTAGTAAAGTAATGCTCAAAATTCTCCAAGCTAGGCTTCAGCAATATGTGAACCGTGAACTTCCAGATGTTCAAGCCGGTTTTAGAAAAGGCAGAGGAACCAGAGATCAAATTGCCAACATCCGCTGGATCATGGAAAAAGCAAGAGAGTTCCAGAAAAACATCGATTTCTGCTTTCTTGACTATGCCAAAGCCTTTGACTGTGTGGATCACAATAAACTGTGGAAAATTCTGAAAGAGATGGGAATACCGGACCACCTTACCTGCCTCTTGAGAAACCTGTATGCAGGTCAGGAAGCAACAGCTAGAACCGGACATGGAACAAGACTGGTTCCATATAGGAAAAGGAGTACGTCAAGGCTGTATATTGTCAGCCTGCTTATTTAACTTTTATGCAGAGTAGATCATGAGAAACGCTGGGCTGGAAGAAGCACAAGCTGGAATCAAGATTGCAGGGAGAAATATCAAGAACCTCAGATAAGCAGATGACACCACCCTTATGGCAGAAAGTGAAGAGGAACTAAAAAGCCTCTTGAGGAAAGTGAAAGAGGAGAGTGAAAAAGTTGGCTTAAAGCTCAACATTCAGAAAACGAAGATCATGTCATCTGGTCCCAATCACTTCATGGGAAATAGATGGGGAAACAGTGGAAACAGTGTCAGACTTTAGCTTTTGGGGCTCCAAAATCACTGCAGATGGTGATTGCAGCCATGAAATTAAAAGACGCTTACTCCTTGGAAGGAAAGTTATGACCTACCTAGACAGCATATTGAAAAGCAGAGACATTACTTTGCCAACAAATGTCCGTGTATTCAAGGCTATGGTTTTTCCAGTGGTCACGTATGGATGTGAGAATTGGGCTGTGAAGAAAGCTGAGCGCTGGAGAATCGATGCTTTTGAACTGTGGTGTTGGACAAGACTCTTGAGAGGTCCTTGGACTGCAAGGAGATCCAACCAGTCCATCCTAAAGGAGATCAGTCCTGGGTGTTCACTGGAAGGACTGATGCTGAAGCTGAAACTCCAATATTCTGGCCACCTCATGCGAAGACTTGACTTACTGGAAAAGACCGTGATGCTGGGAGGGATTGGGGGCAGGAGGAGAAGGGGATGACAGAGGATGAGATAGTTAGATGGCATCACGGACTCGATGGACACGAGTTTGGGTAAACTCCGGGAGTTGGTGATGGACCGGGAGGACTGGCATGCTGCGATTCACGGGGTAGCAAAGAGTCAAACATGACTGAGGGACTGAACTGAACTGAACTGAGCAACAACTAATAACTACATCTGATCAACAGATTAAACAAGGGATAGACACTATCCTGGGCAAACTGGACCATTAAGAAAACATTAGTTTCTGTTATAAATTTTTTTGGCATTTTAAATATTACAGTTACCAGGGACTGCTGCTGCTGCTAAGTTCTTCAGTCGTGTCTGACTCTGTGTGACCCCATAGACGGCAGCCCACTAGGCTCCCTCATCCCTGGGATTCTTCAGGCAAGAACACTGGAGTGGGTTGCCATTTCCTTCTCCAATGCATGAAAGTGAAAAGTGAAAGTGAAGTCACTCAGTCGTATCCAACTCTTAGCGACCCCATGGACTGCAGTCTACCAGGCTCCTCTGTCCGTGGGATTTTCCAGGCAAGAGTACTGGAGTAGGGTGCCATTACCTTCTCCTACTAGGGACTAGTTTGGGTTAAATATAACTATGCCTATTGTATGTCAGACACTATAGTAAAGCGTACTCAGATTTTGGGCTTTCCCTCGTGGTACAGTGGTAAAAAAAAAACCATCTGTCAATGCAGGAGATGCAAGATGGTGGTTCGATCCTTGGGTCAGGAAGATCCCCTGGAAATCTTCCTGGAAATTGCAACTCACTCCAGTATTCTTGCTGGGAGAATTCCATGACAGAGGAGCCTGGCAGGCTACAGTCCATTGGGTTGCAGAGTGAGACACAACTTAGCTTTCACTTGCACACGCACGTACGCACGTACATACACACACACACACAGATTTTAGTCAGGGAAACAGAATATATACATACCACTATATTAAACAATTGTGTATAGAGGCATAAATATTGGATAGAAAGTCAGGATACCTAGACTGAAAATTTGCCTTAAAATTCAATCTCTTCCTTTGATTGAATCCCTAAACCTCTCAGGCTGTTTCCTTACCCATAAAATGTAATGATACTTATTCTTCGTACGTTGGTATAAGAAGGTGGTAAAAAAATGTGAAAGCAGCTAACATAGTATCTATTCATCAAATAACAAATCTTGATAAAGGATTATCTGATTTTGTTGATTTTCTAGTTTAATGAAGGCAGCTAGAGTGGAAGACAGAGACTTCTTTAGAAAGAATATTTCTAAAAACGTTTATTGTAAAAAATTCTATTTTTTTTTTTACTATATTTCATGGCCAGTTTTGCCCCATTCGCACCTCCATCCATATTATTTTGAAGCAAATCTCAGATATCACACAATTTCATGTATAGGTATTTTAATATGTGTACATCATCACATTATCATTATTAACCAAATAAAGCAACAATGATTCTCCATTATTACCAGGTACCTTGTTACTGTCCAAATTGCCTGGTCTCTTATAAAAGTTTCCCATTCATTTTTAAAAGATGAATCCTTGCACTTGGTTGATGTTTTTAAAGTTTCATCTAAAGCATAGATCGCCTCTTCATCTTCACCTCTTTTTAGCTTTTTTTCCTCGCAATTTATTTGCTGTTAAAAAACCTTGGTTTTGGGGAATTCCTTGGTGGTCCAATGGTTTGGATTCCATGTTTCGACTACTGGGGACTGGGTTTGATTCCTGGTCTAGGAACTAGGATACTGCAAGTCTCTAGGTGTGGCAAAAAAAAAACCCAAAAAACAAAATCTGGGTTTTGCCCTGTAAAATATTCTGTATTCTACAGAGTTCAATCCCATGGTGCAGTTTACTCGCAGAATAAATTTTATTCGATTCTAATACAAGGTTTATTTTAGTAAGTTTTGTCATTAACGTGCACATCTGTATGTCTTATATGGTAACTCATACATTGGGTCTACTTGCAATTTTCAAAGACTCCTGTGGCATTCCTACAATGTGCCTGAGGGGGATAGAAGTACGGTGCTTATGAGAGCACAGATTAGAATTGAGATACTTCATTGTCAATTCTGGTTCCATCACTCACTAGTTGTCTGAAATACACCTCCCTTTGTAGGTTTCTAAAATGGGGTTAATATCTGAGTTGGTCATTGTTAGAATTAGGTTGGAGAAGGCAATGTCACCCCACTCCAGTACTCTTGCCTGGAGGAGCCTGGTAAGCTGCAGTCCATGGGGTCGCAAAGAGTCAGACATGACCGAGCGACTTCCCTTTCCCTTTTCACTTTCATGCATTGGAGAAGGAAAGGGCAACCCACTCCAGTGTTCTTGCCTGGGAAGTCCCAGGGACGGGGGAGCCTGGTGGGCTGCCGTCTATGGGGTCGCACCGAGTCGGACATAACTGAAGTGACTTAGCAGAATTTAGGTAAGTGAAGAGCTTAGCATGCTTTCTGACACGCGGGATGGCTCTTAAGTGCTATTAATATTGTTTACAATGAGGAAAGTAAAATTTGGCCTTGAATTTAAAATGAAGTTGGGGAGATGAGACAGATACCAAAACCTAAATAGGTATAAATAAATATAGTCAAGGGATACAAAAACCTAAACAGGTATAAATAAATATAGTCAAAGGGATCATGGAAACTGAGATACGGAACTTGTTGGAGAAATAGCTTTGAGATGGGATTCACTCACTTTTATTGTATGTCTGCTATTCGGCATAATGCTCTCAGCCCACTTGTTCAGTCCTCACAACTACACTGTGAGGAGACACTTCTTACAAGGTTATGTGTGAGAAGACCGAGGCTCCAGGAGATCAGTCTTGCTCCAGGTCACTAGTTAGTAGGGGACCTTGGTATAGTTTAATATGTTCCTCTGTTCTATTTCCCATAAATTGGTTGTATTTAGCAGGTGGTGTAAATTTAGCTTTGATTTTTTTTTTTTTTGGTGGGGGAGGCAAACAACTTCTACATATAGTTGTATAATTTTTCTATCAGGAAGCACATAATGCCTAGTTGATTATCTTTTATGACGTTAGCAGCTGTTGCTATTTAATTGATATTTAATGCTTAGCTCTATTTGTTCATTAAGGGTTTTGTGTTTATTTCTGATCTCATAAAATTCACTTGTTTTTTCACTTCTGAAAGTGGTCAGAGTTGTAATTAAGATGAAGATGTAATTAAGAAAATATTTACATTAATTATGTCTATATGGCCCAACCTCCAATACTGTCCTATATCACTTTAAAGATGTGATTGCTAGGAGGGAATAAAAATAGAAATAACTTTATAATGCTATAAATGAAAGATGATTAGAATATGATTTCCCCAGACCTGTTTAATATAAATGGCTCTATGGGTTTTATGACATAATAATTAAGAAATAACTTCCTATATTGCTAGATGCACAAAAAAGTAATTAATAAGTTTATCTACACCAACATCCTCTAAATTTTTCATTACTTCTTGGCTTCAAATCCTAATAATTAAACAGTTCTAATCTCTAGCTTATTTTCTAGGAACAAACAATATATTCTTTCTCTGATGCCGTGCTCTTTTGTTATCACTAATATAATACTGTTATTTTGATTTAAAATGACAGTATGGTCCTACAGTCATAGATAAGCACTTTGAGTTATTTTTCCAATAATGCTGATTAACTTTTGACAAACCAGTCATATCCTTCCACCTAGTTCCTGGTCAAGAAATAACATGTTGTCATCTGACAACTGGCAAAGATTAACAGTCAGCTGTGGCCACTGCACTGACTGACTCACCCAGGGATTTAAACCACGACCTTGGCCTCATTATCATGCTGTTATAATCTACTGAGCAACATAGCCAGAAAAATAAATTCTGAAGACAGGAAGTAAAAAATTCTATTTGTGTCTCCATGCCTAAATCACCGCACATCTGTGTCCTTTCAGTAATTCTATTAGCAGGTGTTTTGGATATGCATGAAGAAGTGAAGGCAGGATATTCTGAAAATCAAAGCTGATCATGTCAGTTCTCTGACTAAAGAAACCTCCACTGCCTATCTAATGACTATAGGATAAGTTCAAACTCTTCAGCAGAGCACATAAGGTTAGAGCATAATGTGCCACTGCCTATTTCCCCAGCTTTATCTCTTGCTGCAACTCCCTGCCTCATTCTCCAGCAACCGTGATTTTTCTCATTATTTTGTGACTGCTCATGTAATTGTGCATATATTTATCAAGAGTTTGTAATATATAAGACAGTCTGATAGGCCTTGGGGAAACTGGAGTGAAAGGCATATTCCTTGCCCTTAAGAATTCATGGCCTAGTTGAGGAGCCAGACAGGGAGATTAATGGGTCCAGGACTGTGTGACAAGTGCTATCTGTGAGTAAAGTAGTACAGCGCTAGAGAGGCTGGGGCAAACAGGAGGAAGCACACAAAAGGAGGGGATGAGCACATGGTGGGGAAGACAAGTTACTGACAGAGAGGAAGGTTACGGCAGACGGAGCAGAAAGGGTGGTTCAAGTTGAGGGAATATAAAAGAAAGTCCTAAAGATGAGAAACTTTATATATTCAATAAAGTACAAGTCAGTTGTCACGGCTGAAGAGGGGTGTGTGTTGGTAGGCCGAGTTGCAGATAAGGCTACAGAGGTAGGCAGTAGTGAAATCCTCAAGGAACCTCGAACAAAGAGTTTAGATCTTATTTCTTTCCGCCTATGTTTCCTCCTTTCGAAGCTGCTTTTTCCTTTTCTTGGACTTCCCACGTGACCCAGGGGTGGAGAATCCACCAGCCAATGGAGGAGACACAAGAGACATGGGTTTGATCCCTGGGTCGGAAAGATTCCCTTGAGTAGGAAATGGATAACCCCAAATCAGTATTCTTGTCTGGAGAATTCTGTGGACAGAGAAGGCTGGTGTGCCACAGTTCGTGTGGTCATAAAAAAGTCAGACATAGCTGAGCATGCATGCAATTTCCTTTTCGCCCACCCAACTTAAACAAATCATGACAAGATTCTCTCCCCAGAAATTAACGAGTATTTATTTGTTGGAATACCTACTACATGCGATGTACTGTTCTAGGTCCATACGATACATTAGTAAAAATCCTACTTTGTTCATGTGCTTAAATATTCCTGTGCAGGAAGTTAAAGATTAATGATAAACATAAAAAGCTGGGATATTATTCAACTTGGAGTAAAAGTTGGAGAGTGGCAAGTGTCATGGAAAAATCAGGGTAAGGTAAAGGAGACTACAGTGACCAGGGAGCAGGAGAAGCAGGCTGGAGTATTAAACAGGACGGATATCTAAGTAGAAATGCGCAGAAGGGGAGTGGGCCATGTGAATATCGGGGTGAACAGTATTTTGGGCAGAAGGAACAGCTAGAGGAAAGCCTACAAGAGACTAGTAGGTGAGGTCAGAGAGGTTCTGTGGGACTTGCAGGCCATTTAAAGGGTTTAATTCTGAGTCAAGTAGGGAGCCACCACAGGATCTTGACCAGTAGAGTGATATGGTTTGACTAATATTTTAGGAGGCTTTGTCTTTATGCTGTGTTGAGAAAAGACTGAAAGCCACAAGGACAGAAGCAGGGAGATCTGTTAGGAGAAACTGAGGGCTGCAATGATTCTAAGCATCGTGAGGCAGCCAGATCTGTTAGCAGAGTACTGAGTCTTCAGTAAATTTTACTGATTATTACAGTTTTGATTTTAGTTTAGATATGCCTCCTATAACTTATTTAGTAGATTGCAAGTAATTAGCCCTTGCTGTTTAGTCACTAAGTTGTGTCCGACTTAAGTGAACCAGAGTTCGCCAGGCTCCTCTGGCCATGGGATTTTTCAGGCAAGAATACTGGAGTGGGTTGCCATTTCCTTCTCCAGGGAATCTTTCTTACCCAGAGATCAAACTCATGTCTCCTGCACTGGCAGGCAGGTTCTTAACCGCGGAGCCACCATGCAAGGCCTAAGTAGCCCTTCAGTTCAGTTCAGTTCAGTCCAGCCGCTCAGCCGTGTCTGACTCTCTGCGACCCTATGAATCGCAGCACGCCAGGCTGCCCTGTCCATCACCAACTCCCGGAGTTCACTCAGACTCACGTCCATCGAGTCCGTGATGCCATCCAGCCATCTCATCCTCTGTCGTCCCCTTCTCCTCCTGCCCCCAATCCCTCCCAGCATCAGAGTCTTTTCCAATGAGTCAACTCTTTGTATGAGGTGGCCAAAGTACTGGAGTTTCAGCTTTAGCATCATTCCTTCCAAAGAAATCCCAGGGCTGATCTTACCCTTATGCAAAAATCAAAGTCCACAGGTTTACAGGCATAAGTTCACAAACTTATGCTCCCATAGGAACTGAAGAAAGGATCTGCATTTCTGAGTTAGTTTGTGGCCTGTCAGAGAACTCAGTGAAGGATGAAGATGGAGAGTTACTCCTAAAGGTAAGTAAGAACAATTCACTTGCAACTCAACTTCAAATGTGTTCATATATTTGAGGGACATGTTTAAGTAAAACATAATGCCTTACAAGATATAATGAGATGTGATAAACATTTTAGGTTAAATACTAAACCAGAACAAACAAAACAAAACAGAGATCAAAAGACAGATCTTTGGAAGGTGTTTTAGTTCTCAGCATACCAATCTTACTTTAAATTGGGTCTACTACTTTGAAAAGTAGCCCATTTCAAATTCTATGGGATTCTGTATGTTATATAAATACTGTGACAAATTTTTATTTTGAAAAGGTATATGAATCAGAGTAGAAGATGATTTTAAGATACCTCCACTGCTAAGCATTCCCTTTAATAGGAAAAACACATGTAGTTGTTTGTAGTAAAGAAATGTAAAAAGGAAATACACTTCTGCTTTATCCAGTCCTATAAGAAATCAGGTATCCCAGTGATACCAGCTTATGCACGTTGAGTTTTATATGCTGGCATTATCTCTAGGCAGGTGAGAGGTAGGAGGGGTTCTGGGAGACACAGCTGCAGGCACTCAGCATACTTTGTGACTGGCAGAAAACAGTGCTTGGCCCAGGGTGTGACTCTGCTATGAAATAAGCCAAAATTGTTCAGTTTGGACAACCTCTTTCAAGTTCACATTTTATGTACTCAAAATAACAAAGCTTTTTAGCCTCCAGGTAGTCTGTTTCTACTTGGGTTGATAGCTGACTGGGGAATGGAGGTGGTGGTGCTTCAAATCTGGCTCAGAAATAGGTGAATAAGGTAGAGTGTTCCACCCATCCTTTTTGTTTTTAGCTCTAATCTCCTTTCTTTTAAAGGAGCTTTTAATGTATTTTAGTGGCAGTAAGGTAAAGATCATAGATATGTGTATTTACTGTTACCTGTCATTGCATATTAGTGGAAAGGAGAGTGTGGATGTTATTTAAAAACTCAATATTCCAATTTTAGGTAAAAGAATCAAGTCTCACTAGATGTGTTCTTTTTGTTTTCCACTTCCCAGTTTCTCCTCCATTATCTTTTATTGTAATGCACTTAGTATAGTTTCCAATCTTTGCTATGTTTTAGTCACTTAGGAATTTTCTAAATATACTCTTGACCAGAGTCCTTATGCCAGAGACTGATTCATTTGATCTAGGGTTAGACCCAGGTGATATTTTTAAAAAGTGCAGCTAGGGTTTAAAATTGCCATGGTTTCAAACAGGAGTAAAAGTCTGTAGGTTCTAGTTGCGGTGCTGCCATTTACTAGCTGGCTGACCTTAGTCCTCTAGTTCCCATAAAATGATGAGGCTGGATTAGAGATATATAATAATCCCCTAATTCTACAACAAAATCACATAAATCTGGATTCATATGATCTCATTAAACTAACTCCAAAGAGATGAAAACTGAATTACTTGGGGATTTGAGAGCTTGATTTGAAGTAGGTGAGTAATATAAATAAATGAGTAAATAAATAAATAAAAGCACTTAAATAAACTTTTCCCTGACAAGGGGTGGGAGAAAAGAAACAGAAGACATTTATGCTTAGAAATCACAAGAGACTTCCAAGGCAGCTTTGTATATCCCCCAGGTCTCTTAAATTGGGAGCTAGTCAGATGCTACCCGGGGAACGGGGACTGGGAGGAGGAGAGAGTTTGCTACACACCAAGAAGATAAATATAATACAAGTCCCCAAGGCTTTACACTACTCATCAGACGATAATCTGGCCTGGTACTAAACAGAGCTAGCGTGGAAGGCGGGGTAGGGGTGTGTACGTATACGTACATACACACACGTACACGCACCCCACCTCAGTCATTCACTGCGCTTGCCAAGAGCAGGGAGAAGGGGTGATCCCTGGCAAAGAGTCCCCCTGGCCTCAACTCTACCCCTCTCCACTAGCTCCAAGTCCCGCCCCACTCCACCCCACCCAGAGGGTTGTCAGGGAGGGGCTCAGCCCTACCCAAAACACAGGGCAGCGGCGGCCACTGCCATTCTCCAGGAGCTGGTTTTCTGTTCACTCTCAACCTGTTTCATCTTACCCGTCCCTGTGCTTGGAAAACCAGACTCTCCCACTAACCCCATCCCCTGGCTTCCCTGCCACTACTCTCCAGATAAAGCCCGCCAAAGAGGGCCAAACAGAACGAAGCCCTTGGCCCAAGCACCGGCTGATCCTCATTCTCCCACTGATCCTTAGCCCTTTGCCTTCACATTTATAGCCTCCGGTCTCCTCCTCATCCGCACACCTTTCCCAGACAAACCCTAACTCTCCCAATGTCACCTCCCACTTCTCCAGCCTCTCCTGCGCCCTCAGTCAATACCTCTCCGAGCTTTCTTCGCCATGAGGATCCCCCGGGGAACCAACCCCCCCTACCCCGCCCCAACACAAGTCTCCCTCCGTCCAGGACTCCGCCCTTGCCAGCTCAAGAGCCCCTCCAAGCGCTCACACTTTTCCCCCTCCAGCCTGACACCTTGCGCGCCGCCCGCCCCATTCCGGGTTCAAAACCCCTGCGAGCCCTCATTCCCGGATCTCACTCAGTCTCCGGACCCGACACGCCCGCCGCCGGTCCCTGCGCTCCTGGTTCTCTACCTTTCTAGCTGACCCATAGGGCTCTCCATCCACCTCGATTCTTAAGTCTGCCCTCGCTACCGACGCCGGCTATCAAGCTCCCCTTTCCACACCCCCGCCCTCGAAACTCCCGCTCTTCTCCTCCTCCCAGCTCACTCTCTTCCCTTGCTTCCCTCCCTCCCACCCTCCCCAACCTCTCCCCGCCCGGCCCCAGTCCACTGATCGCCTTCGGGAGGGTGGGCGCCGCCCGCCCGGCATCCGCGGCGCTCCGGCCTCTACGGCCAGGAGGTGACGCGGCCCCCGCGGGAGGAGCCGGGGAGGCGGAGGGGCGGAGGAGGCGCGGGCGGCGGCACCGAGCGGCGGCGGCGGCAGCAGCAGCGGCGGCGTAGGGAGCGGGCCCTCCGCACCCACTCCACGGACCACAGGGGCGGTGGCAGCTTGAGGGGCTCCAGACGGGCGCGTTGATGTGGAAGGACCCGCGCCCGACCCTGCTGCGCGTCGGAGGTCGCTGGGATCCGGGCGCTGGCAGCCGCGAAGCCCCGGCCTCGGGACTGTCCGCCACTAGCCCTTGTCATCCCTACTCCGCTTTCGCTTCCCCGCTCTAGCCCGGAGGGGTGGTCTTCAAGGCTACCCGGCCCCCCACCCCCGGCCCTCTCCTCTTCGTTTCTGGAGGGGGGTCCTCCCTCCGCGGAGCCGGGAGCCCAGTGACGCGTCGGCCGGTGGGACGGCTCGGCAGCTTCTCTGGGAAATTTGCCCCTGCTTCCTCACTCTCCTCTGCGATCCCGCCTCGGCGCCCCTCTTGGCTCGCGGGACGCTGCCTCCCCGGCACTCGGAGCGAGTTCCCGGGACTACCCCCAGGGGGCTGGGTCGCAGCCACCCGTCTCCGCTCCCGAGCGGCGCGCGCGGGGCCCCCGCCTCCGCCGCGGCCGGACACCCTCGCGCCCCGGGCCGGCGCGCCGCCCTCCCGCCCGCTCCTTCCAGTCACCCCACCCTTATCGCCGTCCCCGCCACCTTACTCCACCACCCTCCCCGCGCCCTCCGCGGCCGGGCCCGGCCTCCCGCTCCTCTTCTTGCTCCAACAGCTCACTTGCCAGCCCTTCGTCCCCCGGGGAAAAAGAAACATTTCTCGGAGCGCACTCGTCAGCCCTGCCTTCCCCCCACCCCGCCGCGCTCGCCCTCCCCTCCCCTTCCCTCCCCCCTTTTCCATCTTGGGGGAGGGGGGCCGTCGCCTGGGATTGAAGGCCATTGATTTGTATGTATTTGTCCCGGCGCCGGAGGCTGCCCCAGCCGCCCGCGCGGGTGCCGCCGCCGCCGCCGCCGCCGCCGGTGGAGTTGCCTCCCGGCTTCCCTAGGGTGGTTGGACTCCACCAAACATGTCGGCTCCTGTCGGGCCGCGGGGCCGCCCGGCTCCCACCCCGGCGGCCTCTCAGCCGCCTCTGCAGCCCGAGATGCCCGACCTCAGCCACCTCACGGAGGAGGAGAGGAAAATCATCCTGGCCGTCATGGATCGGCAGAAGAAAGAAGAGGAGAAGGAGCAGTCGGTGCTGAAGTAAGGATCTGACTCCATCTTCCCGCCTCCCTCCCTCCCTGCCCTCCGCCGTCCCCCCCACCTCGGTCGCTGCCCTGCGGCCGCCGGCGCGCCCGGGGATCGCCGCCCTTCCTTCCCACCGGCGGCGCCTGGGCCACGAGGGTTGCGACCGCCGCCGGCCGCCGGGGCTAGCTTGCTGGGGCTGTCAGAGCGCAGGGGTGTGTGTGTCGGGGAGGGAAAGCGCCGAGGCCGGCCGCGCCGAGCCTGTGGGCGTTGTACTTTTCCCCCGGCGTCCTTCCGGCTTGCCCCGCCGGGCCAGTTCGGCTGCGGGCCCCGGCGGGGCTCGGGGTTGAACACTCTCCGCGCGTCCCTGGTCGCTTCCCGCCGCCCCCGCGCGGAGGCAGTGACTGGGGCGAGGAATCCAATATGGCCGTGCACAGGTGCTCCCCGGGCCGGGACCCGGGCGGAGGCGCGCCGGCCGGGGAGGAGGGCGCCGCCGGGGGGCCCGTGGGCCCCGCCTCCGCGGGGCGCTTCTGCCCCGCCAGCCTCTCCCACTGCGGGAAGAGCGGCGCTGCCCACTGTCGCCCCGGGCAGGAGGGCGGCGGTGCGGGCGAGGGGGGCCTGTAATAAACGCTGTCGTGTCTCGGGTGGGTGTGCGGTCGCCGCCATCTTCCAGCCCCTCCCCCTCGGCGGGTGTGTAACACCCTGCACTCTGCCGCTCTTCCTATTTGCAACTAGTAAGTCTGCGTAATCTCGAAGAGGCTCCGAAGGGACTCCAGTTCCTCCCGTTACTGCAGCGTGGGATGCTCCCTACCTTGTGAAGTTCTGCTCCTCGTGCTCGTAGTCTAGGCAGCGGGATCTTGCGGAGGGTGGGACAGTGAAAGCAGCACCCAGGCACCCAGCACAGTTTAGTGACGGTGTAACTTCAGCACCAGGGAACTGTCCAGAGAGAGAAAGATCTGTAGGCGTTTGAGATTCCTTTTCTTGTCAGTCTAACAAAGAGATGTGTTTCAGCAGGTTTGCTTTTAAATGTTTTACGGTTCTTTGACTTCTCGGTTACTACGTGAAGGAGATTGTGCACAGCATGTGTAACCTTTTTTTAAAAATGTTTTTTCAGCTCAATTCTTTCATTTTTTGAGAAATGCATTATTCATTAAGATTATACCGAATATGCGACAGTTCTTTCGTGTCGCCTATTTCTAAATTATGCTTTCCGCATATTCTCCACAGAAACACATAGCTGAAAGTGTAGAGTTCCTCTGGGACGGAACTAACACACTGACCTCTAATCATGTAAATTCCAAAAAACAGGTTGTTGAATTCAGTATTCCTTAGCACTTAACAAAGAAACAATTCTCTCTACACATATATTTACATATTTTAATGAAAAATACTACTTTAAATTATATAACAAACTTATCAAATATCTTTACCTGTCCAAGAAAAATACTAGTTCTCAAAAAATACTGAAGGACTAAGAGCAAATGTGCTTCTAACATACAAACTGAAATAAAGAATTGCTTCTTCAAAACTAATTTCTGGGTTTGAATAGTTGTTTGGCAATGTGATTTACTAGTAGGCTTGGGAAATGAAAAAATAGTAAGAGATTTAAGTAGCTTATTTCAACTAGTAAAAAATAAAACAATTATTTTAAAGAGCTTTTTGAGCATACTTCTAACCTTTCTTAACTTTACTAACAATGTCAAGCTTTTGATGACTTAGAGTTTGATATTTGGATATATGAATCTGTATTTTCTTATAATTGTTATAAGTATTGCCAAAATGATGCTCAAATTAAATGTGGTTTTATTTGTTTGACTCATATTTAAATGTAGGAGGTGTTTTTATTTTTTTATGGCATGCAGAATTATGGTATTTATTGGCTAGTTCACTGTAGTTCCAAATCTATTTATTTTTCCAATATATAGCAACTTAAATGAACTTTTGAGTACTAAATTAAAAATTATTTAAGGTGAACTATATGTTACATTAGGAGAATGTGAAAGGGTTTTTCCAGATAGGTACGTGTGAGTATTTTACTTTCCTGTGTAAACCTACATAGTGTGCAAATGCATATAAAGTTTGTGCATTCATATTTGCATAGTTTAGGTAGAAGCAAGCATTCTCTAAGACCATAGTCATACAGTCTATGGAATTATATTGATGAAAAATCTGTTTGTGTTTATGTAAAATATCTATTTGCATCTTTACCTAACTCAGACTTGGAAGGAGTCATACCTCAAAATGATATACATGGTTTCAGAATTAGTTTTGTATCCACTTTAACAAGAAACTATTTGGAGGTTAAATTATAATATATTTGAAACTTTAATTTTTAATGTTCTTTAAAAATACTTTCACAGAAGCCAACATAATATTGTAAAGCAATTACCCTTCTATTAAAAGTAAATAAAAACTACTTTTGGCTTTCATAATAAAATAAGATTAGACAAGGAAGATTAGGAAAAGAATAGACTTTATAATAGAATGATAAAAATGAGACAGATTGTTTTGAGGATTTTGACCATTTACTAATATTTTCAATATTGGCTATTAGGTTACAAATGCTATTTATAAGAAAAAATAGTACTAATATTCTTCAATGATTGCTATTTGCCATTAAATTTTAGGGGCCATTTGCTTGGTCATGACTATACTTTGTTTCTCTTTAGTGATGTCTGTTTAATTGCATGTTAACATTTATTCTGAGAGAAGGTCATGGGGAGAGAGAAAAACTGAAATTCAAACTAATGTCTGCTGCCTTTTAACAGCGATGCTAAAAAATGATTTTGCTGTGTGAAAAATTGAAACCATTGGATGAAAATATTTTTGCATGATCTGTGAGTTTAAATATTCATATTAAGTATTCATACAAAGCAGAATGTGGATACCCAAGGGCATAAGATGATGTACTAGATTATAAGAAGAAAATAATTAAAACTTTTATTTACATTTTTGTCTGTGTTTGAAAAAGACAGAAATTAAGTTTTATTGATACTTAATATATAGATTGACAATGCAAAGATGCATATAAGTAAATATACATATTTTAAGAAGTTAGTGCCTGACATATTTTTAGTGAGAAAGGTGAGCGATCAAAACTGATTGAGACCATTGTAGTATATTCTCTTCTAAGGAGTGTGGATAATTAAAAACTATTTATATTTAATCATTAGCAGTTTCTTCACGGCCTAGCTGAATATTCACATATTCTAGAAGTCTTTGGTCATCATCCGATGTTACAGTTTTACATATGAGTGAGATATTAGGTCTTTGGAAGCATTTTTATATCCAATAGATCCTTCAATGGATCAACAATTACTTTTTTTTAATCCTTACATGAATGCCTTTAACAGTTTTAGTTTGGATAACTCAGTGTATCAGTAAAATCTATAATATTCTTTTACTGATTAAAGTTTTTAAGCCTTGTCTTTTAAGATTGTAAACTTCTTGAGGGCGGGAATAAGAATGTACTCTTCTTTGGAGCCTCTGTTTTGTAGTATCCTTAACACCTGCACATGGTACGTATCTAGTAAGCAATGTTGATTTAACTTCGAGTAATGTTCATTAACAAGAAGCTTACCAAACTTACTGAAAAAATGAAATTTCTTGGACAAAGTGCGTAATTTATTTAAAGTTTATATTTTCCAGTGAGTTTTGTTCTTGTTACTATTTTTTGTTTGTTTTGGGTGTGATGTGAAAAAAATGTAAAGTAAACCCACTGAAATCAATAGAGAAGTATTTTCAGTAAATATTTATTGAGCTTTCTGCTATCCTTGTATCATAGTCTTTTAGATGAGATGTTTTTGGAACAAATTAGAAATTATGTGTTTCTTGCCATGTAAATTATCTTTTCAGCCACAGTTTAGATTTTCTGTTAATGTCGAAGGGATAATTTGCTCTCCTAATAAAAGAAAATGATAAATAAAAATTTGCATGATAGATCAAGGTAATGATTTAGATTACATTTAAAACATAGGTAAGAAGTTTTATATTTTTTAATATTTCAATTTTAAAGTACTTTCCAAAGTCAGTTTATAAACTTCTTTACTTAATAGGTAATATATACATATGATACAAAATTTTTAGCTACCTATTTTCCCTTTCCAGAGGCAACTCCTGTTGCCAGCTTATTTTATACTCTTTCAGAAATAGTCTTTGCTCTAGAGTAGATATGTGTGTATATCAAATACTGTGTGTATATATATGTGTGTACACATGTGTGGACTTATATGTGCAAAGATAAAAGGTACAAATATGTCCTGCAGTTTAATGTTAGGAGATCAATTCCACACCCATGAATATATAACTCCCTAATTCATTTTAGGGATATGTTAGGGATATTAAGCTCAGATATGCAGATGACAGCACCCTTATGGCAGAAAGTGAAGAGGAACTAGAAAGTTTCTTGATGAAAGTGAAAGAGGAGAGTGAAAAAGTTGGCTTAAAGCTCAACATTCAGAAAACGAATATCATGGCATCTGGTCCCCTCACTTCATGGGAAATAGATGGGGAAACAGTGGAAACAGTGTCAGACTTTATTTTGGGGGGGCTCCAAAATCACTGCAGATGGTGAGTGCAGCCATGAAATTAAAAGACGCTTACTCCTTGGAAAGAAAGTTATGACCAACCTAGATAGCATATTGAAAAGCAGAGACATTACTTTGCCAACAAAGGTCCGTCTAGTCAAGGCTACGGTTTTTCCTGTGGTCATGTATGGATGTGAGAGTTGGACTGTGAAGAAGGCTGAGCACCGAAGAATTGATGCTTTTGAACTGTGGTGTTGGAGAAGACTCTTGAGAGAGTCCCTTGAACTGCAAGGAGATCCAACCAGTCCATCCTAAAGGAGATCAGTCTTGGGTGTTCATTGGAAGGACTGACGCTAAAGCTGAAACTCCAGTACTTTGGCCACCTGATGCGAAGAGTTGACTCATCGGAAAAGACCCTGATGCTGGGAGGGATTGGGGGCAGGAGAAGGGGATGAGGGAGGATGAGATGTCTGGATGGCATCACCAACTCAATGGACCTGAGTTTGCGTGAACTTCGGGAGTTGCTGATGGACAGGGAAGCCTGGCGTGCTGCAATTCATGGGGTGGCAAAGAGTCGGACATGACTGAGTGACTGAACTGAATTCATTTTAATGGCTGTATGTGTGCCTGTGCGTACATGCTAAGTCGCTTCAGTCATGTCCCACTCTTTGCAACCCTATAGACTGTAGTCCGCCAGGCCCCTCTGTCCATGGGATTCTCCAGGCAAGAATAGTGGAGTGGGTTGCCATGCCCTCCCTTCTCCAGGGGATCTTTCCAACCAAGGGATCAAACCCGAGTCTCTTATATCTCTTGCAATTAATTGTACATATATCATTTTCCATATGCATGAATTTGTCTCTTGAATAAATTCCTAGAAATGAGATTCTTTGATCAAAAGGTCATAAAGTGTAACCGTTATATTTTTATAATGTATAAAATAAAAAAATTTACATTTTAATATTGTCACATTTGCTTTCATAAAGGAAGTATGCATAAGTGACATATGCTAGGGAGATTTTCATATATCCTTGCTAACTCAGTATGTAGTAGTCTTTGCCAATAGTTTTGGTGGAAAATATGCCATTCTAAAATTTAATTGCAGTTTTCTTATTATCAGGGAGGTTGAGAGCCGTTTACATTTGTTTAGAGCCTTTTGTATTTCTTTTTCTGTTGGTCATTTTCAGTGATTTGTGGAAGCTCTTTATTTGTCATTTGTTTTATGACCTTGTTTATGCCTTTTTTTTTACTAGTCAAGATTTTTTAAGATGTATTTAAATTTATTATTATTATGATTGCCTTTGGGTTTTATGATATGCTTAGGATGATCTTCCTCTTTCTAATATTTAAAATACCATATTTTTTCTTACAGCTAAATGAGATTTTAAGTGTGGCATGTCATCTAATTATGTAATTTAATCATGAAGAGTTAAATAAAAATCATTACTGTACATGCAGTAACCATGGTCATTGCCAAAAATTGAAACTCCGTAGTTTCTAAGGATTCAAAATGCATTTTAAAACATTGCCATTATATGAGAAAATACCTAATAAACTTTTCATATATATTCTATATTTTAAAGTAATTAGGACAATTAAATAGTATCTTCTTGTTGATAATATATATTGATAAAATTGATTGTACAGTATGATGAAGAGAGAGGTAGTGGAGGGAAGTGTGATAGGCCAGATGAATTTTGACTTGAAATCTTACTTTACTAACTAATAACTGTAAGGTCTTGCTTACGTTAATAGGCTCTCTGAGGCCATGTTTCCTCATCTGTATTATCTGAGTAATAACACATGTCCTGAAGGATTGTTGTAATCAATATATACCAGGTGTCCTGGCACAAGTAGGTATGCAATAAATCATTGCTACTAACTGACTATAGATAGGGGTCTCTAACCCTTAATTCTGGGAGAAGGTAATGGCACCCCACTCCAGTACTCTTGCCTAGAAAATCCCATGGGCAGAGGAACCTTGTAGGCTGCAGTCCATGGGGTCGCTAAGAGTCGGACACGACTGAGCGACTTCCTTTTCACTTTTCACTTTCATGCATTGGAGAAGAAAATGGCAACCCACTCCAGTGTTCTTGCCTGGAGAGTCCCAGGGACGGGGGAGCCTGGTGGGCTGCCGTCTGTGGGGTCGCACAGAGTCGGACATGACTGAAGCGAGTTAGCTTAGCTTAAACCTTAAGTCTGTAGCACTCTTGGATGAAATCTGTCCCCCCGCCCTTTCTTTTGAGAGATTCTTTTTGCTGCCTACTCGGAAGTCAAAATATGCCTGGAGGACTTTTAGGTGACTTCATTCTTTGTCAAGGGCTTCCCTGGTAGCTCAGTTGGTAAGGAATCCGCCTGCAGTGCTGGAGACCTTGGTTTGATTTCTGGGTTGGGAAGATCCCTTGGAGAAGGGATAGGCAACCCATTGTGGTATTCATGGGCTTCCCTGGTGGCTCAGATGGTAAAGAATCTGCCTGCAGGGTTCGATCCCTGGTTGGGAAGATCCCCTGGAGGAGGGCATGGCAACCCACTCCAATATTCTTGCCTGGAGAATCCCCGTGAGCAGAGAACCCTGGTGGGATATAGTCCATGGGGTCCAAAGAGTTGGACATGACTGAGAGACTAAGTACACACATTCTTTGTCTAGAAAGCTAGGGACAAGGAGAGGGAAGGTGAATTGGAAGCAGTTTCCCTAGCAGAAAGCATTATTAAAGAGCCTGATAACTAAGGTGATGGTGGTGTTCAGTTACTCAGTTGTGTCTGACTATCTGAGACCCAATGGACCGCAGCACACCAGGCTTCCCTATCCTTCACCATCTCCCGGAGTTTGCTCAAACTCATGTCCGTCGAGTCAATGATGCCATGCAGTCATCTCATCGTCTGTTGTCCCCTTCTCCTCCTGCCTTCCATCTTTTCCAGCATCAAGGTATTTTCTAATAAGTTGGCTCTTCACATCAGGTGGCCACAGTATTGGAGCTTCAACTTCAGCATCAGTCTTTCCAATGAATATTCAGGATTGCTGTCCTTTAGGATGGACTGGTTTGATCTTGCAGTCCAAGGGACTTTCAAGAGTCTTCACCAACACCACAGTTCAAAAGCATCAATTCTTCAGTGCTCAGTATTCTTTATGGTCCAACTCTCACATTCATACATGACTACTGGAAAAACCATAGCTTTGACTAGACGCATCTTTGTTGGCAAAGTAATGTCTCTGCTTTTCAATATGCTATCTAGGTTGTTCATAACTTTTCTTCTTTTTAACTATTACACAGTCTTTATTATATATGTTGGACTTAACTAGAACAAATTTGATTTTTTATATATCTTCTTACATCACTTCTAATGAACTTTTGGAAATGTGAGTGTATTTTAGGAAAATATACAAAGAAGATTAGCCTTGCAAATGACATGTTACAGTTGAAGATTCTGTTTCTCTTTATATGAGCTTACTGAATTATTGCAGAATTTCAAAAAGTGTTTTATTATGAAAGGGAGATAATTTTTGTTGGATTTTGTGATAGGAAATTCTAGAAATATGATTAGAGGTAGGGTTATTAGAAAGGGAAAGTTGAGAATGGGTTTTGACCCAGGAATGATATAATATTGTTCACCTACTTTCTGTCTAAAATTGTTGTCAAAAAACTGATGGACAACTAGATAGTATAAATTAGTCTAAGAATGAGTGGCTTTTATATATATGCATCTCAGACGCTCTAATTTATATTTTCCATACAACATAATGCTAGCTAAATGCTTTTTAAAGGCATTTAGAATTGAGAATTTATAGGGTTTATATATTATAAACATTTAATATTTTTGTGTAACACACGTATAGGTTCTGCTAAACAGAGATGCTGGATAAATGCTCCTTTACTCACAGGAAGAAGATGGAATTCTCTATGCCCTTTAGTGTTTTTTCCTCTAAGAAAACTTCTGTTCATCTGGGAGGGAGAAATAACAGTTTCACATATCCTGCAACTAGGCTTCTGGGATACTAAAACTGGGAAAAAAGGATACACTAAATAATATAGCTAGGTAGCAATATAATCACGATGGTGTTTATTGATACTTAGCACTTTGGTATTATTCAGTTGACAGATGGAGAAGATGCTAACAGCCCTCTTGTTTTGTTGGCATATGAGGTGTCTATTATAATAATTGTTGTAGTGGTTTGCTTCTCAGGCACATACATGAAAAATCTGTTTCATCACATATCACTCACACATAATTCCTTTTGACCAAAAGCTGAAATAGTTAATGCTTTTATTAACACAATTTTTTTTTTTCTGTCAAAGTGAATTTTGTTATGGAGGTAGCTAGGTGTTCCTCAAAGATTTATATTCCTTTTTCATAGAGTTACTGTGCAGTAGCTGTCTAGTCCTACCTTTTCCATCTCCCCTTGTATCTAGATGAGTTCATGTAATTAAGTTCTGGCTGATGACTCTTTGTGACACTACGGGCTGTAGCCTGCGAAGCTCCTTTGTCCATGGGGATTCTCCTGGAAACAATACTGGAGTGGGTTGTCAGGCCCTTCTCCACGGGATATTCCCAACTCAGGGATTGAACTTGCATCTCTTGCATCTCCTGCATTGGTATCTAGATTCTTTACCAGTAGTGCCACCTGGGTACTAAATTTTATTATCACAAGTTGACCTCTCTTCAACGATTGCCTGGTCTAAGCTAACTAAGTCTTAATGCAGCCATTGATTCTTGAATACAGAATTTATCAGGACATGTCTTTTCCATCCTGTTGGTGACAAGTTGCTGGCTATACCCTAACTGAGGATTTGTTGAAGGTTTGAGAAAATGCTAACACTGTACCTTAACAGAGATAGTTGCTCAGGGAGTTAAAATAGCATATAGGCTTATGATGAGACAGAAGAATTCACAATGCTAAGGATCCATTTTAGAACAAACTGAAGCTTCATGTTAAAAGTTTTGCAGGTTGAAGGCTAGTAATTAAAGTCTGTCTCCAAACTGAAGTGTAGGAAGAGTTACAGAACTGGGAGGTGAATTTTTATACAGTTGAATGTTGTTGAATTGTATCATTGCATGTTACATATTACCCCATTCACCATTCCAAATGTCCTCACTTTTCCACACTTTGCTGAACACTATAGGAGCTGACCTCTGTGGATTGCACCAGCAGGTATCCCTGTTCTTAGACCTCCGGTTGGTTTCTGTTGATGTGAGACATTGGCAGATTGTATGGAAGGAGAATGACATCAGGTTGTTTGTTCCCAAGTTTCCTCCATACCAGTCTGGTGGCCCTCTTAGTACAGCTATTTTCTTCCAGTTCTGGAAATTGCTTTCCTCTGTTGCTAGCTGTCATACTGTACCATCTCTTGTTGGTTTCCTTAAATCCTGCTCACATCTTTGTAAAATGTACCTTTATTAAGCTCTCCTTAGTTACTCAGTTTGTGCCATCTGTTTCCTGCCAGGACCCAGACTGATACACTGTAGTTCAGTAAAAATTTATTTGGATTATGAATGTGAATGAATCGTGACTTTGGGTATTCATAACCCACCTCCTTCTATATAATCATAGTAATCTTTTTACAAATCCTTCTCTACATCATGTTCTTTGATTATGCGCATCCTCTTGCTCTTTTCCCGATGTGCTGTTCTGTGTCCAGCTCTATTACTGTGAAGAGATACATCTCTTGGATGTATTTCCACTAGTTGGGTGTCTCTCCTTTCAATTTTCGTATCATTCTGTAAATAATTTTTATAATGTTTCTGATATTCAATATTAGTTACTAATCTCTATGTTCTTCTTAGTATAGCTGGTTTCTTTGATGTCAGGGACCAAGTTTTAATCATCTTTTTATGCCTAGTGTAGTACCAGGTGTGTAGTTGTCAGTCAATAAACATTTGTTAATAAAACATGGTGGCCATGGCAGTCATTCTAACTTCCTCACCCTTCCTCAGCTCTCAAGTATAATCAGTTACCAAATCCTGTCTTTATTATCTCCAAAACATCTTTGAAATCTGTTTCTCTTCATCTTCATTGTCACTGCATTGTTTCATGCCTTTATTGTATTTTCCTTAATCATTTCCAAACAAGGATCTTTACTTGAGGCCCACTTCCTCTAGTCCAGCCTCTCTGTAATAGCCCTACACTCTGACACAGTTTGATTTTAATATCCTTAGTATTCTTTAGTGCCTTCCCATTGCATTTACGATATTGTCCAAACTTCTAGGTATATCATGGAAGTTCCTTTGTAATGTTCTATTAGTGATAAATCCTGATAATCTTTCATGAGCACTGTCTGTTTTAATTGTATTGAAGTGAGTTCCCTATTCTTTTTTTTATCTTCTGTTGTAGTTTGGCATATACTGTTCTCTTTGACTAGAAAGCCCTAACCACTTTCCTCTGGCTAAGTCCTATTGATTCTTAACTGAGATTCATCTCAGGTTTCCAACTTTTGGAAACCGGGCTAGATGACTCTTTGTGCTCATATAACTCTTATTATATACTTTTATTATACTCTTATTACCTTAATACTCAATAGCCAGCATTTGTTGAATGCTTACTGTGCTATTTTATATATTCGTTATCTGATTCACCCACTACAACCATCTTGTGAGATAGTTATTACTTTTCCCACTTTTACAGATAAAAAAAATGAAGGCTTAAGTTGGATGCTCAGAGTTTTCAGTAGGGAGCCAAGATGTAAGCCCAAGCAGTCATATTCCATCAGAATTTGTACTTAGAATCCGCCTGCAATACAGGAGACTCCAGTTCAATCCCTGGGTGTGGAAGATCTCCTGGATAAGGGAATGGCTCCCCACTCCAGTATTCTTGCCTGCGAAGTCCAATGACAGAGGAGCCTGGCGGGCTATAGTCCATAGGGTCGGTCACAAAGAGTCGGACACAGCTGAGCGACTAAGCACAGCACAGCATGATAGATTAAGCCACCGTCTGCTGATGTTCCAGTAGATACTTTTTTTGCTATAGTGTCAAGTATGTCTGTATTTGAAATAGTAGTTAGCATTTAAGAAAATTCTACCTCCCTTAAAAAAGATTTCTCTGGGCAATAATAATAGTGGTATTGCAGGGGTAGGCAGCCTTGAGGACAGAGCATCTTTGTTAAGACCAGGTTCACTGTCTAGAATATGAGATGGTAAAGTTGATTTCTAGGTGATAACAAATATAAAGAATATTAGCATAAAGAGTGTTAATATATGGCCAGTGACCACTCTTCAAACATGTTAACTCAGTTAAAGAATTGCCTGCAATACAGGAGACCTGGGTTCCATCCCTGGATCGGGAAGATGCCTTGGAGAAGGGAATGGCTACCGACTCCAGTATTCTTGCCTGGGAATCAACCTACCTTATTTTTAGTAAATACTTTTATGAACGCCCAATATTTTAATACCTGTTGAAAAGACATTGTTACTTTCTTTAATAAAGTATGACCTAGATCTTCCAAGGTTATAAATAGTGTCATTTTTATTAGTTTTCTGCTACTAACAAACTTCCTGGCTTAAAACAACAGAAGTTTATTATCGTACAGTTCTGTAAGTCAGAAGTCTGACATAGGTCTTACTGCTGCTGCTGCTGCTAAGTTGCTTCCGTCGTGTCCGACTCTGAGTGACCCCATAGACGGCAGCCCACCAGGCTCCCCATCCCTGGGATTCTCCAGGCAAGAATACTGGAGTGGGTTGCCATTTCCTTCTCCAATGCATGAAAGTGAAAAGTGAAAGTGAAGTCGCTCAGTCGTGTCTGACTCTTCCCAACCCCATGGACTGCAGCCTTCCAGGCTCCTCCATCCATGGGATTTTCCAGGCAAGAGTACTGGAGTGGAGTGCCATTGCCTTCTCCATAGGTCTTACTGGATAGAATCAAAAGAACTGGCTATATTTCTTTCTAGAAGCTACCCAGGGTGAGGGTAAGGGTGGGGGGTGATGGTGGCGATTGGGGGCTGAGGTGGGAGGGAATGTTTTCTTGCTCATTTGGGCTGTTGAAAGAGTTCAGTTCCTTGAAGTTAAATGACTGAGATTCCCATTTCCTTCAGCTATGAGCTGAATGCTGTTTTGACCTCCTAGAGCCCTCTTCTCTAGTCTTGCTCATAGCTTGCTACATCTCAGAACCAGCAATGGAGCATTGCGTCCTTCTCATGATGCCGTCTTGCTGACCCTTCTTCTACCACTGCCTCTCTCTCTGTCCACAGCTGGGAGAGATTTTTCTCTTCCAAGAATTCCTATGATTAGATTGGGCCCACCCAGATAGTCCAGAATAATCTTCGTATCTTAGTCAAAGCTCTAAAATCTCATTTACCATGTAAGGATACATATATTCACCTTCCTGGGATTAGAAAATGGACTTCTTTGGTGGCCATTATTCTCCTTATACTTCTTTAGTAAGTGCCACTAGATACAAGTTTGGAAATATGTCTTTTATAAAGGAGACACTGAGCTACTCATTTAAAAAAATGTATTTTGTATTAGAGACATACATTCTAGAATATCTCTGAAATTTTTAATTTTATTTTATGTTTTGCTTTTCCATAGGTTTATAATACTTTATTGCCCTCAAATTACTGCCAGCGTGCTCTTCACTTTTCATTTGTTTCCTCCTGAATTAAAATACTGGTCTAACGGGAAGTGGGGTTGGGGGCAAGCAGTGAGAATTGTTTTTGGCTCTGCACATAAGAAACACTTAAGTACTCTTCCTGAGTAGTCTTTTTAGTTAATAATTGGATTTATTTTTATAGATTGAGGAATATGTAATTTTTCCATATGACTAACATAGTGAAGAGTATTGAAACCTTTCCAAATGCAATATTTTCATTATCTGATTTTAAGACTCAGTATAAACTGATTTAAAAAGACTCAGTATAAACTTTTTATTGTAGTGTGAATAAATAAAGATTTGAATTTAATCTTTTGACGAGAATATAATTTTCATTGACATGTTTGGTTGAAGAACCATTTCTTACCCCACAATAAATGTGCTTTCATATATTATTTTTATTTCTTATAATTTTTAGCCAATAAGTCTGACTTAATGAAAGCATGTAGTATTTGAAAATGAAAATGAAAGTAGCTCAGTCGTGTCCAACTCTTTGGAACCCCACAGACTATACAGAATCCATGGAATTCTCCAGGTCAGAATACTGGAGTGGGTAGCTTTTTCCTCCTCCCCAGGATCTTCCCAACCCAGGGATCGAACCCAGGTCTCCTGAATTGCAGGTGGATTCTTTATCAGCTGAGTCACAAGGGAAGTATTTAGTATGATTTAAATTCTATATCAGTGGTCAAAATACAATTAATTGCTTTAACTTTGATGCATAAAATATTAAAAATAGCTATGAAATAGCTAGAAAAAGAAAATAGCCAAAGTTATCTTTCAAAACTACTAATACAAATTCATGTTGCAGCATGAGTTTTATATGTTGGGGTAGACGAGATATCACAGTCCAATCGGAAGACAGAAACTGCAGTAATAATTTGAATAGGGAAATTTTAATATAAAGGATTAGTAACTTGTAGCAGAGAGCAGCCACCTTCTTTAGAGCTGAGGCTGAGTACTCGAGGAAGGAACAAACTTGGAGAGGCCCTTTCCCCCATGGCTAAGGCTGAAATTCAGCCCTTGTTGGAAGGTGTGACGATGTCCCATTGAGCTGCCACCAGCTGAGATAGGCAAGAAATCATCTGAGGGGGTGTCGGTGGGGCTGCTGAGAGGTTGGCTAATGTGCTTTGCCAAAGTCACTGGGAAGCCACCTATAGGGTGTCTGTGAGACTTATTGGGATACTGCCTGCTGGGATGCTATTGAAATTTCTGGATCAGTTCCTGCTGGGTGTTGGTGAAACGTGTTTGCGTTCTGGTGAGAGTTAGTGCCCAGAGTGAGTGCCGCTGGGTATCCTGTAAGCTCCTGACAGCCAAGCATCGCAGGGAAAACAACAGAATTCCCAAATCCAGAGAGAGAAGCCCCTTCTTCCTTTTGCTCCAGCTCCCTCTACTGACGAAGCTTAACATTGCGCCAACTGGTAAAGGAGAACCGGTTGTAGAGTCTGGATTCAGTATTACTAAGTAGGACGAAGAAAGATGGATTAGGAGCTAAGAGACAACACACTGATAAATTAACTGTCCTCAAATTTCAGTAGCTTAAAACAACACAAGTTTCTTTTTCATGTTGTATGTTTTTATCTGGGTTGCTTGGGGTCTTTGCTCCGTGTCATTTTCATTCTTGAACACAGGCTGATGATGGATATGGTGTATGGAACGTTGAGAGCAGATGAAGAGAGAAACTAGTGAACTGCAGATTGTCTCTTAAAGTTCTCTCTCAGAAATATATATATAACTGCTGTTCACATTTCACTGGCCACAGTAAGTTGTATGATCATGCTCAACTTGGTAGAAAAGTGGAGTCCTACCGTGGTTAGAAGGAGAATCGAATTATTTGTTGAAAAGTATAACTACCACAGAATTGACAGGACTGGTATTAGAAAGTTTGTCAGTTCCTAGGATAGTTATTTATAATTCTCTTTTAAAATTGTTTAATTTGTTATGTAGTGTTTAGGAATTTTAGTGAAAAATAATATCAACATTAAAATTGATGGTGCTCTTAACTTCTGGAAGAGTGACCCAAAATCTGACAATGACTTTACTCCTTTGTATAAAATAGGGTGAAACATTAATATTTAAGCAGCAGGAAATATATTTTTTGAAGATTAGATACTGACTTTGTTTTTTAATTTTTGCATTAAATTTTTTATATTAACTTATGCTTACATGATATTATGTGAAATGTGAGATGTGTCTTTTTATGCAGAGAAAGGATTCTTTTTTCATTTATGGTCTGTCTTGGATAGGGGATAAAACAAGACTTAGGTGTCTGGATTAGAGTCCAAGCTATGTTATCTTGACGAAGTCACTTCAGCTCCTTAAGCCCTGGAAATGGAGATTGAAAACACACATCCAAAATTCCTTAACTGAATTCCATGGTGCCAGATGTGGTTTAGAATTCAGGTATTTTGAATTCTGTTTTGGGGCTTCCACTGTGGCTCAGCGGTAAAGAATCTGTGTGCAGTGCAGGAGATGCAGCTTTGATTCCTGGGTCTGAAAGAGTCCCTAGAGAAGGAGATGGCAACCTACTTCAGTATTCTTGCCTGGGAAACTCCATGGACAGAGGAACCTGGTGGGCTACAGTCCCTGGGGTCGCACAAGAGTCGGGCACGACTGAGCGACTAAATAATAATGGCAACAACCCTTTTTTTGGTTTTAGAAACATAAAGGTGCAACCACAGAAGTATGTAACTCTCAGTGGATCAGGACAGCAGCCCCTAAGCAAGTGCGTTTACATTTCTCTAGTGAAACATGTGAATATTTATAAGTAGGTTAAATAGAGATTACATAAAGCCTCATGCTATTAATAATTCATTTAGATCAAGAACTTTGGCCCAAACTTGCGAAAAAAGTTCTGTTTACAGAGCTTTTGGGTTTTGGAATCATGGGTAAGGAATTAGGGTTTGTGGTATCTTTCTGACAGGGTTACGGTGCCACTGTAAATGAAAGTGCCCACGAGCCATAAATTGTTATAATATGTTAATTGTCATAACTACAGTGGCCAACTGATGCTCTCATTGTCACCAGCCGTTTAGAATATTCCTATATTGATAGGTGCATGGAAGCTAGTTGGCAGGGGTCAGTTGTAAAGGACCTTGTATGAAGGACTGGTATTCAATTGATATGTCCCAGTAACAGAGACACTAGTTATTAAAATATTGAATCACTTTCATGCATATTGGTGACCTTTATTGAGAGAATGTTATATTGTACAGTGCACTCTGTAAGCATGGTGTGGATTAACATGGTCCTTGGAAGGCCCACAGTGACTGGAGCTGGAACTTCGGAGCCTAGTACTTCAGCGTTCCCTGTTGCTGGAGGTCATGGGGCAGGCCGCGGTGCAGGTAGTTTCTGTGGCACCATTTTTGGGGGAGGGGTCCTGTGACACAGGGGTTTCATGCACTGTGGGAAACAGTAGCCTCTATAGGCTGTGTGACAGTGACCTGCAGGCAGCAGGCCCAGATACCTTACAGCTTCAACAAAGTGCACTAGCAGTGACTAGTGACAATCATTTAAATGAGAAAGATGTTGGGAAAAGCTTAGTATGGTCCCCAATTTCAAATCATGGCCCCTTTAGTCAGATTAAATCAACACTTCTAAAATTTACCAAATGATTTGGAAACTGTTAAAATGACTGGTGTATAATGTTGCTATAGCTCTTACTACAGTAGTCCCCTTTAATCAGCTGTGGGTATGTTCCACAGCCCCCAGTGGATGTCTGAAACTGTGGGTAGTGCTAAACCCTATATATACTATGTTTTTTCCTGTATTATATAGTTTATATATTATAAAGTTGAATTTATAAATTAGGCACAATAAGAGATTAAGAATAATAATAAAATAGGATATACAACATTATACTGTTATAAAGGTAATGTGAATGTGCTCTGTCAAAATACTGTATAAATTTAATGCTGTTTCCATCTTATCATGCATATGGCCATAACTTTTGAAGTTTGAGATTCGACAGCAAAACTAGCGCAAATTTCTCTCTCCTTCTTCACAAGTTCACAGAGAATTGGATCTCACAGTAGATCTTAGCAACTTCAACCTACTGGTTTTTCGTTTATTATTAAGTTAAGAACTTTCACCATTTCACATAAAGAAACCCTTTATGGCTTCTCTTTGGCACGTACAAATTGCCAGTATCACTACCGTTGTGCTCTGGGGACATTGGTAAGTAAAATCAGGGTTATTTTGAACAGAAGCACTGTGAGAGTTGATCTGATAACCATGTAGGCTACTGAGTGACAAATTGGCAGAGTGAGCTTGGCAAAGGGACGATTCACATCCTGGGTGGGACAGAGCAGGACAGTTTGAGATTTCATCATGCAGTTCAGAACGGTGCACAGTTTAAAACTTATGACTTGTTTGTTTTTGAAGTAAACATTTTCCACTTAATATTTTTGGACTGCTGTTGGCCATGTATCACTGAAACTGCAGTAAGCAAAACCGCAGATTAGGAGGGACTACTATACACAGCAGAATTCTATTTAGTTTATTTGGAAAAAAATTTATTTTAATGTTAATTTATATATTGACACATATTTTATATGGTTGTATTAGTTGTTAAATATTTAGAACCATCTGTATTTTATGCTTTGTTAAGAAATTTGAATTTGTCTCACTGGCACATTTGATTGGAGTTTAAGATTTGGAACTAAGAGCACGGTAGTGCTTATATGTCTCTACAGTCTATTGGTTTACTGTCAGAAAATCTAGCTAGTGTGAGAATTCTCACCAGTGTATTTCCACTGGTATTGCTATTGTCTTGTATTCTGGGATCTTGTGGTTCTTTTTTTTTTGGATCTTATAGTTCTATCCCGGATTTGTCCTCTGTATAGTTCCAGAGTACCGTCTTAAAAATAAAATTTAAATCATTCATCTCCTAGTCTAAAGACTAGGATGAATTCTTTAGGCTTCCTCTTGCTTTGGATAAAATCTAGACTCCTTCCTTTCGCTCCTTCACAGTCTCTGCCTAAGCTATCTTTCCAGCTCACTGTCTGCCTTTCCCTTTCACAAATCTTTTCTTTTAGCTACAAAATTTTTACTCTTCCTGGAACACTGAAGTAGGGAAAGGGGGACCCTGTTATAAGGGGGACGAGTATGAAATATATAACTTAGTGAGTTAATATGTATACTATGTATATTGAATATTTGAAATTGGGGACGATTCAGTGGTGCCTTCATTAAAAAAGTTCTGTAAAAACCACCTTTTGAAGGGACCACTCAGATACCACTAAGGATGTAAAACTCTCATTACTCATTTTCTTCAACTTCAATAGAAATCTTATGGAATTATTTTGGAACACATGCTTCCAATCTGCCACCAGATTTTGCAGCAGGAATTTATATAACCATGCCATAGCTCAAACTGTCTCACAATTTACCATATGTTTCAATATTTCCAATGTTTTCAAACACTCTCCTCTTTCCCACCCTTTCTAGTTCACATTTCTCAGCTCTGTCCCGGCTTTACCCTGTAATTCTCATTCATTTCTGTGATTCATGAAAAATCTTTGTTTTATAGTTTTCCAGTTTAGAATCAATTCTCTATTGTTCCTCGTTTCCTGGACCCTTTTCTAGGCTATTAACATAAGCGATGCTTTATCCTCAGAACTCTTGATTCCTGATCTGTGTTCAGCAGTCTAATCTCGGTTCTTCAGAGCTTGCCACTGGTCTTTTACTTCTGTTGAAAGTAATCAGAGCCAGAAACATTGTGATTTAGAGCTGAGCTGGTTCCTTTAATAATATAAGATGGAATTCTAGTAAAAATTTCTCTTATGGATCCTGTTTTTATCTGTCTAGAATTTATGGGAATTTATGTAGTCTAAGTCAATTCAGATAGCGTATATAAGTATTTTATGAATGAAACTATTGATTTTTCTGCTTATTTTAATTCTGCGTTCCCTTAGCTGGTTTCAAGGAGTTAAGGCAGTCCTGTGTGTAAGCAGTGTAAAGAGGACGCTTTGGCATTAGTCAACTCTGGGTCATATCCTAGTTTGCCAGTTACTAGTTGTGTGACCAGTTTGTCAGTTACTAGCTGTTCAGTTGCACAGTTGTGTCCGACTCTTCACAACTCCATGGACTGCAGCATGCCAGGTCTCCTGTCCCTCACCGTCTCCCAGAATTTTGGGAATTTGAGTTTGCTCAAATTCATGTCCATTGCATCAGTGATGCCATCTAGCCATCTCATCCTCTGACACCCTCTTCTCCTTCTGCCCTCAGTCTTTCCCAGCATCAGGGTCTTTTCCAGTGAGTTGGCTGTTGGCATCAGGTAACCAAAATACTGGAGCTTCAGCTTCAGCATCAGTCCTTCCAATGAGAGTATTCAGGGCTGACTTCCCTGAAGGTTGACTGGTTTGATCTTGTTGCTGTCCAGGGGACTCTCAAGAGTCTTCTCGAACACCACAGTTTGAAGGTATCAATTCTTCGGCAGTCTGCCTTCTTTATGGTTCAGCTCTCACAACCATGTGTGACTGCTGGACAGACCATAGCGTTGACTGTACGGGCCTTTGTCGGCAAAGTGATGTCTTTCGCTTTTCAACACACTGTCTGGGTTTGTCATGGCTTTCCTTCCAAGAAGCAATCGTCTTCTGATTTCATGGCTGCAGTCACCATCCGCAGTGATTTTAGAGCCCAAGAGGAGGAAATCTGTCACTGCTTCCACTTTTCCCCCTTCTATTTGCCATGAAGTGATGATGTAGCTGGATGCCATGATCTTACTTTTTTAAAATATTTAGTTTTAAGCTGGTTTTTCATTCTCCTCCCTCACCCTCATCAAGAGGCTCTTTAGTTCCTCTTCGCTTTCTGTCGTTAGAGTGGTATTATCCACATATCTGAGGTTGTTGATGTTTCTCCTGCCAATCTTGATTCCAGCTTGTAACTCATTCAGCCTGGAATTTCTCATGATGTGCTCAGCATGTAAGTTAAATAAACAGGGTGACAACAAACAGCCTTGTTATACTCCTTTCTCAGTCCTGAACCAATCAGTTGTTCCATACAGGGTTCAAACTATTGCTTCTTGACCTGCATACAGTGTGACCTTAGGCAATTCACTTAATCTCCTGGCCTCTCTGTTGCTTTAACTGTAAATTGAGGACAATAATACCTGTTTCATAGAGTTGTGGTGAGATGCAAGTATAATGTACCTGGTATACTGAAAATTTATGATAAACATTAATAGGGAAAAATAGGCACCATGCTCTTTAGATTACTTTTTCTGCTGCCAATCTTGTGCTTGCCATTCCTGTATGAAATTGTATTTGTTTATATGAAGGTCACTCTTGAGGTTAGAAGATGAGACTAGAGTGAGAGGAAGTGAGAAGAACATAGGTGAAATTCATTTGGGTATTTGTCCTTGAACATTTTCTTCACTAAAGGAAATTTTAGATTGTTTGAGTATAACAGATTACCTTTATGAGTCTGAAAGGTGGTTAAAAAATTTTTTTAATCTAAATTTATTTATTTTAATTGGAGGCTAATTACTTTACAATATTGTATTGGTTTTGCCATACATTGACATGAATTCACCATGGGTGTACACGTGTTCCCCATCCTGAATCCCCCTCCACCTCCTTCCCTATCCTATCCCTCTGGGTCATCCCAGTGCACCAGCCCCGAGCATCCTGTATCCTGCATTGAACCTGGACTGGCGATTCGTTTCACATATGATATTATACATGTTTCAGTGCCATTGTCTCAAATCATCCCACCCTCTACCTCTCCCACAGAGTCCAAAAGACTGTTCTATACATCTGTGTCTCTGCTGTCTGGCATACAGGGTTATCATTACCATCTTTCTAAATTCCATATACATGCTTTAGTATAATGTATTGGTGTTTTTCTTTCTGGCTTACTTCACTCTGTATAATAGGCTCCAGTTTCATCCACCTCATTAGAACTGATTCAAATGTATTCTTTTTAATGGCTGAGTAATACTCCATTGTGTATATGTACCACAGCTTTCTTATCCATTCATCTGCTGATGGACATCTAGGTTGTTTCCATGTCCTAGCTATTATAAACAGTGCTGTGATGAACATTGGGGTACACGTGTCTCTTTCAATTTTGGTTTCCTCGGTGTGTATGCCCAGCAGTGGGATTGCTGGGTCATAAGGCAGTTCTATTTCCAGTTTTTTAAGGAATCTGCACACTGTTCTCCATAGCGGCTGTACTAGTTTGCATTCCCACCAACGGTGTAAGAGAGTTCCCTTTTCTCCACCCCCCTCTCCAGCATTTATTGCTTGTAGACTTTTGGATCGCAGCCATTCTGACTGGCGTTAAGTGGTACCTCACTGTGGTTTTAGTTTGCATTTCTCTGATAATGAGTGATGTTGAGCATCTTTTAAAAATAAGTAACATGCTAAAAATAGTTAATCAGAATCCTTAGCTTTTCTCTACTTGCCATTAGTAACCTGATATTTGTATCTTAAAATCTTTTTATAACTACTAAAAAGTAATAGAATTTAAACAATTGCTTTTTAAATTCCGCAGTTTATCCAGCTCTAAGCCCTCTATGGAATTAATTTGTGGTTTGACAAGTATGTATTTCAAAGCTGTTAATAACTTTTTCAAATTGATCAAAATAATAGTATTCCTAAATTTATATTAATTCTCTTTGACCATCCTAGGTGCTGAAATCACCTAGAGCACTGATTATGGTTTATACAAATAAAAATTTAGAGACTTCCTTGGTGATCCAGTGACTAAAACTCTGTACTCCCAATGCAAGGGGCCTGGGTTCAATTTCTGGTCAGAGAAACTAGATCCTACAAGCTCCAACTAAGAGTTCACATGCTGCGACTGAAGATCTTACATGATGTAACTAAGACCCAGTGAAGCCAAATAAATAAATAAATATTGTAAAACTTGAGAGGCTGTTTCATCTCAGTTTTAATTATAAAGAATAATAACAGTAAACATTTTTGGAAAAAGGCAAAATTCTGTATATTCTCACTGCCCTACACAATTGTTCATTTTTTATATATTCTTTTATCTTTTTCATTTATATGCATAATATATTTTACATATATGCAGTTATGGTGAATGTGCAGTTCCTTTAAAATTTTATTTTTGGTTTCACTGGGTCTTCATTGCTGTGCATGGGCCTTCTCTAGCTGCAGAGAGCCGGGTTATTCTCTGCTGTGGTGCGTGGACTTCTCGTTGCAGTAGCTTCTCTTATTGCAGAGCAGAGGCTCTAGGTGCGTGGGCTTTAGTAACTGCAGCGTGTGGGCCCAGTAGTTGTGGTGTGTTGCTCTAGGGTGTGGCGTGGGCTTCAGTAGCTATGGGGCAGGGGCTTAGTTGCTCTGAGGCATGTGAAGTCTTCCCAGACCAGGGATGGAACTCATGTCCCTTGGATTGGCAGGCAGATTCTTATCCACTGTGCCACCAGGGATGTCCTGCATGTGTCATTTTGTATTCTACTTAGTACTTTCTTATAAATGTTTTTTACTTAATAGGGTATCATAAATGTTTCTCCACTTGGGAATGACTTCTTTGAGCATTTACTGCTCCATCTCTATTATGTAGAAAAAGAGTAATCAATCATATTTTCTCATATGGCAAATAATAAAAAAGAACCTTAAAAATTCCAAATGGCTAATAATAAAGTTATAATCTTAAGCAGATACGTATTTACAGATTAAGCCAGTTATTAGTAAGTTATGTGTATGAGAAGACTGAGGGCAAGAATTTGTATGATAGATGACTCTATTCCTTTTTGAGGTTAGTTAGCATAGTACCTAGCACATAGTAGGTGTTCAGTAATAAGGTAATGAAGGAACTAAAGATGCCTTGTTTAGTTTGGGGTTTCAAGGTACTGGCAGAATGTATGAAGGGGTACAGGGACAGGGAATTTTATAGTAGTATTAGAATACTCCAAAAGCTGACCCTAAAGGTAAACCAGAATTAATCATTTTGGTGTAGCCAGAAATGAGGATGTGGGGTGTGTGTGTGTGTGTGTGTGTGTGTGTGTGTGTGTATGTGTGTATGGGAGAGACAAAGAGACAAACATATATACATAGATACATATGGGGGAAGCTCATGAGAAATGGTTTACTCTTCACCATAGAGGAGTAAGTATGAATGTCATGAATCTTCAGTACCCATTCTATGTTAATGGATTTCCTGCTGAACTATACAGGTTCCACCATCAGTTTTGGATTGAGCATTAACTTACTTGCCACCTGTTATTTGTCTAGAAAAGGTGTGATTGACTTTGATTTCTATACACTCTTCTGGATGAGGGGAACATAGGGTGCATAGGAGGGTCTCACCCGAGGACTGGAAGGGATTTTGTGCATGCGTGTGTATGTGGGTGTGATGAGTTAGGACTGAGTCATTCTGTGACTGTTGGTTATTTTCCTTATCTCTGTGCTGAATAAGTTAAGTAGATAAGTTGAGGATGGAGCAGTAGGCAGGAGCCAGGCAGAGATAAGACAGGGCAAAGAGTTCAGTTGTATTCTAAATAGAATGACAATTTAAGTGGATAGAGTTGAGTGGTAAGATGTAGGGGAAGTGATAGTGGAGAGTGTTTTAGAGTTGGGCAAGAGATGTAGCTGACTCATTGGAAAAAACCCTGATGCTGGGAAAGGTTAAAGGCAGGAGAAGGGGATGACAGAGGATGAGATGGTTGGATGGCATCACTGAGTTAATGGACATGGGTTTGAGCAAACTCCAGGGGATGGTGAAGGACAGGGAAGCCTGGTGTCCATGGGGTCGCCAAGAGTCAGACACGACCCAGCGATTGAACAGCAGCAACAGGAGAAGTGGCATACTTCTGTCTCAAGCAGGAGATCCCTTTAGAACAAAGGTGAAGTTTGATTGTGATCTCAACTGATTTTTTTTCAACTTTTCAGATGAGTTAAAATATCAACATTGCCTTATCGCTATCTTCTAAAACATAAACTGAATTTTTCTGGTTTATTATGTGATAATGATGATGCATTTGAAATGAAACATGAACCTAAAGCTATGAATCATAATTTCTATTTTAATTACAGTTGTTACTTGGCTTAAGTTTTTTGGGCTAAGATGATGTTACTCAAGTGGTGAGTTATGGTAGTGTTTATAGAAAATATTTTTTAAGTATTGACAATTGTAATTATAACAAAAATTGGATTCTAATAAAGAGTTATTGTTTCTAGGAAGTTATTGTGTTTGTACTTGTACTGTTGATTATTTAAATTGAAAATGTTCTACCTTTTTTTTGCCCTGTCATTATATTAATGACATAGATATTACTGATATACTTAAGGAATAAGTCCAGAAGAAAGAAAAAAAAAATGAAGAGAGAGGATAGAGAAATGGAATGAATGAATGAGAAAGAGAAAGCGTGGACAAAAAAGACTAAAAAAATGGAGTAATAGAAAAAGAGGCCCATGCCACTGAAAATTGTGCAACTAGGAAAACAAATCTGCTGTAAATATTTCAAATGAAAGGAATTTAATATAGAGAATTAATTACCAAAGTATTGGCAGGGTTGAAGAAACAAAAAAATCAATGATGATTTTACCAAAAGATCAGCAACTGCAGGAAGTCAATACCATTCCTGGGGCCAGGAGAGAAAAAAACCAAAACGATGTTAAATAGAGCTCATTCATATGTATTGTAGTGCTAAGATTGTTGAAGTACCATTGCCACCCTTGGGAGCTGCTGCTGCTTTGCAGGAAGCCCAGGAACTTGTGCTTCTAATGATGTTTGAAAACCTATAAGGTCTGTTGATAATGCAGGGCTCACCAAGAGGATGCTGGAGCCTGCAATCACCCACTACTACCCTTACCAGAGCTGCATTTCTGTTGTAGTAGCCAGCATTCGCATGATAGTGATCTGGTGCTGCTACTGCCGCTGGAGCCCGAGCCCATGATCAAACTTTTGCTGAGGATCCGGGACTACTGCTGATGCCTCTGCAGGAACTAGAAACAGAAGGAAAAAAGTAAAATGGTTTATTTTCTCCTGCCATCTGCTTTTCACCATTGTTTCCCAGTGGTAGAACCTGATTGGAAACCAGCTATTAAGGAAATGTAGTCTGCGGTCTTCTAGCCCCTGGAAGCACAGAAGGGAATGGAAAGACAGGAATGCAGCTGAGCCAACAAAGAACTGGCATAGAGAGAAGTTACAGGATATTGATTCTTCAGTCATAAGAGAAAAGAATTCTTTTTGCAACTTTTCTGAGTAATGTCAGGATCCTTTTTTTCTAGTTGAAAGAAGTTATAGGGATGGTAGAAAACCTTTGAAAGTAAGAGAGTTTTCCATTGAGGTTTCAATTAGAGTTTTTTAATTTCAAGAACAAAAAAATGGATCCTGGTTAATTTAAGAAGTTCCTGGAAAAGATGGAAATTGGAGTAGCTATGGATCTGGATAGAAGCTAGTGTATGCCTCTTCAAGGTGTTACTTGCTTTTTGTATGGACTGGCTTTTTTTGCTTATGGTTCACATTCCCAGTAGAGAAGCAGACTGGCCTACCTTTGGTTTGCTACCCACCATTGGTCAGAGGATGACATCATACCTTGACTGACAGCTACATCAGGGTTATTTGATTGTTGAAGAGTAGTTTATTAAAGGAATTTTGAGCTGTTAGAGGAGAATGAATACTCAGCAGGTAAAACCACAAGATAACTATTAACTGGGGCTTGTTTGCATTAGTCATAGGTAGCTTGAGACAATAGTCAAAGTTCTTGAGCACTTAATATATAATAGGCCCTCTGATCTCTTTTGATAATATATTTGAGGAAGTTGTCATTATTATCCTCATTTTACAGATGAGAGAAATTGAGAGGTGCACTTCTGGTGATGGTGGATTAGGCAATTTGGACTAACTCTACCACTCTGAGAACAACTAGAAAAGCTGGATCAAATATAAAAAATCATCTGTTTGAAGGTATCAGAGAGCTAACACATCAGTGAAGACTGTGGGGACAAGATCCTGGAGAAGAAGGAAGTCCAAAGAGGTGAGCGAGGCATGTGAAACTTTTTCCCCTTAGGAGGAACTTATGTTTCAGGTAGAGGTGGCTGAACATCTGAGAAGCTGAGAAGAGTTTTTAGCATAGTCATAGGGTGGACTAAGGGAGCAACAGTTTGAGTCCAGGGTCCACCAAGAGGGGAGATTTCCTGCTAAATCATCCATGCTTTGGTTTGGGACTCTGAAGGGCCATGCTGTAGGAGTAAGGGTGAGTCAGAAGTAGAATGATCTACTTATAAAATAAAATCTAATTTAGAACCAGCCATGTCATTGATTAGATTAAAGATTTCCAGGATTATAAGTGATTCTAGCCGTTTGTTATAACAAAAGCGAATCTTCTCTGAAGGAAGATAACATCATCCTAAGCCTCAAATAATTTCTGTAACTTGCATAAAATGTCTTGGCATGCATATAAAAAATAACTGGTCATACAGGAGACAGGATCATATGACTGCAACTCAGAGCGACAAAGATCACAGCAACAGACTCACAGGGATTCAGATAATGGAGTTCTCAGGCAATAGATCAAGCAGACAAAAAATTAATAGTAACTTAGAACATGTGAACAAAACGATTAATGTGCTGTACCTTTTGACATATTAGAACACTGCACCCAACAGCTGTAGAGTGCATACTCTTTTCAAATGCACTGCTGCTGCTGCTAAGTCGTGTCAGTCATGTCCGACTCTGTGCAACCCCATAGACGGCAGCCTACCACGCTGCGCCGTCCCTGGGATTCTCCAGGCAAGAACACTGGAGTGGGGTGCCATTTCCTTCTCCAGTGCATGAAAGTGAAAAGTGAAAGTGAAGTTGCTCAGTCGTGTCTGACTCAGTGGCCCCATGGGCTGAAGCCTACCAGGCTCCTCTGTCCGTGGGATTTTCCAGGCAAGAGCACTGGAGTGGGGTGCCATCGCCTTCTCTGTTCAAATGCACGTGGAATACCAGAACTGACTATATGCTGGCTCATAAGGGCTTCCTTGGTGGCTCAGCGGGAAAGAATCCACCTGTCATGCAGGAGACCCTGGTGTGATTCCTGGGTCTGGAAGATCTGGAGAAGGGATAGGCTACCCACTCCAGTATTCTTGGGCTTCCCTTGTGGCTCAGCTGGTAAAGAATCTGCCTGCAATGTGGGAGACCTGGGTTCGACCCCTGGGTTGAGAAGATCCCCTGGAGAAAGGATCAGCTACCCACTCCAGTATTCTGGCCTGGAGAATTCCATGGACTGTATAGTCCATAGGATTGCCAAGAGTTGGACATGACTGAGCAACTTTCACTTTACTTTCACTGGATCATAAAGCAATTCCCAACAAAAATCAGACAGTTTAAATATACAAGGTATGTTCTCTGATCACAGTGCTGGAAATCAATAACAAAAAGATAATTAGAAAAATCTCATATATTAGAACTCAAGAAATCCACTTTCAGAAAATTCAAGGATTAAAGAAAAATAAAAATAAACATTTAAAGCTATTTTACCTGAATGATAATGAAAACACAACTTGTCAAAATTTGTATGATGCAGTGAGGGTACTTTGAAGGTAAGTAATAGCTTTAAGGGTAGATATTATGAAACAAGAATGTTTGAACATTTATCATCTAAGCATTTATCTCAAGAAAACAGAATCCCCAGCAAATTAAACCCAAAGAAAGCAAAATGAAGTAAATAAAAAAGATAAGAAAGAAATCACTGAAAGGAAAAGGAAACCTAATATAGAGAAAATCCACAAATAAAAATAATAAAACTTTTAAAGACAGTATCATGGATATCACTGTTAAAGAAAGGAAAGAGAGAGAAGGCAGAACTAACCAATATCAGAAATGCAAAAGAGTGCATCACTATAGGCACTATGGACATTAAGCAATTAAAGGATACTATGATCAATTTTAGGGACTTCCCTCATGGCTCAGAGGTTAAAGCGTCTGCCTGCAATGCAGAAGACCTGGGTTTGATCCCTGGGTCAGGAAGATCCCCTGGAGAAGGAAATGGCAACCCACTCCAGTATTCATGCCTGGAGAATCCCATGGACGGAGGAGTCTGGTGGGCTATAGTCCATGCGGTCGCAAAGAGTCGGACATGACTTAGTGACTTCACTTTCACTTTCACTTTCATGATCAATTTTATGACAATACAGTTAACATTAATTCATATGGTCAAATTCTTAGATTAAAAACAATTTACTAAAAGCTTACTAAAATTAGTAAAAGGAGAAACAGAAAACTTGAACTATCCTATAATTTTTAATGAAATTGCATATGTAATTGAAGGAGTTTCTCACAAGGAAAAATGATGACTTACTAGACATTTAAGAAGGAAGTAATACTTAAAACTCAGAGAATAGAAAAAATAATAATTTAAAAAAATTCACTTTATGAGGTAAGCAAAACTTTGATGACCAAGCCTAATGTTACTATAAAGGAGTATTATAAAATATTATAGTTTAAACTTTTCTTAGGAATGTAAGTCCATAAATTATATAAAAATGAAATCTATCAAGAAATAAAAAAGATAATGGAACATGATTAGATTGTATATGTTCTGGGGATATAAGGTTGAACATCACAGTGATTCACAGCTTTAGCAGAATAAAGAAGAAAAATACTGATAATGTCACTAGATGTAGAAAATATATTTAATAAGATACGTTATCCATTTTTGATAAAAAGTCTTAGCAAATTAGTAATTGATAGGAATATTATTAATTTGATAAAAAATATTACAAAGAGTCTGAAGCAGATATCCTACTTATGTTAATATGCTGTAATATTCTCTTAGAGATAGGGAATGGAAAAAGGATGCCCACTCTCACCACTTCTGTTGAGTCCCAACTAGTACAATAAGGTAAGAAAAAGATACATTGTATAGTGATGGGGAAGGAAAAAAACAACAACCCTGGAGTTGTTAGTATGGAAAGAATTAAAAAAACAACTAAAAATATACTTTTAGAATTAATAAGGATTTTAAGATTTCTGGATATAAAGTTAATAGATATGAATCTAGTATATTTCTATATAAAAACAGCACCAGAAAATAAATCTAAAATATGATGATTTATGGGCTTCCCTGATAGCTCAGATGGTAAAGAGTCCTCCTGTAATGAAGGTGAACTGGGTTTGATCCCTGGTTTGGCAAGATTCCCTGGAGAAAGGAATGATAACCCACTCCAGTATTCTTGCCTGGACAATTCAATGGACAGAGGATCTGGGCAGGCTACAGTCCATGGGATTGAAGAGTTGGACACGATTGAGTGACTAACACACACACAGACACACACACATGCACATACACACACACACTCACGGTGCTAGTGGTAAAGAACCTGCCTGCCAGTGCAGGAGACATAAGAGATACGGGTTCGATCCCTGGGTTGGGAAGATCCCCTGGAGAAGGGCATGGCAACCCACTCCAGTATTCTTGCCTGGAGAATTCCAGGGACAGAGGAGCCTGATGGAGCCCTCTGGGGTCCATGGTGTTGCAAAGAATCAGACATGACTGAAGCAATTTAGTATAGATTACTGTATGATATGCATTATATCAGATGCTTTATCTACTGACCTATTTTTTATATTCATTAGTACAGTTGCTCAAATGGGATCTTAAGTTCTTTTATTCTGGTAAAGCACCTACTTTATTTAAGTATTCTATTAAATAATATATTTAATCCAAAGGGATTGTGCATTTTAAAATTTCTACTTATGTCACTATAATGAGTCTCAGATACTTCAGATATTTGCTCCGATTTGTGTATTATGTGGGTTTCCCTTGTGGCTCAGCTGGTGAAGAATCCACCTGCCATGCGGGAGACCTGGGTTCGATCCCTGGGTGGGAAAGATCCTCTAGAGAAAGGAAAGGCTACCCATTCCAGTATTCTGGCCTGGAGAATTCCCTGGACTGTGTAGTCCATGGGGTTGCAAAGAGTCGGATATGACTGAGGGACTTTCACTTCAGTTCACTTCGTTTATGATGAAGTTTTCTGTTTTATTTATTATGTAGTTTGAACTCATTATTGTTTGATAGATAAATGAAATACCAACTTAGACTGGCAATGATACCACGAGTGGCAAACTGTAAGCATGATTATTGTAATGTTACAATTCAGGGCCATTTCTGGTTAGCCAAACTCAATTTACTTGCATACTGGAAAGACAGCTTTTATACCTTTATATAGGAAAATAGTAAAGAGTTTACACAGTCTCCTTTGAGACTTATAGTTGTAAATAAATAATACAAGTGAGCCTTGTGCTTTAGGAATCGGGTCATCTGGACACTAGTCCTGCCTCTTCCATCCATCAGTTCTGTGGCCTTTTACACCTTCATTTGTAAATTTAAGAGGCTGGGTTAGATTATCTCTATGATATTTTCTTCCCTTCTAATGTGCTATAATTCTGTTGGTAGAAACTTGTTTAATTTTTACCTGCTTCTTGCATTATGAAGCCAATAAATTTTAGTTTAGATTTTTTCTGATGATTGAAATGTAACTTTTATGTCCAATTTCTGTGAATTATTGGAGCATTCTGTGTTCTATGGTTATGACTTTAAAAATTGTTTCTGCTACAGAAGATACTTTAGTATCACTAGTTCATGTCATTTAAATTATTTAAAAACTCTAAGAAAAAAAATGATCATGCTTTGAACAGCAGGACATTTACTATGATGTTGATTTGCTTTATTGGATTCAGATAAACAACATTGGTTTTATTTATTTACTTATTTTTAAAAAATATTATTTATTTGGCGTGCTGGGCCTTCTCCAGTTGCTGTGAGCTGGGCTACTTTCTAGTTGCAGTGCACAAGTGTCTCTTTGCAGTGGTTTCTCTTGTTGCAGAACATGGGCTTTAGGTGAGTGGGCTTCAGTAGCTGTGGCCGGCGGGCTTAGTTATCCCGCAGCATGTGGAATCTTCCTGGACATAGGATCGAACCTGTGTCCCCTGCATTGGCAGGTGGATTTTTTTACCAATGAGCCACCAGGGAAGCCCCTGGTTTTAGAAGCAGACAAAGCTGGTATGGAATATTTCTTCTGCCATCTATTAGTTTGGCCTTTAATAAGTTATTTACCCTGAGGGACTGTAATTTAAAGTAAAACTATCTACTCAGGGCTGGAAGAATTAAATGATAAACTGTATAAACTGCCAAATACAGTGTGTAGCCATAGTATTTACAGTTAATAATTATTTATTTGGTCTTCTGTTCTCTCCGCAATGCCCCAGAGGCTCTCTACCTGAGGTTACGTAAAGACAAGAAATATTTAGAAATGACACGCTATGCAATGTTCAATATTTAACTAAGGTTAATTTAGGTATATATATATATATATATGGTCAAACAATAATGTACAGATAAAACTATTGTGTGCTTCTAGTGTTAATTTGCAATTATTCTTCATTGAGTTATGGAGAAGTGCTCAGCCAGGTGTGGCTGAAGGAAATTGCTTTATTATGGTGCCAGTCAGGTTGTCTTCTTTCATATTTTGGCTCTTTATTGTCCAGAAATGTGATCCTCTGTTTCGTTCAAATTACACCACAAACTTAATGATTCTTTATGTCTAAAATGTGGTCTTAGGAGTGAAGGAAAATTTCTCTAGGACTGTCTGATTTTTCAGTCTCTCGCTCTGTTGATGGGTTTTGGCTAGGGGTTAGCAAAAGTACTGCCATAAGCCAAATCTGCTTCTTCACTCATTTTGTATGACGTATAAGTTAAGAATGCTTTTTACATTTTTCAGTGTTTTAAAAAACTCAAAAGAAGAATATTTTATGGCTCATGGAAAACCGTGTATGGAATTCAGATTCCAGTCTTTATAATTAAAGTTCCTTTGGAACACAGTCATGCTAATTTGTTTGTCTTGTTTATGGCCGTTTTGCACTGTAATGTCAAAGTTAAGTAGTTGGAACAGTGATTAAATGAGTGCTATGTTGGCAACCCACTCCAGCACTCTTGCCTGGAGAATCCCATGGACGGAGGAGCCTGGTGGGCTACAGTCCATGGGGTCGCACAGAATCGGACACGACTGAGCGACTTCACTTTCACTTTCATGTGTCCTGCTATATTTTGATGTTTGCTACTGCTGCTAAGTCACTTCAGTCGTGTCCGACTCTGTGCGACCCCACAGATGGCAGCCCACCAGGCTTCCCCGTCCCTGGGATTCTCCAGGCAAGAACACTGGAGTGAGTTGCCATTTCCTTCTCCAATGCGTGAAAGTGAAAAGTGAAAGTGAAGTTGCTCAATCATGTCTGACTCTTCGAGACCCCATGGACTGCAGCCCACCAGGCTCCCCGTCCATGGGATTTTCCAGGCAAGAGTACTGGAGTGGGGTGCCATTTTGATGTTTAGTTGTATTTATTTTTTACTTAACCAGTGCATACCCATCTTGTCAAAACAAGAAGGCATGAGAAATGTAGACTTCAAATGTTGTTATCAAGTTAGATGACGAAACATTGTGTTTATTATGTATTGAATATATGTATGCTAAAAGAATACAATATATAATGGACATTACCTTACTAAGCACCTATCACAATCATCCTATCTAGAGAAAATTAGAAAATTTAAAAAATGAAAATGAGTCTTGAGTCAAAAACTTTCTGAATGACTAATTCATTAACCAATCCATTTACCATGGTGATTTAATGAAATAACATTTGATTGCAGCAACTGAAAAAAATGTATGCAGAGAAAATAAACTTGTTTAAGACTGCTAACCCTTTTGATGAGAACAGATTGTCAGAGTTGAGTGCATTAGCAGCAACATCTTATGGTCAATTGAAAAACAAGGCAAATGATTTTGAATTGTTTTTCTTGGCCCGTGCCAAGTTGACAGGTGTTACTGGTCCTGCTGTGCTGTTTATTTGAGAAGTCAGTACTGTTTGTGTTGCAGGAAGAAGGACTGCTTCCAGGGGCCAAGAGGGGCTCATGTCTAACTTGGAAATGAATTGTCCAGGGGGCATGTGCTGACAAAGCAAGGGACTTGGGCAGGTGCACCCGAGCGGAGAGCAGCAGGATAAGGAACCCAGGAGGACTGCTCTGCCACGGGCTCCCAGTCTTGGGTTTTATGGTAATAGGGTTAGTTTCTGGGTTGTCTTTGCATGCTAGCAAAGTAACACTCAAATGTTTCAAGCTAGACTTCAGCAGTACATGAACCAAGAACTTCCAGATGTACAAGCTGGATTTAGAAAAGGCAGAAGAACGAGAGATCAAATTGCCAACATCCATTGGATTGTAGGAAAAGCAAGGGAATTCCAAAAAAAAAAGTCTATTTTTGCTTCATTGACTATGCTAAAGCCTGTGATTGTGTGGATCACAGCAAACTGTGGAAAAATCTTAGAGATGGAAATACCACACCACTTACCTGCCTTCTAAGAGACCTGTATGCAGGTCAAGAAGCAACTGTTAGAAATGGGCATGGAACAACAAATGGACTGGTTCAAAATTGGGAAAGGAGTATGACAAGGCTGTATAATGTCACCCTGCTTATTTAACTTATATTCAGAGTACATCATGAGAAATGCAGGGCTGGAGGAATCACAAGCTGGAATCAAGATTTGCTGAAAGAAATATCAGTAACCTCAGATATCCAGATGATACCACTAATGGCAGAAAGGGAAGAGAACTAAAGAGTCTCTTGGTGAGGGTGAAAGAGGAGAGTGAAAAAGCTGGCTTAAAACTCAATAACATTCAAAAAACTAAGATCATGGCATCTGGTCCCATCACTCCATGGCAAATAGATGGGGAAACAGTGGAAATAGTGACAGACTTTAATTTTCTTGGGCTCCAAAATCACTGCAGGTGGTTACTGCAGGTGGTGACTGCAGCCACAAAATTGAAAGATGCTTGCTCCTTGGAAGAAAAGCTATGATAAACCTAGACAACTTAAAAAGCAGAGACATTACTTTTCGGACAAAGGTTTGTATAATCAAAGCTATGGTTTTTCTAGTAGTCATGCATGGATGTGAGAGTTGGACCATAAAGAAGGGTGAGCACCAAAGAATTGATGGTTTTGAGCTGTCGTTCTGGAAAAGACTCTGAGAGTCCCTTGGACTGCAAGGAGGTTAAACCAGTCAGTCGTAAAGGAATTGAACTCTGAATATTCATTGGAAGGAGTGATGCTGAAGCTGAAGTTCCAAAACTTTGGCCACCTGATGTGTAGAGCCAACTCATTGGAAAAGACCCTGATGCTGGGAAAGATGGAGGGCGTGAGGAGAAGGGGACGACAGAGGATGAGATGGTTGGATGGCATGAATGACTCAGTGGACGTGAGTTTGAGTGAACTCCAGGAGGTAGTGATGGACGGGGAGACCTGGTGTGCTGCAGTCCATGAGGTCGCAAAGAGTCAGACACGACGTAGTGACTGAACAACAGCAACTGGGCTGTCTCTGGCTAATCATTCTGACTTGGGATCTTTCCTGGTATCTCGTGCATCTCTCAGCCAAAGTGAATTTCAATGAGAAAGATTCTGGGAGGTTTGTAGGATCATGTGGATTGGCGTCTCCTCTTTCCTTTTGGCCTTTCATGAATTCTTCCAGTTGGTGGCAGCTTGTTAGTTTCAAATTCCTTTCTAGGACCTCCTGTTATAAGTCATGCAAGTGACTCCTGTCTTGCCTGGCTAGGATGGGCTCTTTCAGTTAGTGTTTAACTTTTGAAGTGACTGAAGAATAAACCTATATGAACAGTCAATGTGGAACAGCAAGAGACAACAGTTTAAAAAAAATGACAAAACATGAATTCAGTATGATCTGAAGTGAAATCTGCTAAGACGTGTTAAAAATGATGATGATAAAAGTATGTATAGATAGAAAAAGGCTAAGTTGGACACATTTACAAAGACTGAAAATAGACGATGTTTAAAGCCCATGGTTATTTACTGTATTATTTATGAGTGGGTACTTGGCAGAAAATATTTGAATCATCATGGATTATTGAATCAGTAGTGTCAACAGTAAACTTCATTTTGTCTTGTGGATATAAACATTAGTTCTGTGCATTTTTGTCAGCAATAGAAACTGAGTATCATGACTTACTCCATTACACAGAAGTTTAATGGCCCAGAAGTGCTAACATTTTATTATGATTTTTTGAACTAGGGCTTACACTTGAACTGTGTCTGCATGAGGTAACACCCTTAACCACTGTTATTGAACACTGAGTGGCTTTGGAAATTTGCTTTTGCTGCAGAATTGATAAAGTTTCTGAGTTCAGTCTATAATTACAAAGCAGAACTGTGCTTATATGTGGGACTTGCACTATGGTAAAGTCATTTCAATGACAACTAATATTTATCACAAATAATTTCAGTTGCTTTATATGCTTCCAAAGTTAAAACAAGTATGTTGTCAAAAGTTATAGCAAGTAGCAAACTCTTCGTTCCCATACAAATTTTTTGGTGGATCTGTTTTCTGAGCTCAAGCTTTGGTTCCAACAGTACTTCTCTGGCTTTGATGCAAATGCAAAAAATTTACATATTTAAAGCTTCTTTGTTGTTGTTGTTGTTGTTGTTGAGTCCTGTCTGATTCTTTGCAACCCCATGGACTGCAGCAAGCCAGGCTTCCCTGTCCACCATCTCCCAGAGCTTGCTCAAACTCATGTCCATTGAGTCGGTGATGCCATCCAACCATCTCATCCTCTATCATCCCCTTCTCTTCCTGACCTCAATCTTTCCCAGCATCAGGATCTTTTACAGTGAGTAGGCTCTTCGCATCAGATGGTCAAAGTATAGGAGCTTCAGCCTCAGCATCAGTCCCTCCAGTGAATATTCAGGATTGATTTCCTTTAGAATGGACTGGTTTGCTCTTGCAGTCCAAGGGATTCTCAAGAGTCTTCTCCAACACCACAGTTCAAAAGCATCAATTCTTCAGTGCTCAGCCTTCTTTACATTCTAACTCTCGCATCCCTATAGGACTACTGGAGAGCTTCATTTAGCTATACAATTGAAGACCTACCACTCAACCTTAATCTGCAGTGTAATGACATGCTAAATGGCAAATGTTAAGAGAAGAAGCTAATTCAGTTTTCTGTGTCCTTTTAGTGATGGATGTAGTCAATTAAGTCACATTCTCATGGATTGATGTCAGTGCTTGATATTTCTTATCTGTATGAAACACATTTTTATGATGAAATACTTAAAACTGTATTACAGATCTAACACACACACACATATTACAGATCAGCATTAGAAGAACATTTTCTGTTGATTTGGATGATTTGGAGTACTAACTCTGAATCCCAACTAAAGTGTTGTTATTTAGTTTCGAGTTGTGTTGGGATCTTTTGTGACTCCATTGACTGTGCTCCTCTGTCCAAGGGGTTTCCCGGGCAAGAACACTGGAGTGAGTTGCCATTTTCTTCTCTAGGGGATCTTCCCAAACCAGGGATTGAACCTGCATCTCCTGCGTTGGCAGGAGAATTCTTTACCACTGAGCCACCAGAGGAGCTCAAATTAAAGTGTTATTCTCCCCTAGAAGAATTCCATATATTCCCATTAATAGAGCTGTATTACTACACTCAACTGTTTGAATTTTGTCAATAAGAGTACTTGGAAATGTGTTTACTCGTTTGTTATGTTTGTAGTATGTATGATCCCCAATTTTGTCTTTTGACCCCGGAGCCTAAAATATTTACTATCTGGCCCTTTAAAGAAAAAAGTTTGCTGACCTTTGATTTAGACTGATAAATAACAGTAGATACTAATCTGAAATCTGTACATTGTGTTCATTTTCTTCTTTGAGTAGTCAAGAGGAATTTTACGTTTGAAATAACCAGTTTACTGATGCCTCTTTCCGGCTAAAAGAATTTTCCTGAGGAAACTTTGAATGTAAATTGTTATTTACAACTACAGAATATAATTATATGTGCTTGGTTTCAACATTATCACATCCTTGTTTGTGTCCTTTACAAAGTGTGGACTAACCAGAAACAACTGTAAACTATGGACAGAACTAGGACAACTGTCTTCATCGTCAGTTCTGAAGGTCAGCGCTCCTTTCTCCCAATGACATTTTATCCTCTCATTGTGAGAATTAGCTCTAGTAGAGATTAGGCTGGTAGCAGTAGAGCAGATGTGGAGGAGTAGTATAAGTACTTTTTCCTCCCTTGTTACACAACCTATCAGTTCACCCTTCAGTTCAGTTCAGTTCAGTCGCTCAGTTGTGTCCGATTCTTTGCAACCCCATGAATCGCAGCACACCAGGCCTCCCTGTCCATCACCATCTCCCAGAGTTCACTCAGACTCACGTCCGTCGAGTCAGTGATGCCATCCAGCCATCTCATCCTCTCTCGTCCCCTTCTCTTCCTGCCCCCAATCCCTCCCAGCATCAGAGTCTTTTCCAATGAGTCAACTCTTCGCATGAGGTGGCCAAAGTACTGGAGTTTCAGCTTTAGCATCATTCCTTCCAAAGAAATCCCAGGGTTGATCTCCTTCAGAATGGACTGGTTGGATCTCCTTGCAGTCCAAGGGACTCTCAAGAGTCTTCTCCAACACCACAGTTCAAAAGCATCAACTCTTCGGCGCTCAGCCTTCTTCACAGTCCATCTCTCACATCCATACATGACCACAGGAAAAACCATAGCCTTGACTAGACGGACCTTAGTTGGCAAAGTAATGTCTCTGCTTTTCAATATACTATCTAGGTTGGTCATAACTTTCCTTCCCAGGAGTAAGTGTCTTTTGGTTTCATGGCTGCACTCACCATCTGCAGTGATTTTGGAGCCCAAAATAATAAAGTCTGACACTGTTTCCACTGTTTCCCCATCTATTTCCTATGAAGTGATGGGACCAGATGCCATGATCTTCGTTTTCTGAATGTTGAGCTTTAAGCCAACTTTTTCACTCTCCAGTTTCACTTTCATCAAGAGGCTTTTTAGTTCCTCTTCACTTTCTGCCATAAGGGTGGTGTCATCTGCATATCATAAATGGCATATCAGGCTCAGATATATCTCCAGCATTTCAGTATTATGCTTAATACCATCATTGAGGTGATCAAAGCCAAAAGAACTGCTTTGAATGCCTGCAGGGCTTTGCCAGAATTCTATATTAGCTTTTGACTAGTTTCCAGGAGCCAGTGGTGAACCTTGGCCATCTGGTCTGCTTCTGCACTTTCAGTTCTTGCCAAAAGGTGAGGCAAAAATTTGGTGCATTTTGATGGATGATAGGGTTAGCAAGGGGTGATGAGTTAGGCTTTTTGGTAGTTAAATGTGACAGGATGACTAGGGTTCAACTTTGATAATCTTTTTTTTTTCCCCTTTTTTAAACTTTTAATTTTGTATCAGGGTATAGCTTATTAACAGTGTTGTGATAGTTTATGATGAACAGCAAAGGGACTCAGCCATGTGTATAGATGTATCCATTCTCCCCTAAACCTCCCTCCCATCCAGGCTGCCACATAACACTGAGCAGACTTCCATGTGCTATACAGTAGGTCCTTGTTGATTATCCATTTTAAATACAGTAGTGTGTACATGTCGATCCCCAACCCCCTAACTATCCCTTTCCCCCATTCTTCCCCCTGGCAACCATAAGTTCATTCTCGAAGTCTATGAGAACTTTGACAGTCTTCTGCATAATCTTAGAGTGAAAGAGAGAATATGAAAAGGCTTAAGAAGCAGTTTCTAAGGAAGGACTGAGATTTGTAAAGTGGCAGACACTGTGCTGGTGCTTTGCATGTATCATTTTATTAAAGTACAGCAAGAAGTCTGGGAGTGAGATACTGCCATGCAAATTTTATAGGTGAAACTCAGAGATCAAGTAATTTAAAGCAGTAACTGTTAATAGTAGATTAGAACTTAGTCCATCTGTCTTAAGTACTTGACTCTTAAGATACAGTTGTGACAAGTAGATACTATAGCAGGAGAAATAGCCAGAAATCAAACAGCAGTTTGGTACATCTCTGACTTCAACTTCATCACATATTGTTTCACTGGGAAGTCCAGTTGTGTTTGATCCAAACTTTTTTTCCTGGAAATGGAACTGCAGAGAATATTCTGACTCTTATTTCGGGTGTTAAACTCAAGGAGGATGCTTTTTCGACTTTGCCTTAGTAGAAACACATAAGGGCACTTATGTGGGTATGGGATTGAAGAGAGCTTTTACATAAGAAAAAATTTAAAGTTTGTTTCTGTGTTTTTGTAGACGTGCTATATGTGTAGAGGAGGTTTAAGCAGTCTCCAGGCATCTAAGGAAAAGCAATAAGAAAGAATAAATGAGATAGTATTAATACAGTGTGTAGAAATTGTGGAATAATCTCAAGATATGCACTGGTCAGACTGACTGTGTAATGTCTATTTTTGAAATGTAAAGTTTAGAACAGATAAGAGGAAATCAACCAAAGGAAAGTCTCAGATGTTAATAGGCTGTAAAACAAAAACAGTTGATTAATTAATTCACTGATCTATTCATCTTTATCTCCACCATGCAACAGCATCTTTGTCAGGTGCTGGGGAATACAAAAATGAACAAGACATGGCCTTTCTCATAATCTTACTCATGGTTTTCTCATTCTTGAAATTAGTTTATAATACTTAACTTTAAAAGATTTTTGTGTGAGTTTTGCGAAAGAAAATATATTAAAATTCTTATAAAGCACTTGGTCACATAATAGTCAATTAATAACATAGTTCTAGCAAAGGAGACCAAGAAGTCAACAGTGACTATAATTATAATATATATTGATTTAATATCTTGGATTTGGATCCAATTACCAAATTCCAGTTACCTTCAAAGTACTTAATTTCTTTAGCCTTAGCTTTCTCATATGAAATGGGGCTGATAGTACTTAACTTAATAGGGTAGTATTTAACATGTCTGATCTGGTAGAGAGTAAAGGGGCTGTCTAATTGTAATTTTTAATACTTAGTATCAATACTTGGGAGTAGCCTGCTGCTGCTAAGTCGCTTCAGTCTTGTCTGACTGTGCGACCCCATAGATGGAAGCCCACCAGGCTCCCCCGTCCCTGGGATTCTCCAGGCAAGAACACTGGAGTGGGTTGCCATTTCCTTCTCCAGCCTAATGGTCCCCAATTTCTGATTGATTATAATCTTTCCCCTGGTCTCTTTCTTTAACTTTTCAACTAATGGTGACATTCCAGTGTTAGTCTTCTGTGGCATATTTTTTTCCATCCAATGGTGGGGATGGGACATGTTTAGCTGTACAGAAGTAACATAGTGCTTTCCTCTGTCATTGCTTGTAGATTCTTAAAAAATGATAACACCTTTCTTCTTTTTACCCATAATACTGATCCTTAATGATTACCTCCGCTACTTTTAAATAATCTCCCTTCTGTCTCCTGACTAGGACAGAATAACCTTATCTTTTCAATTTATTTATATAATATGTATATGTTTTATTTTTTCTTTTTAAAAAAATTTATTGGAGTAAAGTTGATTTGCAATGCTGTGTTTCAGGTGTAGATAACTGATAAGGACCTCCTATATAGCACAGAGAAGGCAATGGCACCCCACTCCAGTGTTCTTGCCTGGAGAATCCCAGGGACGGGGGAGCCTGGTGGGCTGCCGTCTATGGGGTTGCACAGAGTCGGACACAACTGAAGCTGCTTAGCAGCAGTAGCAGCATATAGCACAGAGAACAACTTTAGCTCAACACCAGGCTGCTTCACAGTGTGTTTTCAAAAGCTTTTCAAGGCTCTTCTTAACTGCCAGCATCTAATGGTCCATTTGTTTTGACCATTTCCTTATTTGTCTTTCTTGAGAAAAATGTCTGTAAGTGTTCCTTGTGATTTTCTTATTCTTCCCCAAATTTAGGCAAAAGAAAAGTAAACCTAGTAATATATTGATGTTAGATGTGATATTTGAAAGCATCATGGTTTGTATATAACTTAGCAAATATTTATGTTCTAGGTATTGTTCTAGAACTATGGGATACTGTAATGGACGAAGCCATCAAATAAACCCTTCAATAATTTCTCCCTCTGTGGACTTTATATTCTATACCATTATTATTTCCTTAAGTAATGACAGTACCAATTTTCTGACTATACATTTTTTGCTTTTTTCAACACTCAGTTATAATTCAGGCCTAACAAGCCACAATTTTTAAAGGTATGTATAAATCAAGCACAACAAAACAGTTTGTATTTGCATGTATAGTGTATTTAGGTATTATAGAAGGAGTACTGGAAGTGGGTAATCTGTGCTCTAGTTCTCTCTTCTGAGTAAATGTGCAGCTTGGGCAGGTTATATAAACTCCTCCAACCATGTGTAAAATTGGATTGTCTCTAAGATGCCTTCAGCTCTAAAAAATTTCTGTGATTCTAAAATTTTAATAAAGGTATATATAAAGAATAGCTTCTCTATGGAATGTGTTATTGTTCTAATGATATTATCGTCTCACTGAGGATCCAGGATTCAATCTTACTCTTCGTAAGTTAAAATTGTATCAACTACACCAGCTATACTGAGTGAGAAGCAAAGAGACTAGGTAAAAAGGCTACCAATAAACCAAAATCCTCATATCTTTGAAGTTTGTATACTTCAGCATCTCTACTTAAAATTTTTCCATCCTGGTTATAGGTAAGGATTTAACCAAAGATGTAATCATGGAACATTCTCTTTTATGATAAATACCCCAGAACCTCAATATTGGTTAAATAAATTTGGTAAAAGCATATAGAGCAAAAAAATTTTTGGTAGAGAAGCAAGATTTTAAAATGATGCTACAATCTTTAGCTTTTAGGTTTAAAGAAATCCCTTTCTCTGTTGCTGGCCATTATTGCGTGTTTTCAAGAATAGGTGAGTGTGAATAGAAATTTTAAAAAACCAACCCCATATTACCTAGCATAGTACTAAGTGCATAAAAGATATTCGATAAGTACATACTGATATTGATTCATTGTATTGTCTATGAACGGTCTGAGATTTTCCTCTGTTTACAAGTTCTGCTTGTAAACTGCCTGCTACAGTTTCACGGATGCTGGTAGAAAAATATGACACTCTGGGTCAGAGAGGAAGGACAGTTATTACTCATAGCAATAGCAGTAGCTAGACTGTGATCATTTGTGCCAGTCTCTGAACTCCTGTTCTCACAAGGTGGTATTAATAGGGCCAGATAATATGTGAATTATAGGAGAGGAACTCTGAGCCTTGGAACCTCCAGTTGTTTATTCTGTGGAGTAAGCATGATTTTCCTTTGCTCTGGAAGGAGACGTTCTTTTCTTCTCAGGCTGTAACCATATCTGCCCTTGTCTTTCGAGGCAGACCTTATCTTCCAGTTCTGTTTTCTGTACAGACATCCTTGAGAAGCTAGTAAAAGAGAATGAGAAGTCAGTGCCTATGCTCATGAGACAGGCTGAAAAGAGGGACTCAAGGAGAACTGTCTCTCAGCATAAATTCTATACTAGAATTATTGTTATATAAAAGAATGAAAAGGCATATTCAGATTTCATCTCTATCTCTATTCACTGAAATACTAGAAACTGATAAACATGTGACCTTTATATAAAAATCTACAGAAAAGAGTACACTCTGAAATTAGTACTTAAGTAAGTTCTTGAATGTTGTTGAATGCACATATCAAACATTTGATTATATTTACATTTTGAATCAAGGGAGGTGGAAAGGTAGCTTATATAATAATTCAAGTGATTTACATATAAAGTAATGAGATTGCATGTCACTGGGGATTTAGAGAGTGTTCAAAAACACAAGCTGTGTTAGAAAGTGATCTAGTTTCATTCTTTTACAAGTGGTTGACCAGTTTTCCCAGCACCACTTGTTAAAGAGATTGTCTTTACTCCATTGTATATTCTTGCCTCCTTTGTCAAAGATAAGGTGTCCATATGTGTGTGGATTTATCTCTGGGCTTTCTATTTTGTTCCATTGATCTATATGTCTGTCTTTGTGCCAGTACCATACTGTTTTGATGACTGTGGCTTTGTAGTAGAGCCTGCAATCCCACTGCTGGGCATACACACCGAGGAAACCAGAATTGAAAGAGACACATGTACCCCAATGTTCATCGCAGCACTGTTTATAATAGCCAGGACATGGAAACAACCTAGATGTCCATCAGCAGATGAATGGATAAGAAAGCTGTGGTACATATACACAATGGAGTATTACTCAGCCGTTAAAAAGAATTCATTTGAATCAGTTCTGATGAGATGGATGAAACTGGAGCCGATTATACAGAGTGAAGTAAGCCAGAAAGAAAAACACCAATACAGTATACTAACACATATATATGGAATTTAGAAAGATGGCAATGACGACCCTGTATGCAAGACAGGAAAAAAGACACCGCTGTGTATAACGGACTTTTGGACTCTGTGGGAGAGGGAGAGGGTGGGATGATTTGGGAGAATGGCATTCTATCATGTATACTATCATGTAAGAATTGAATCGCCAGTCTATGTCTGACGCAGGATACAGCATGCTTGGGGCTGGTGCATGGGGATGACCCACAGAGATGTTATGGGGAGGGAGGTGGGAGGGGGGTTCATGTTTGGGAACACATGTAAGAATTAAAGATGTTAAAATTAAAAAAAAATTATTACTTAGTTAGATTCTCTAAATAAAAGTACACAGTGCTTGTTTTTACATTAATAAAATACAACAAATGTGAAAAAAAACACAAGCTGAACATATTGTACAATCATGAAATTTAAGATGTTTTAAATTAAAAAACTTATTCAAGACTTTCATTCACTTTTTCAAATACCTCAGGGAAACGATACCCCAGATGCTATGCTTATGTTCTTTTGAGGTTCTGTTAATGAATATGGATATAACCCTGTGAAACAGTGGCATTGGTTAGCAGCTTGACTAGTATTGCTTGCAAACAAACCAGTAAAAACAACAACAATGAAACTCTGCATATCAGAGACCAATGAAAACAAACCAGCAACCAAAATTACTGTCTGTATCTTTAAATTCTTAAATGTGTTTTGGAATTTGTTTGACAAAGTTAGGTTGGTTTTAAAATTCAGCTCGGTGACTCAGTTGCAGCTGTTCCAAATAATTGGTCATGAGCTTTTTATACTATGTAGCTTAATTTAACGGAGCACAGCTTCCTGCCGTTTTTTCCTTCTCTGTGATCCAGAATCTGAAATAAACACATTTTAAGGGATTATATCAATTGTTCATATTTAAGAATAACAATCTAGAATAGGCTTTATGAAGAGCAGTTTTTATGCACTTTTGATTTTAGATACTTTCATCTAGATAGATAAAAAATAGGAATTCCAATATATTTTAAAAATAAGAAACCCGTGCTCATTGTGTCCATTTAGAAAAGTTAGGCATAAAAGAAGTAATGCTTACACTTACCAACAGCTACTTAAACATTTGGTATATGACCCAATCACTGCATTTCTTAAAATTGTTTTTTCTTTTTCCTTTTTTAAAATTATTTATTTTATTTTTTTGGCTGTGCAAGGTCTTAGTTGCAGCATGTGAGATCTAGTTCCAGGAATCTAGTGACCAGGAATCGAACCCGGGCCCCCTGCATTGGGAGCTTGGAGTCTTAGCCACTGGTCCACCAGGGAAATCCCTAAGTTATTTTTTAATTGAAGGTTAATCGCTTTACAGAATTTTGTTGTTTTCTGTCAAACATCAATATGAATCAGCCATAGGTATACATATGTCCCCTCCCTCTTGAACCTCCCTCCCATCTCCCTCCTGATTCCACCCCTCTAGGTTGTTACAGAGCCCCTGTTTCAGTTTCCTGAGTCATACAGCAAATTCCCATTGACTGTTTTACGTATAGTAATGTAAGTTTCCATGTTACTCTCTCCATACATCTCACCCTCTCCTCCCCGCCCCCCGCCCCCGTGTCCATAAGTCTGTTCCCTATGTCTGTTTCTCCATTGCTGCCCTGCAAATAAATTCATCAATACCATCTTTTGAGCCACCAGGGAAGCCCCTATATATTCATTAGTATATAATATTTATCTTTGTCTTTCTGACTTACATCACTTTGTACAATGCGCTCTGTGTTCATCCACCTCATTAGAACTGACTTAAATGTGTTCCTTTATGGCTGAGTAATATTCCATTGTATATATGTACCATAGCTTCTTTATCCATTCTTCTGTTGATGGGCATCTAAGTTGCTTCCATGTTCTAGCTATTGTAAATAGTGCTGCAGTGAACATTGAGGGTACATGTGTCTCTTTCAATTTTGGTTTCCTCAGGGTATATGCCTAGCAGTGGGATTGCTGGGTCATATGGTGGTTTTATTCTAGATTTTTAGAGAATCTCCATGCTGTCTTCTGTAGTGGCCATATCAATTTACATTCTCACCAATAGTGCAAGAGGGTTCCCTTTTCTCCACACCCTCTCCAGCATTTAATATTTGTAGACTTTTTGATGATGGCCATTCTGACTGGCAGTCACTACATCTTGACATCTGTTTTATTACTTTTGTAATATATTACTGTTATGGAAGTCAATAAGTACATAAACAAAGTCCTGATCCAGTAAGAAACATTTCCCTTAAAAAAAATCCCAAACAATGTACTTCCTTACTCACATTATCAGCAACAGAAATACAAGCACAGTAACCAAATGAAAAGGTGTGCCCCTAATCTATCTTGACTTCATAAATATTAGCTATTTGACGGCCATAAAAATGAATTAGCACTGACCTGACTGGGTTACTCAGGATTTTTATGTAGGCAGATCTTTGTGTCTTCCCTGACATTGTTTTTGTGTCCTCAAAGCAGTGTTTATGTCTGTTGCACATTCTTGGTGCAAATTCTCCTGTATGGAGAAGGAACATAGCATTTGTAATACATGCATTAAAGTTAATCTCTCTGTCCAACTCTTAGCGCATGTTTATTTATTTGAAATATGATTATAGGGAAAAGTGAACTGGTTTTTAAATAAACATCAGATCCTATACCTTTGAACGAATATTTATTCCTTTAAAGTGACCATCCTGGGAGACTATAGGTTTATCCCAACTATTCTGTCGTTACTGTTCACATTTTTAAGGGATTAGACCTGGGCATCTTTCGTAAGAGTGAAACCAAGGAGGACAGAGTGAAAGGACAGAAAGAGTAAGAGTGACAGCAAGAGTCCCACTGTTGTGTGACGAAGTACCTTCTTCCTGTGTTCAGCCAGACTCTTAGAGAAGCTTCGTACTGCGCGTTCTGACTGGGTCCTGTTTGGACTCTCAACTGAGACTTGATGGACATATGGACTAAAGACATGTATGTGTACAGAAGTTGATTATATCTGATCAAGATTTACACTTAGCATAGGAATACATAGACCAGCATATTAAAAAGAAGGGATATTACTTTGCTGACAAAGGTCCATCTAGTCAAAGCTATGGTTTTTCCAGTTTTCCATCCATCTGCATGGATGTGAGAGTTGGACCATAAAGAAAGCTGAGTGCTGGAGAATTGATGCTTTTGAACTGTGGTGTTGGAGAAGACTCTGGAGAGTCCCTTGGACTGCAAGGAGATCAAACCAGTTAATCTTAAAGGAAATAAATTCTGAATATTCATTGGAAGGACTGATGCTGAAGCTCCAATATTTTGGCCACCTGATGTGAAGAACTGACTCCTTAGAAAAGACCCTGATGCTGGGAAAGATTGAAGGCAGGAGGAGAAGGGGAATCACAGAGGATGAGTTGGTTGGATGGCATCACCAACTTGATGGACATGAGTTGGGGTAAACTCCAGGAGTTGGTGGTGGACAGGGAAGCCTGGTGTGCTGCAGTCCATGGGGTCATGAAGAGTCGGACACGACTGAGCGTCTGAACCAATAGGAATACATAGCGTCAGTGCACTGATTAGGGACAGACTAGTCTAGGTACATTTTCACAAGGTTGTCTTCCCGCAACTCTCTTTAGTTCCAGCGGTTTTTGTTAGGAGTAGCATGCTAAAGTGAAAGAGGGAGAGAGAAGGAAATCTTGGTTCTGATTTTGTGATATTATTTAGTTTTTCAGCAAATATTTTGACACTTTACAATTGTATTAGTAAGACGGCATGCTAAGACGCTTCAGACGCTCTTTGCGACTCTATTGGCTGTAGTCTGCCAGGCTCCTCTGTCCATGGGAATCTCCAGGCAAGAATACTGGAGTGGGTTGCCATGCCCTCCTCCAAGGTGTCTTCCCAACCCAGGGATGGAACCTGTGTGTCTTATGTCCGCTGCATTGGCAGGCAGATCCGTTACTGCTAGCGCCACCGTGTGTGTGTGCTCCGTCATGCCCAGCTCTTCGCAGCCCTACGGACTGTAGTCCCCCAGGCTCTTCTGTCTATGGGATTTTCCAGGCAAGAATACTGGAGTGGGTTGACATTTTCTTCTCCCGCAGATCTTCCCGACCAAGGGATCAAACCTGTGTCTCTTGCATCTCCTGTATCAACAGGTGGATTCTTTACCATTAGCACCACCTGAGAATTCCATTTTACTTAACTCTAAAAAATAGAAAATTGAGAAGACTACAATGTAGATTTTACTAAGGGTGAAAAAAGATCAAGATTGGTGCTATAATCTTTTAGAGTGTCAGCAAGAAGAGGGCTCTCTTTTCCAAGTCTTTCAGGGACAAACAAACTTTTATCATTCTCTTTAAATTTTCACCTCCCTTCCCATACTCTTCACTCTCAATTGGGACCTGACTTCGTACTTCATTGGGGAAATGGAATTCATAACACATGAACTCACTCATTTTTATAATTCTATTAAATGTTTGCTTGTATATTTCAGTTCAGTACAATTCAGTCGCTCAGTCGTGTCTGACTCTTTGCGACCCCATGAATCGCAGCACGCCAGGCCTCCCTGTCCATCATCAACTCCCGGAGTTCACTCAGACTCACGTCCATCAAGTCCGTGATGCCATCCAGCCATCTCATTCTCTGTCGTCCCCTTCTCCTCCTGCCCCCAATCCCTCCCAGCATCAGAGTCTTTTCCAATGAGTCAACTTTTCTCATGAGGTGGCCAAAGTATTGGAGTTTCAGCTTTAGCATCATTCCTTCCAAAGAAATCCCAGGGCTGATCTCCTTCAGAATGGACTGGTTGGATCTCCTTGCAGTCCAAGGGACTCTCAAGGCTCTTCTCCAACACCACAGTTCAAAAGCATCAACTCTTCGGCGCTCAGCCTTCTTCACAGTCCATCTCTCACATCCATACATGACCACAGGAAAAACCATAGCCTTGACTAGACGGACCTTAGTTGGCAAAGTAATTTCTCTGCTTTTGAATATGCTATCTAGGTTGGTCATAACTTTCCTTCCAAGGAGTAAGCGTCTTTTAATTTCATGGCTGCAGTCACCATCTGCAGTGATTTTGGAGCCCAAAATAATAAAGTCTGACACTGTTTCCACTGTTTCCCCATCTATTTCCCATGAAGTGATGGGACCAGATGCCATGATCTTCGTTTTCTGAATGTTGAGCTTTAAGCCAACTTTTTCACTCTCCACTCTCACTTTCATCAAGAGGCTTTTTAGCTCCTCTTCACTTTCTGCCATAAGGGTGGTGTCATCTGCATATCTGAGGTTCTTGATATTTCTCCCGGCAATCTTGATTCCACCTTGTGCTTCTTCCAGTCCAGCGTTTCTCATGATGTGCTCTGCATAGAAGTTAAATAAGCAGGGTAACAATATACAGTCTTGACGTACTTCTTTTCCTATTTGTAACCAGTCTGTTGTTCCATGTCCAGTTCTAACTGTTGCTTCCTGACCTGCACACAGATTTCTCAAGAGGCAGGTCAGGTGGTCTGGTATTCCCATCTCTTTTAGAATTTTCCACAGTTTATTGTGATCCACACAGTCAAAGGCTTTGGCATAGTCAAGAAAGCAGAAATCGATGTTTTTCTGGAACTCTCTTGCTTTTTCCATGATCCAGCGGATGTTGGCAATTTGATCTCTGGCTCCTCTGCCTTTTCTAAAACCAGCTTGAACATCTGAAAGTTCTCGGTTCACGTATTGCTGAAGCCTGGCTTGGAGAATTTTGAGCGTTAACTTTACTAGCGTGTGAGATGAGTACAGTTGTGCGGTAGTTTGAGCATTCTTTGACATTGCCTTTCTTTGGGATTGGAATGAAAACTGACCTTTTCCAGTCCTGTGGCCACTGCTGAGTTTTCCAAATTTGCTGGCATTTTGAGTGCAGCACTTTCACAGCATCATCTTTCAGGATTTGAAATAGCTCAACTGGAATTCCATCACCTCCACTAGCTTTGTTTGTAGTGATGCTTTTTAAGGCCCGCTTGACTTCACATTCCAGGATGTCTGGCTCTAGGTAGTGATCACAGAATAGTGATTATCTGGGTCGTGAAGATCTTTTTTGTACAGTTCTTCTGTGTATTCTTGCCACCACTTCTTACCTATGGTTATATTTTGTGGTGAACATTTGTTGGTTGTTTCCCCCAGGATATATTCCTATTTCTTCTCTCTAACCATCCTATGTTTCCTCATCTGACAGTTTAGGATTTGATTACTCTGGAATAAGATTTAGGGAATGTTCAAGAGGAGTGGTGATCTTGTTCTGTATCCTTGTTTTGTATGTTGTTTTGATTATTCGTATTTTATACTAACCCTTCATTTTTTGATCTAATTCTTAGTTCTCTCTGTCTGCCTCTCTCTCTCCAGTTTTATTGCAATATAACACACGTATACAAATCATTCTTTCAAAGTGTACAATTCAGTATTTTTTAGTATATTCACAGTTGAGCTATCACCATGGTCTAACTATAGAACATTTTTGTTCTCCGAATAGAATCCCCATACCTACTAGCCCTCATTCATCACTTGCCCCTTCCTAAGGGGGCACTTGCTGTTTATGGATTTGCCTGTTTGGACATTTTGTATAAATAGAATCATACAATATGTTGTTTTTGTGACTGGTTTCTTTCACTTAGTGTAACTTTTTCAAGGGTCATCCATGCTGTAACATGTATCAATACATCATTTCTCTTTTTCCCCTATTGAGGTAAAGTACACATAGCAAAATCTACCATTTTAATAATTTTAAAGTATACAATTCATTGGCATGTAATACAATCATGATGTTGTATAACTGTCACAACTTTCTAGTTCAAGAGCATTTTCATCACATTAAAAGAAAACCCTGTATCTGTTATAGCCTCACCCCATCACCCCATCACCCCCTCCCCCCAGCCACTAATTTGAAGGCAATGGCACCCCACTCCAGTACTCTTGCCTGGAAAATCCATGGATGGAGGAGCCTGGTAGGCTGCAGTCCATGGGGTCGCTAAGAGTCGGACACGATTGAGTGACTTCACTTTCACTTTTCACTCTCCACTTTCATGCATTGAAGAAGGAAATGGCAACCCACTCCAGTGTTCTTGCCTGGAGAATCCCAGGGATGGGGAAGCCTGGTGGGCTGCCGTCTATGGGGTCGCACAGAGTCGGACATGACTGAAGCGACTTAGCAGCAAACTGCTCTTTGGAGTTGCCTCTGGGTATTTCATATAAATTGAATCATATAAGATGAAGTCTTTTGTGTTTTATTTCTTTTTGTAAAATTGATTTTATTGAAGTATAGTTGAATTACAATGTGTCAATTTCTGCTGTACAGCCAAGTGATTCATGTATATATATATGTAATGTATGTATATTCTTTTTCGTATTCTTTTCTGTAATGACTTATCACAGGATATTGAATATAGTTCCCTGATAGTTCAGTAGTAGCTTGCTGCTTATCCATGCTGTATGTAATAGTTTACATCTGCTAACCCACAGCTCCCGATCCATTCCTCCTGCCTGGCAACCACCAGTCTGTTCTGCATGTCTGTGAGTCTGTGTTCCATAGATGAGTTCATTTGTGGCATATTTTAGATTCCACATACAAGTGATATCATATGGTATTTGTCTTTCTCTTTATGATTTACTTTAATTAGTATGATCCTCTCTAGGTCTATCCATGTTGCTGCAAATGACAGTAATTCATTCTTTTTTATGGCTGAGTAGTGTTCCATTGGGAAAGACCCTGGTGCTGGGAAAGATTGAAGGCAAAAGGAGAAGAGGCAGCGGAGGGTGAGTTGGTTAGACAGCATCACTGACGCAATGCACATGAATTGGAGCAACCTCTGAGAGGCAGTGAAGGATAGGGAAGCCTGGTGTGCTGCAGTCCACGGGGTCACAAAGAGTCAGACGTGACTTAGCATCTGAACAACAACAGTGTTCCATTGTGCACACACACCACATCTTTATCCATTTGCGTATACCACACACATGCACACACACCACACATGCACACACACCACATCTTCTTTATCCGTTCATCTGTTGATGGACATTTAAGTTGTTTTCATGTTGCAGCTAATGTAAATTGTCCTGCAGTAAACATCGGGATGCTTATATCTTTTCAAATTACAATTTTCTCTGGATATGTGCCCAGGATTGGGATTTCAGGGTCATATGGTAACTCTGTTTAGTTTTTTGAGAATCCTTCATATTCTTTTCCCCAGTGGCTGCGCCAACTTACATTCCCAACAACAGTGTAGGAGGGTTCCCTTGTCTCCACATCCTCTCCAACATTTGTTATTTGTTGACTTTTTAATGATGACTGTTCTGTGTGTATGAGGTGGTACCTTATTGTAGTTTTGATTTGCACTTCTCTAATAATTACCAGTAAGCATCTTTTCATGTGCCTGCTGACTATCTGTATGTCTTCTCTAGAGAAATGTCTATTTAGATCTGCCCATTTTTAAATCAAGTTGTTTGTTTTTTTGTTATTGAGTTGTATGAGCTACTTGTGTATTTTGGAAATTAAGCCCTTGTTGGTGACATCATTTACAAATATTCTAGTGCATAGGTTGTCTTCTCATTTTGTTTATGGTTCCCTTTGCTATACAAAATGTGTCTGGCTTCTTTTATTTAGCTTAATGTTTTTAATGTAAATTAAATAATAATGTTTAATAATGTTTAATTATTTTTTAAACAATGTTTTCAAAATCCACCCATGTCATAACATTTATATTTTATTTTCTTTACATGCCTAGAGAATAGTCCAGTTAATCAGTATACCAAATTTTATTTATCCATTTCATTTTTTTATTAACATTTAAAAAGTTCAAGTATATTTGACTTAAATATTATATATTAGTTTCAGATATATAACATGGTGATTAGTATTTTTATACTTCACAAAATGATCACCATGATAAGTCTAGTTACTATCTGTCACCATACAAAATTATTACAATGTTATTGACTATATTCACTATGCTGTATAATATATCTATGTGACTTATTTATTTAATAACTAGAAGTTTGTACCTCTTAATCTCCCTTACCTATTTCATCCATCTCTTCCCACTCCCCTACCTCACCCCCCCACTGCCCTGCCCCTGGCAACTGCAGGTTTGATCTCATTTTCTGTAGGCAGCACTTTTCTATTTTTTTTTTTAAGTTTGAATTTTTTTATTTTTCAAACAATTATTAAAATTTTTTCTATTGTTTTTCTTTCATTAAAAAAATTACTTATTCGTCTGTTTTTGGCTGTGGTAGATTTCCATTGCTGTGAGCAGGATTTCTCCAGTTGCACAGAGTGGGGGCTACTCTTTGCTGCAGTGCGTGGGCTTCTCATTGCTGTGGCTTCTCTTGTTGCAGAGCCCAGGCTCTAGGTGTGTGGGCTCCCATAGGCCCAGCAGCGGCAGCACGTGTGCCCTAGAGTGTGTGGGCTTCAGCAGTTGCAGCATGCAGGCTTGCTGGTTGGGCTCTAAGTCTCTAGAGCGTGGGTTCAGTAATTTTGCATGGCTTTAGTTGCTCCACTGCTTGCGGGATCTTCCCAGACCAGGGAGCCAACCTGTATCCCCTGCTCTGGCAGGCAGGTTCACATCCACTGCACCGCCAGGGAAGTCCTCTGTGCTCTGTACTCAGTTGTGTCCAACTCTTTGCGACCTCATGGACTGTAGCCCACCAGGGGCCTCTGTCCATGGGGCTTTCCAGGCAAGAATACTGAAGCGGGTTGCCATTTCCTCCTTAAGGGGATGTTTCCGACCCAGGGGTGGAGCCTGTGTGTCCGTCCTGCATTGCAGGCAGGTGCTTTACCACTAGCACCACCTGGGAAACCCTAGGGAAGTGCTCTGTTCTTTTTCAAATTCTTTCCTCCTTGCTTTAAAAAATCCATTCAGCCATTATTGGCCTTTTGATTGGTGTGTTTAGTCCATTTAAAGTAATTATTGGTAGGTATGTACTTACTGGAGGCTTCCCAGGTGGCGCTTAGTGGTAAAGAACCTGCCTGCCAATGGAGGAGGTGCTAGAGACACCAGCTTGATCCCAGGGTTGGGAAGATCCCCTGAAATGACAATCCACTCCAGTATTCTTGCCTGGACAATCCCATGAACAGAGGAACATAGCTGGCTACTGTCATAGGGTCTCAAAGAGTTGGACATGACTGAAGTGACTTAGCACGCATGCATGCATGTACTTGTCATTTTAGTGACTAATGATGATGAGTATCTTTTCATGTACTCATTGGCCATTTAAAATAATCTTTTTCATAAAAATACTTATTCAAAGTCTTTGCTCACTTTTAAATCAAGTTATCTTTTTATTATCAAGTTTTATTAATTAAAAATGGTTGTATATTTTGCATACAAGTACCTTATTAGATTTGTTATTTGCAAATATTTTCTCCCAATCTGTGGATTGTTTATCTACTTCCTTGATGCTGTCCCACTGATACGCAAAAGTCTTTAATGTTGATGTAGTTCAATTTATCTTTTTTTAAAAAAAATCTTTACTTTTAGTGAAATATCCATGAAGTGCTGCCTAACCTAGGTTCATGAAAATTTGTCTTTTTTTTCTTTCTGAGTTTTACTGTTTTAGCTCTAACATTTAGGTCTTTTCAGTTAATTTTATCATGTGAGGTAGGTGTCTTCCTCTTCCATGTGGATATACAGTTTTTCCAGCACCATTTGTACACCATGGGGATAAAGTGGAAACAGTGTCAAATTTCATTTGGGTTCCAAAATCAATGTGTACGGTGACCTCAGCCACGAAATTAAAAGATTCTTGCTCCTTGGAAGAAAAGCAATGACAAACCTAGACAGCGTATTAAAAAGCAGAGGCATCACTTTGCTGACAAAGGTCTGTCTAGTCAAAGATATGGTTTTTCCAGTAGTCATGTATGGATGTGAGAGTTGGACAATAACAAAGGGTAAGCACTGAAGAAGATGCTTTTGAGCTGTGCTGGTGAAGACTCTTGAGAGGCCGTTGGACAGCAAGGAGGTCAAATGAGTCAATCCTAAAGGAAATCAACCCTGAATATTCCCTGGAAGGACTGATGCTGAAGCTGAAGCTCCAGTATTGTGGCCACCTGATGTGAGGAGCCAACTCATTGGAAAACACCCTGATGCTGAGAAAGATTGAAGGCTGGAAGAGAAGGGGGACAGGATGAGATGACTGGATGGCATCATTGACTCAATGGACATGAATTTGAACAAACTCCAGGAGAACGGGAAGTATTGGGAAGCCTGTCATGCTTCAGTCCATGAGATTACAAAGAGTAGGACACGACTTAGAGACTGAACAACAACAACAACAACATAAGATAACAAATATTACCACCCAGTTATATGCAGCTTTTTACCATCTGGGTATGTGGACTAATGATGCTTTCCTTTTGTGTGTTTGTTCCTATGTGTGTATGTGTATATACACTGTTCAGTTCAGTTCAGTTCAGTCACTCAGTCGTGTCCAACTCTTTGCGACCCCATGAATCGCAGCACGCCAGGCCTCCCTGTCCATCATCAACTCCCCGAGTTCACTCAGACTCACGTCCGTCGAGTCCATGATGCCATCCAGCCATCTCATCCTCTGTCGTCCCCTTCTCCTCCTGCCCCCAATCCCTCCCAGCATCAGAGTCTTTTCCAGTGAGTCAACTCTTCTCATGAGGTGGCCAAAGTATTGGAGTTTCAGCTTTAGCATCATTCCTTCCAAAGAAATCCCAGGGCTGATCTCCTTCAGAATGGACTGGTTGGATCTCCTTGCAGTCCAAGGGACTCTCAAGGCTCTTCTCCAACACCACAGTTCAAAAGCATCAACTCTTCGGCGCTCAGCCTTCTTCACAGTCCATCTCTCACATCCATACATGACCACAGGAAAAACCATAGCCTTGACTAGACGGACCTTAGTTGGCAAAGTAATGTCTCTGCTTTTGAATATACTATCTAGGTTGGTCATGACCTTTCTTCCAAGGAGTAAGTGTCTTTTAACTTCATGGCTGTAATCACCATCTGCAGTGATTTTGGAGCCCCAAAAAATAAAGTCTGACACTGTTTCCACTGTTTCCCCATCTATTTCCCATGAAGTGATGGGACCGCATGCCATGATTTTCGTTTTCTGAATGTTGAGCTTTAGGCCAGTTTTTTCACTCTCCTCTTTCACTTTCATCAAGAGGCTTTTTAGTTCCTCTTCATTTTCTGCCATAAGGGTGGTGTCATCTGCATATCTGAGGTGATTGATATTTCTCCCGGCAATCTTGATTCCAGCTTGTGTTTCTTCCAGTCCAGTGTTTCTCATGATGTACTCTGCATAGACGTTAAATAAGCAGGGTGACAACAGCCTTGACGTACTCCCTTTCCTATTTGGAACCAGTCTGCTGTTCCATGTCCAGTTCTAACTGCTGCTTCCTGACCTGCATATAGGTTTCTCAAGAGGCAGGGCAGGTGGTCTGGTATTCCCATCTCTTTCAGAATTTTCCACAGTTGATTGTGATCCATACAGTCAAAGGCTTTGGCATAGTCAAGAAAGCAGAAATCGATGTTTTTCTGGAACTCTCTTGCTTTTTCCATGATCCAGCGGATGTTGGCAATTTGATCTCTGGTTCCTCTGGCTTTTCTAAAACCAGCTTGAACATCTGGAAGTTCACGGTTCACATATTGCTGAAGCCTGGCTTGGAGAATTTTGAGCATTACTTTACTAGCATATGAGATGAGTACAATTGTGCGGTAGTTTGAGCATTCTTTGGCATTGCCTTTCTTTGGAATTGGAACGAATACTGACTTTTTCTAGTCCCATGGCCACTGCTGAGTTTTCCAAATTTGCTGGCATATTGAGTGCAGCACTTTCACAGCATCATCTTTCAGGATTTGAAATAGCTCAACTGGAATTCCATCACCTCCACTAGCTTTGTTTGTAGTGATGCTTTCCAAGGCCCACTTGACTTCACATTCCAGGATGTCTGGCTCTAGATTAGTGATCACACCATCATGATTATCTGGGTCATGAAGACCTTTTTTTGTACAATTCTTCTGTGTGTTCTTGCCACCTCTTCTTAATATCTTCTGCTTCTGTTAGGTCCATACCATTTTTGTTCTTTATCAAGCCCATCTTTGCATGAAATGTTCCTTTGGCATCTCTAATTTTCTTGAAGAGATCTCTAGTCTTTCCCATTCTGTTGTTTTCCTCTGTTTCTTTGCACTGATCACTGAAGAAGGCTTTCTTATCTCTTCTTGCTATTCTTTGGAACTCTGCATTCAGATGCTTATATCTTTCCTTTTCTCCTTTGCTTTTTGCCTCTCTTCATGTCACAGCTACTTGTAAGGCCTCCCCAGACAGCCATTTTGCTTTTTTTGCATTTCTTTTCCATGGGGATGGTCTTGATCCCTGTCTCCTGTACAATGTCACAAACCTCATTCCATAGTTCATCAGGCACTCTGTCTATCAGATCTAGGCCCTTAAATATATTTCTCACTTCCACTGTATAATCATAAGGGATTTGATTTAGGTCATACCTGAATGGTCTAGCGATTTTCCCTACTTTTTTCAATTTGAGTCTGAATTTGGTAATAAGGAGTTCATGATCTGAGCCACAGTCAGCTCCTGGTCTTGTTTTTGTTGACTGTGTAGAGCTTTTCCATCTTTGGCTGCAAAGAATATAATCAGTCTGATTTCGGTGTTGACCATCTGGTGATGTCCGTGTGTAGAGTCTTCTCTTGTGTTGTTGGAAGGGGGTGTTTGCTATGACCAGTGCATTTTCTTGGCAAAACTCTATTAGTCTTTGCCCTGCTTCATTCTGCATTCCAAGGCCAAATTTGCCTGTTACTCTAGGTGTTTCTTGATTTCCTACTTTTGCATTCCAGTCCCCTATAAAGAAAAGGACATCTTTTTTGGGTGTTAGTTCTAAAAGGTCTTGTAGGTCTTCATAAAACTGTTCAACTTCAGCTTCTTCAGCATTACTGGTTGGGGCATAGACTTGGAAAACTGTGATATTGGATGGTTTGCCTTGGAGACGAACAGAGATCATTCTGTCATTTTTGAGATTGCATCCAAGTACTGCATTTCGGACTCTTTTGTTGACCATGATGGCTACTCCATTTCCTCTGAGGGATTCCTGCCCGCAGTAGTAGATGTAATGGCCATCAGAGTTAAATTCACCCATTCCAGTCCATTTTAGTTCACTGTAGCAACAAATAATTAAAACCCTGCTATTTGATGTGTATGTTTGTGTACATTTTCATTTATTTTGTGATTGCTAGACATAAAATGTTTTAATAGTACTTTTTTCTTTGAATTAGAAAAATTGTTAGTTTAAGGGAAAAAAATTATTGCAAGTCTAGGAAGTGGTTGGATCCATGGCTTCAAAGAAATGTGTTTTCTCTTCTCCTGTATTCTCTTGGTTCTGCTTCCTTTTTTTAGTTGGCTTCAAATTTTTTTTTTCTGTCTGTTCCACAACTGGCAGAGACTGATTTCTGGCATATATAAGGCGTATTGTCTAAACTTAGCAATCTTACAATTTGTTTATAACACTGATAACAAAAGTAATAACAATAGTAATAATAATGTCATTAGTAGTTAATATTAACATTTATTGAATTCTTTTTGTATGCTAATTGCTATACTAAGTTCTTAGTGTGTTTCCCAGTATTTAGCCTTGATGATAGTTCTGTGTTGTTGTTGTTTAGTTACTAAGTTGTGTTTGAACTCTTGTGACCCACCATGGTTGTAGCCCACCAGGCTCCTCTGTCCATGGGGTTTACCAGGCAAGAATACTGGAGGTGTTGCCATTTTTTTTCTCCCTTCCCTTCCCTACCCAGGGATCAAACCTGCGTCTTCTTCGTTGGCAGGCTGATTCTATACCACTGAGACACAAGGGAAGTCCAGTAACTCTGTGAGGAAAGTATTATTTATAAATATGAGGAAATTAAGAGACAGACCAGTGTAGTAACTTGTTTAATCATTCAGCTAGTCAAGTGGTAGAGTTGTGGAATCCAGGCAGACTGTATGTGCTTACCACTATGCTATACTGTCTGCCCAGTATCAACTCATGGAGAAACTCATTGTCTTTGCATTTGTAACGTGCCCATTCTCAGACCAATCACTCTGCATAAAGAAATAATGATCCCATGTTTACTCAGAACTAAGTTATCTTCCTAGCCCATTGACAGCCTTATTAGAACCACACAGGGTAGGGAGGGTGATTCCCTAAGGAAAGGGACCTGGGATGTATTAAAAAAGCATGTGTCCACTAAACAAATATTTTATTAACCGTGCTGCTTAGCAACAGAGAGTTCCATATTAAACATTGAAAGTTGCAACTGCAACTGTCAGAGGCTAACAGTATTGTCAGTTTTGATTATAGGCTTCTTAAATGTGTTGTGTTCTTTTGAGACTATTTGTTAGTGGTAGGTTATTTACACTGTTAAATTATGATCTTAGACTAGTGAAAATTTTAAAATAAATCACTTCACAGTTTCAAAATACTGTATTTTGTATTTTGTATGGCTTTAAAATCTGTATCTTAAATTTGATTTATAATAACTTTGTTTTGGATGGAGAAAAGGAAAATGAAGCAGATAAAATTTGGACAAAAGATGCTTTTCAAAATATTATTTATACTTTAAAAAATATTGAACTTCAGTCTAGATAAAATTGAGCTTGTTTAAGCAATGACTAGAATAAGAAAGTTGAGATAAGATTTGTCTTTTGCCTTTACACAGAACTTTTCTTGGATATTTGTATTATTTGCAGCTAGTCTGTCAGTATTGTGTTTATGTGGTTCAGGTTTCTGTATCTTTTCCATGAATTTCCTCAACTGGTCCTTCATTCCAGTAAGCTGTTTTTTTTTTTTTTTTTGGTTTTCTTCCTTATGAAAAAGACTTTCCTCCAGCTAGTATATGTAGACTTCATTCTTTTGTGAAGTCAACTGTTCACTTTTATTGTAATCTATTTGGAACTATTGAAGAGATAGCGCCTGTGGATGCTATTCAAGGAAAAATTGCATATTTGTCCTAAGCTTCCCCTGTTTATTAAGTATAAAGATACTTGAACCAAAGGTATTTCTAAAAACCATAATAATTCTGGTGTGGAATGCTTTTTATTACTCTTACAGGAGTCAATCTTTAGACCATGCATCCCTACACCAGTCTTTCCTTATATATTTTTCACTGAAACTTTTCTCATAAAAACAGGAATCCCTTAGTTGTGATTTTGTTCATAGCCTTATCCTGAACTCCTTGGCCCAGTTTATCATGATTGAATTGTTCCTATTTCAAGAGATTCATTTTCTTTTTTATTTCCTTACTTTACTCCTCTGATGTGTAACTACTTTGATAACATCATTAATGTTTGTATTCACTGCAATTTTATTCTCTTTTTATAAGGTGTCTTTGATTACCCTGTAAAAATATGTTTTTTTTTTTGTCCTGCCTGGTTCCTGAGATTTCCTGGTACTTGGCCTGGTATATACATTTACTTGAGCTTCAGTACTTAGCTGGTTACCAGGAAGTCCTTACTTTGGAATATAAATGAATTGTGTACCTTTGGAGACTCTTATTTTTATGTGTACTTTGTTGTTGGGATTTAGTTGCTCAGTCGAGTCCACATCTTTTGTGACCCCATGGACTGTGACCCACCAGGCTCCTTTGTCCATGGAATTTCCCAGGCAAGAATACTAGAATGGGTTGTCGTTTCCTTCTCTAGGGAATCTTCCTGACCCAGGGATCCAACTGTATCTCCTGTACTGGCTAGTGGATTCTTTACCACTGAGCCACCAGGGAAGCCTGTATGTATACTCAATGTACACTAAATGTACACTTAGTGTTTAGGATCTTCAGAGGGAACAAAAGAGATAGGAGAAGTTTTTAGTCCCTGCTCCAAAGTACTTTTTAATCTAGGCTTTTAGCCATTTTACAGTGAATGCTTATGATAGCAAATCACGTCAGTATTGTAGCTTTTAAAGCTTTTTATAAGGAAGGATCCCCACAGAGACATGAGGATGCTTCTTTTTTACTCTCAAAAGGTCCTAATTTGATAATGGACTCATTCAGAGTATATAAACAAATCACACAAATCAACAAAACAACAAACCTCGCAGTTGAAAAATGAGTGAGGTCCTCTTAAAAGTAATAGATAAAAGAGGTTATACAAGTGGCTAATAAACATTTGAAAGGTGCTTAACATTATAGTCACAATGGAAATACAAATTAAAACCACAACAAAACCTACTGCATACCCCTTCAGAATGGCTGAAATAATAATAAAAAATCTGACAATACCAAGGGTTGCAAGGATATCAAATAACAGCAGTTCAGATACAAATTTTGGAAATTTAAATGAATTCAACTGCTTTGGAAAAATATAGAAAATATGTGCTAAACATGGGCATGTGGTATCCCATGACCTAGGTATATATGGAACAGAAATGAGTGTATAACTATACTAAAAGAAAAGGCAAGGGCATTCATAGCAGCCTTATATGTAATGTTCCTATGTTGCAGCTGCAACAAATTACCACCAACTTAGTGGCTTTTTAAAGCAACACAGTTTTATTTCAGAGTTCTGATGCCAGAAGTTCAGAATGGGTCTCACTGAGCTAAACTGAAAGTGTTGTCAGGTTTCTTCTCTTTGGAGCTTCTAGAGAGAACCCCTTTCCGTTCCCTTTCTAGCTTTTACAGGCTATCCTCATTCCTTGGTTTGCAATCCCATATTGTATTGCCTTTTCTCCTTCTGCTCTTGTTGTCACATCATCTTCTCTGACTGTTTTGCATCTTTCTTATAAAGATCCTGCTGATTACATTTAGCCCACACAGATAGTCTAGGAATATGTTCTCATCTCAAGATCCTTATCTTAAACAAACCAGGCAAGTTCCTTTTCCCACATAAGATTATATATTCACAGAGTCTGAGAATTAGAATGTGGACATCTTGAAAGGTCATTATTTGGCCTACTGCAGTCCCCAAACTGGAAACAACTTAAATGTTCATTGAGAATAGAATGGATAAATGCACAGTAGTATATTCATAAAATTGTATGGCAAACAGTAATGCAGATGAAAGAACTAATACTAAACCCCAAAATGTGGCAAAATCTTTCACAAACATAGTGTTTATAAAAGAATCCAGATATTAAAAAAATACATATTTTGTGGCTCTCTTTATATAAAATTCAAAGGCAGGCAGAAATTACCTATAGCTATTGAAGTCAGCAAAGTGGTTAACTTTGGAAAGTGTTAATGACAGGGAGCACAAAGAGACCCTTTGGAGTGCTGGTAATAATCTACTTCATGATTTTCATTCTGATCACACGGGTATAATCACTGTGCAAAACTTAATTGACTTGTACACATATGATTTGTGCACTTTCATATTATATTCCAGTAAAGGAACTCTGCTGTGACTACACTTTATAAGTGTTTGTTTAGGGGAATTACCAATTCTTTTTCAGTCAACTTTATGGAGTTAAATGTCACTGATGAGGGGGCAAGATAAGTGAGTTATAGACAGTAGGGAAGTGAAATTAGTTGAAATGATGTTTAGGAAGAGAACATAGTTATGATACAAGTAGAAAAACCAATTTTGGTGGCATTGTGGCAGAATAACTAGAGAAGGAATCTTGGGTTGGATTACTGAGGAAATAAGATTCTGAGATAGAGGTTTGTCTGCAGGAGTTTACTGGAGAGTGCTCTTGGTAACCCTGGAGGGGGAATGAAAGAAGCAGAACTAAGTAGAGGAAGAATTTGAAATGTGATGCTGTTGTAACAAGGTCCTTAACTGAGTCCAGGGGTTGTTCTGGTGGTGAAATGGCCCTTCAGAGTTGCCCTGACTTGAGGCAAAGTTGCTGGACGTTTGTATGTCCTTATCCATGTGTCATTGGAAGTGAGTTGCTCTTGGGTAACTTGGGTGAGGAAGTTCCCTTCAACTGAGGGAAGTTTCTGGGGAGGCATTTCATTGTAAGCTGTCAACGGACAATACTCTTGAATGTGTTAGCGTATTGCATGCTGAGGAGGCATCTGAACAGCAGTGCACCACAGCATCTACTACAAAGAGGTACAGAATCTGCTTGAGTAAAGGCGTGTTTGACAGTTCTCATGAAATGTAAGCATTAAAAAAGCCAAATAACAATAAGAGGGAACAAGAGAAATTATGTAATGAAAATAGACCTGGAATTGACTAAATTTCAGAAGTCAAGTGTAGTGAAGAAATGGGCGTGTGTTGGTATCTTCTATTGTGATTTGGATAGTGAAGGGAAAATCTGAATCCTGAAATTGTAAAAGGAAGCACCTAAGTATCTAAAGCAAATGTAAAAAGCCCTGAAGGGAGAAATAGACATCAATACAGTAATAGTAGGGGACTTTAGTTCCCCACTTTTAATAACAGACAGATCATCCAGACAGAAAATAAATAATGAAACTTTGGACTTAAATTACACATTAGACCAGAGGAACCTAACAGACATTTACAGAACATTCTATCCAATAGCAGCAGAATACACAGTCTTTTCATGAGATGGTCTCCAGGATAGATCATATGTTAGGCTGCAAAACAAGTCTTAATAAATTTTAGAAGATTAAAATCATATCGAGCATCTTTTCCAACCATAATAGTGTGAGACTAAAATCAGTTATCAGAAGAAAACTAGAAAACTTATGAAATGTGGTGATTAAGCAATGTTATTGAACAATAAATGGGTCAAAAAAGAAATTAAAAGGAAAATTGAGAAATATCTTGAACAAAAGTAGAAATATGACATATAAAAACTTAAAGAATGTAGCAAAAGCATTTCTAAGAGGGAAGTTCATTGTGATAAATGCCTATCTCAAAAAACAGGTCTCAAACAACTTAACATTACACCTCTAGGAATTTTAGAAAAAAGAGAGCAAATATAGACCAAAGTTCGTAGAAGGAAGGAAATAACAAAGATCAGAGAAGAGCTAAAATAGAGACTAAGAGACAATAGAGAAGGTCAGTAAAACTGGGCTGTTGCTTAAGATTAAAAAAGGCAAATCTTTAGCTGGATTCATCAATTAAAAAAGAGAAAAGACTCAAATAAATAAAATTAGAAATGAAAGTGAAGATGTTACAGCTGATACCACAGAAATACAATATATCATAAGAGACTGCCACGAACAGTTATATTAGACAACCTAAAGAAATGAAAAAATTTTTAGAAAGTACAACTTTCTGAGACTGAATCTTGAAGATAGAAAATTTGAATGGACTTATTACTAGGGAGGAGATTGAGTCAATGGTCAAACATCTCCCAGCAAACAAAAATCCAGGACCAGATGTCTTCACTGATGAATTATACCAAAATTTAAAGAATTAATACTAATCCTTCTCAAATTCTTTTATAAATTGAAGAAACTTCCAAATTGAAAGTACTTCAAATCTCATTGTATGTGACCAGTGTTATTACCCTAGTACCGAAACCAGACAAGGACACTACAGGAAACACAGGCCATTATGAGTGATGAACATAGATGCAAAAATCCTCAACAGTATTAGCATGCCAAATTAAACAGTATATTGCAGGTGTCATATGCCATGATGAAGTGGGATTTACTCATGGAATGGGAGGATGGTTCAACACAGGGAAGCCAATAACTGTGATTCACCACATTAACAAAATGAAGGATAAAAATCATATTATCATCTCATTGTATGTAAGAAAAGCATTTGATGACATTTAACATCCATTTATAATAAAAACTCTCTACAAAGTATGTAGAGAGGGAGCATATCTCAATATAATCAGGGTCATATTTGACAAGCCTACAGCTAACATCATACTGTTGGTGAAAAGCTGAAAGCTTTTCCTGTGTGATCAGGAATAAGACTTGGATGCTGGGCTTCTCTAGTGGTCCAGTGGTTGGGAATCTTCTTGCCAATGCAGGGGACATGAGTTTGATCTCTAATCTGCGAGGACCCCACATGCCATGGAGCACCGAGACCCACGTGCTGCAACTACTTAACTCACATCTAGAGCCTGTGCTCTGAAACAAGAGAAGCCACCACAGTGAGAAACCCTTGCACCACAATGAAGGGTAGCCCCTGGTCGCCACAACTAGAGAAAGCCCATGTGCAGCAATGAAGACCCAGTGCAGCTAAAGCAAAACAGAATAAAATAAATCTTAAAAAAAAAAGGCATGGATGCTAACTCTCACACATTTATTCAACACAGTACTAGAAGTCCTAGCCAGAGCAATTTGACAAACAAAAGGTATCCACATCAGAAAGTAAGAAAGAAGTAAAATTGTTACTATTTGAATATGACATGATACTCTAGAAAACCATGAAAATCCACCAAAAAGCTGTTAGAATTAATCAGTAAAATTGCTGGGTACATTATCAATACACAAAAATCAGTTGTGTTTCTATACACTAATAATGAAATAGGAAAAGAAATTAAGAAAACAACCCCACTTACAATTACCTCAAAAAGAGTAAAACTGGATTACGTTTAACCTAGCTGGTGAAATATCTGTATACTGAAAATGATAAGATACTGCTGAAAGAAGTTGAATACAAACACATATAAATAGGAGGATATTCTGTGCTCATGGGCTGGAAAAATTAATGTTAAATGTCTGTACTACCCAGAGCCATCTATAGATTCACATCAAATATCAAATGACATTTTCCTCAGAAATATAACAATTCTAATATTTGTATGGAACCATAAAAACAGCCAACGCGATACTGAAAAAGAACAAAGTTGGATGCATCACACATCCTGATTTCAAACTATATTACAAAGCTATAGTAATCAAAAGAGTATGGTATTGGCATAAAAACAGACACATAAATCAATGAAACAGAGGAGAGAGCCCAGAATAAATCCATGCATATATATTGTCAATTAATTTATGACAAAGGAGCCAAATATGTGTGATGGGGAAAAGATAGTCTGTTCAGTAAACGATGTTGGAAAAATGGACAGCCACATGCAAAAGAATGAAACTAGTCATCTCTCTGTTTACAGCAACTCAAAATGGCTTAAATGCTTAAATGTAAAATATGAAACCATAAAACTCCAAGAAGAAAACATAGGAGGTAAGCTCCTTGACCTTGGTCTTGATGATGATGTTTTGTTTGGATATGAAACCAGAAACATAATGACAAATGTGAAAATAAACAAGTTGGGACTATGTCAAATTAAAAAGCTTCTGCACAGCAAGAGAAACAGTTAACAAGGTGGAAAGGCAACCTGTGAAACAGAAGAAAATATTTGAAATGATGTAATGGATAAAGTGTTAATATCCAAAATATTAAAGAACTCATACAACTCAATAACAAAAGTACAAACAATCCAGTTTAATAATGGGCAGAAGAATCAAATAGACATTTTTCCTAAGAAGGCATACGAATGACCTACAGGCCCATGAAAAGATGTCCAGCATTGCTAATCATCAGGGAAATAACAAATGAAAACCATAACGGGATACCAACAGATTATCTGTTAAAACAGCTATCATTAAAAAGACAAGAGATAACAGACATTGGCATGAATGTGTAGGAAAGGGAACTCTTGGCACTGTTAGTGGGAATGTAATTTGGTACAGCCACTCTAGAAAACAGCATGGGGATTCTTCAAAAACTTCAAAAATTAAAGCTGGAACCATTTATGATTCAGCAGTTCCACTCCAGGATATATAGGCAGAGGATGTGAAAACAGGGTATCAGTGAGATATCTGCACTCACAATTTAAAAAATTTTAGTTTCATTAGAGCATAGTTGGTTTACAGTGTTGTGTTAGTTTCAGGTGTACAGCAGAGTGATTCAGTTATACAAATACGCATATTCATTCTTTTTTAGATTCATTTCTCATATAAGTTATCCTAGAATATTAAGTAGAGTTTCCTGTGTTTTAAAGTAAGTCATTGCTGCTTATCTATCTTATACATAGTAGTGTGTGTATGTTCATCCAAATCTCCTGACTTATTTCTCCCCGCTATTACTTCCCCTTTGGTAACCATAAGTTTGCTTCTGATCTATAAATCTGATATTTTTTTTGTAAATAAGTTCATTTCTTTTTTTTTTTAAGTTAGATTCCACATAGGAGTGATATCATATGGTATCTTTGTCTGTCTGACTTACTTCACTTAATATGATAATCTGTAGGTCCACCCATGTTTCTGCCAATGGCAGTATTTCATTCTTTTTTTAAAAAATTGTTGTTGTTATTTAGTTGCTAAGTCATGTCTTAATCTTTGTGACCCCCCTCAACTGCAGCATGGTAGGCTCCTCTGTCCTCCACTATCTCTTGGAGTTTCCTCAAATTCATGTCCATTGAGTCAATCATGGTATCTAACCATCTCATCCTCTGCCACCTCCTTCTCCTCCTGCCTTCAATCTTTCCCAGCATCAGGGTCTTTTCCAGTGAGCCAGTTGTTCGCATCAGGTGGCCAAAGTACTGGAGTTTCAGCTTCAGCATCAGATTGAATATTCAGGACTGATTTCCTTTAGAATGGACTGGTTGGATCTCCTTGCAGTCCAAGAGATTCTCAAGAGTCTTCTCCAACACCACAGTTCAAAAGCATCAATTCTTCGGCACTCAGCTTTCTTTATAATCCAACTCTCACATCCATACATGACTACTGGAAAAACCATAGCTTTGACTAGATGGACCTTTGTGGGCAAAGTAATGTCTCTGCTTTTGAATATGCTGCCTAGGTTTGTCATAGCTCTTCTAAGGAGCAAGCATCTTTTAATTTCATGGCTGCAGTCACCATCTGTAGTCATTTTGGAGCCCAAGAAAATTAAAGGCTGTCACTGTTTCCATTGTTTCCCCATCTCTTTGCCATGAAGTGATGGGACTAGATGCTATGATCTTAGTTTTTTGAATGTTGAGTTTCAAGCCAGTTTTTTTCACTCTCCTCTTTTACCCTCACCAAGAGGCTCTTAGTTCCTCTTCACTTTCTGCCATCAGAATAGTAGATATCATGTGCATATCTGAGGTTGTTGATATTTCTCCTGGCAATCTTGCTTCCAGCTTGTGACTCCTGAAGCCCAGCATTTAGCCTGATGTACTATGCATATAAGTTAAATAAGCAGGGTGACAATGTGCAGCCCAATTTTGAACCAATCAGTTTTTTCATGTCCTATTTCATGTTGCTTCTTGAGCTGCATACAGGTTTCCCAGGAGACAGGTAAGGTGTTCTAGTACTCCTTCAAGTATTCTTAATCTCTTGAAGAATTTTCCACAGTTTGAGCCAGCACCACACCCTTTCCTCTCCTTCCTCTCTTCCTCCTTCCCTTCCCTTCATCATGGATGACCAGTGTAGATGACTCCAGCAATAACTGGGCTCAAGCTGTGAAGAAGCCTTAGCCAATGATCACAAGGACTGTGAAACCTCAGAGCCCACAGGGCAGGGGGAAGGTCCAGGCCATGGAGATCAACTTTTACTTCTTTTGATGAAAATTTTTCCTTTGGTAGTACTTGTATTATTGTGCTGTTATTTTTTTATACTCCAATGTATCAAAGATCCTGAACAGAGTGGATGTTCACAAGTGAGGGGAATTTTACTCTCCTGTGGGAATGCTGTCTTCAGATCTTTGATGGAGGCCAACTCATTCAAGGGCAGTATTGTTCATGTTTAACTACATCACTGTGGTTAATGTAAATGGATTTAAGGAAGTAAATGCAGGCCAGGGCTGTTGTGATTGGAGGAGAGAGGAGGTGACAGCAGCAGCAAATTCTTTGGGTATTCCCTGAAGAATGAAACAGTCTTTCTTTTTTATGGCTGAGTAGCATTCCAAGGTATATATGTACCACATCTTCTTTATCCATTCCTCTGCTAATGGACATTTAGGTTGCTTCCATGCCTTGGCTATAGTAAATAGTGTTGCAATAAACATTGAGGTCTGTATTCCCAATTTCATTGCATGATTATTCACAGTGACCAAGATACGGATACAACCTATGTGTCCATCAGTGGATGGATGGATAAAGCAGATCGACTTGCACTCACACACACATAAACACACATAGTGAAGTGGGAAATCCTGCCTTTTGTGATGACGTGAATGGACCTTGAGGGCAGTATGCTAAGTGAAATAAGTCATACAGATAAGGCAGTTATTATATGCTATCACTTATATATGAAATCTAAACAGTCAAGCTCAAGTAGAATGGTTATTACCTGGGGGTATACATATTGGGGAAATGTTCAAGGGTACAAACTTACAACTTAAAGTCCATTGAGAGATGAATGGGTAAAGAAATTGTGGTACATATACACAATGGAATATTTATTATTCAGCCATAAAAAGGAACATATTTGAGTCAGTTCTAATGAGGTGGATGAACCTAGAGCCTATTATACAGAGTGAAATAAGTCAGAAAGACAGAGATAAATATCATATATTAACACACATATATATATAGAACCTTTATTTGCAGGGCAGTAATGGAGAAATCTATTGCAGAAACCTATATGCAGGTCAGGAAGCAACAGTTAGAACTGGACATGGAACAACAGACTGGTTCCAAATAGGAAAAGCAGTACATCGAGGCTGTATATTGTCACCCTGCTTATTTAACTTCTATGCAGAGTACATCATGAGAAATGCTGGGCTGGAAGAAGCACAAGCTGGAATCAAGATTGCCGGGAGAAATACCAAGAACCTCAGATATGCAGATGACACCACCCTTATGGCAGAAAGTGAAGAGGAACTAAAAAGCCTCTTGATGAAAGTGAAAGAGGAGAGTGAAAAAGTTGGCTTAAAGCTCCACATTCAGAAAACGAAGATCATGGCATCTGGTCCTATCACTTCATGGGAAATAGATGGGGAAACAGTGGAAACAGTGCCAGACTTTATTTTGGGGGGGCTCCAAAATCACTGCAGATGGTGATTGCAGCCATGAAATTAAAAGACGCTTACTCCTTGGAAGGAAAGTTATGACCAACTTAGATAGCATATTCAAAAGCAGAGACATCACTTTGCCAACAAAGGTCCGTCTAGTCAAGGCTATGGTTTTTCCAGTGGTCATGTATGGATGTGAGAGTTGGACTGTGAAGAAGGCTGAGCGCCGAAGAATTGATGCTTTTGAACTGTGGTGTTGGAGAAGACTCTTGAGAGTCCCTTGGACTGCAAGGAGATCCAACCAGTCCATTCTAAAGGAGATCAGTCCTGGGTGTTCATTGGAAGGACTGATGCTAAAGCTGAAACTCCAGTACTTTGGCCACCTCATGCGAAGAGTTGACTCATTGGAAAAGACTCTGATGCTGGGAGGGATTGGGGGCAGGAGGAGAAGGGGATGAGGGAGGATGAGATGGCTGGATGGCATCACCAACTTGATGGACATGAGTTTGGGTAAACTCCGGGAGTTGGTGATGGACAGGGTGGCCTGGCCTGCTGCGATTCATGGGGTCACAAAGAGTCAGACACGACTGAGAGACTGAACTGAACTGAACTGAATGGAGAAACAGACATAGAGAACAGATGAACAGAGAATGTCCATAGAGAATGGACATGGGGAGAGGGTGAGATGTATGGAGAGAGTAACATGGAAACTTACATTGCCGTATATAAAATAGGTAGCCAGTGGGAATTTGCTATATGTCTCAGGGAACTCAAGCAGGGCTCTGTATCAACCTAGGCTTGGGGGGTGGGGAGGGGATGGGGAGGGAGATAGGAAGGAGGTTCAAAAGGGAGGGGACATGTGTGCACCTATGGCTGATTCATGTTGATGTTTGAGAGAAAACAACAAAACTCTGTAAAGCAATTATCTTTCAATTAAAAAATCATAAAATAAATTATATTTATTATGTTTTATATATAAATTATATTTATAAAAATAAATTATTAAAAAAGGTGAATAAGTTCTGGAGATCCAATGCACAACACAGTGATTATGGTCAACGATGCTATATCGTATGCTTCAAAGTTGCTAAGAGACTGGATCTCAATTGTTCCCACCACACATACACATAAAAGATAATTATGTGATGTGATAAAGGTGTTAGCTGATATTAAGTTTGTGCTCAGTATACAAATGCAGTATATAAATGTATCAAATCAACATGTTTTACTTCTTAAACTTTCACAATGTTATATGTCAAATATATTTAAATAAAGAACCCAAACCAAACAAATACATGAATAAAAATGGTGAAGTGGTTATTTTTGGTAACCTATTTCCTACTACAGATTATTTTTAATATTCCTTTCTTATAAACCGTGTGGCAGTGCTCATACCTTCTTGGATTGTAGGGTGTTTGCAACTTTTCCTCCTTTAAGTTTTTCTAAATTGCTCTTCTGACTTTTTTAAAAATTGAATTTATTTTTATGTCTGTCTTTCTTTGATAAAAGCTTTTTGCTTGTTAAAAGTCTCTGTAACTTCCTGTATGTGTGTGTGTGCTCTGTCCTGTCTGACTCTGTGGCCCCATAGACTGTAGCCTGCTGGTCTCCTCTGTCCTTGGAATTTTCCTGGCAAGCATACTGGAGTGTGGTGCCATTTCCTACTCCAGGGGGTCTTCCCGACCCAGGGGTCAGTCCTGCGTCTCTTGTGACTCCTGCTTTGGCAGACGGATTCTTTACCAATCGATCCATCTGGGGAGTCCCCTTTATACCTTTCTGTTTAAATAATGTCAGTGGATTAGGGACAGTTTCTACATTTTAAAATTGTTAATATTATTAGTTCTATATAAACTTTATTTTGTGAGTCTTAATGATCTAAATTTGATATTTGTTTTTATTCTGTTAGTGTGTTACTGCAATTTGACTGTGAATTAATTCTTTGCCAGTTAATTTAAGTGAAAGTGTTAGTCGTTCAGTCGTGTCTGTGTCTGACTCTTTGTAACATCATGGACTATAGCCTACCAGGCTCCTCTATCCATGGAATTCTCCAGGCAAGAATACTCGAGTGGGTAGCCATTCCCTTCTCCAGGGGATCTTCCTGACCCAGGGATCGAGTCTGGATCTTCTGCATTGCAGGTAGATTTTTTACTGTCTGAGGGATTTTATTTAGTTGTTCATCAGTTAATATGATAGCTAATACCACTTAGGCCTTTTATAAAATTTGTTTTTGGAACATTTGCCTAATGATAAACCTGAATGAACAGATTTTGGTGAATTGTACTAGGTGGTGATTTAGTTTTTCTCATAAGTATAAATATCTGATTGATTTTGGTTAAGTTAAATCTGACCTCAATTTAAACTTTCCCCTAATTTGTTACAAAATTACTGATTCTTATTCTTTTCTAAAAAAATTAAAAAAAATCCAGTTATTTATCAAAGATCCAACTTAAGTATTGGCAAATAGTGATAAGTTTATAGCAATTGTATCACTAATTTATTGAATTATCTTGCAAATAGTTTTTTTTATTAGTAAAGACTAAGAATAAGATAAATAAAAATTAGCTCCTTGTCATATGAATCTTAGACTTTCCCTGTTGGCTCAGTGGTAAATAATCTGCCTGCAATACAGGAGACCAGGGTTCGATCCCTGGTTGGGAAGATCCCCTGGAAACGGGTGTGGCAACCCACTCCAGTACTCTTGCCTAGAGAATTCCCTGGACAAAGGAGCCTGGTGTCTACCGTCTATAGGGTGGTGTCTATAGGGTGGCACAGTGTTGGCCACGGTTGAAGCGACTAAGCAGCAGCAGCATGTGAATCTTAATGTATTTTTCCAGCAAAACAGAATAGGTATTTTCATAGCATAGTTGTATGCATGAAGTATTAAAGAAACTAGGAAACTGGGTCTGTTTCTATTCTTATAATTCCTTATAATTCTATAAGGAATTATAAAACAATGTGGCAGAAATGAAATTTCATTCTACATTCTGGCAGTTGAAAATTATCAAGTAGATAAAGAACATATGCTTATTTACTCGAGTAAGCATTTTAATTAAAATAGGTCAAAATTATCAGTAGGAAAGAAATGCTAATTAATAGAGCATAATAAACCAAGACCATATTTTTTTGACTACACTGCATTTTAGCTGCATGGAAAGTTCTAGTTCTCTGATAGCCCCTGAGAACACACATAATAGCACAGTTCCATGCTTTTCTGCTCTCATGCATGAGGCAGCCAAATGCCGTCAGCCTTTTTTCCTTTCTGGCATAACACATTATTTTCTGTTGGCCTTGTTTCCACTTGTGTGCCTGTTTTTGCTTTCCCTTCTGGCTCTGGCTCCATTTAGCCTCCTGCTTCAGGTTCTACTTGCTTTCCTGGCTCTGGCTGTGTTTATCTTCCATTCTTTGCTTCCTTTGTCTGCCCAGTGGGTCTCACACCTCCTGCCTCTCAGCCTACTTAATGTTTATTTCCTTTTTCTCTGCTTAAAGCTTATGTCTACCTTATGGCCCTAGTAAGGCCTCCTCTTGTGACTTACCCTCCTTTGCACTCCTTTACACATTAGAATTGCAATGATTTCAACCTATAGGAGGACCTAATAACCTATCATATCTGCATGTTTGTTAGGTGATTATAAAGGTACCCTCATGTTTTTTGGCTGTTTTTGAATCTTAACCTGCTCTCCTAAGTAAACTCTGGGGATATTCTGAAGGTCATGAGGAACTCAGAAGATATGGATTTGGCCTGAAGTTATAAGATATAATCAACTGTAGTTGCTATTATTATTTAGTTGCTAGGTCGTGTCTGAGTCTGCGACCCCATGGACTGTAGCCTGCCAGGCTTCTCTGTACATGGGATTTCCCAGGCAAGAATTCTGGAGTGGGTTGCCGATTCCTTCTCCAGGGGATCTTCCTGACCCAGGGATCAAATCAGCATCTCCTGCATTGGCAGGCAGATTCTTTACCACTGAGCCACCAGGGCAGCTAGAAGAGTGTTTTTCAAACTGTGGGTTATAAAATCAATTTCTTGGAAGTACAACTAGCAATTAAAACAAATGGTAGGACTTCCCTGGTGGTCCAGGCATTAAGAATCTGCCTGCCCAATGCAGGGGACGTGGGTTCCATCCATGGTCTGGGAGGGTTCCACGTGCTGTGGGGCAGCTAAGCCCATGTGCCACGACTACTGAATCCGCATCCTAGAGCCCATGAGCAGCAACTGCTGAAGCCTGTGTGCCCTCGAGTCTGTGTTCTGCAACAAGAGAAGCAGCTGCCTTGAGAAACTTGCTCACTGCAACTTGAGAAAGCCCATGCACAGCAACAAAGAGCCAGTGCAGCCAAAAATAAAAATAAATAAAATAATAAAACAAATAGTAAATGGAAAAAAATACACAATATAATTGTGTATTACACTTAGGAAATATTGTGTTAGGGAATTATATGCACTTATATAAGTATATGGAGAAGGCAATGGCACCCCACTCCAGTACTCTTGCCTGGAAAATCCCATGGACAGAAGAGCCTAGGAGGCTGCAGTCCACGGGATCACAAAGAGTCAGACAGGACTGAGCAACTTCACTTTCATGCATTGGGGAAGGAAATGGCAACCCACACCAGTGTTCTTGCCTGGAGAATCCCAGAGACGGCGGAGCCTGGTGGGCTGCTGTCTATGGGGTTGCACAGAGTTGGACACGACTGAAGCGGCTTAGCAGTAGCAGCAGCATATAAGTATATATGCTTTGCTGTGCTTAGTTGCTCAGTTGTGTCCAACTCTTTGTGACCTCATGGACTGTAGCCCGCCAGGTTCCTCTGTCCATGGGCATTCTCCAGGCAAGAATACTGGAGCAAGTTGTCATGCCCTCTTTCAGGGGATCTTCTCAACCGAGGGATTGAACCCAGGTCTTCTGCATTGCAGGTGGATTCTTTACCATCTGAACTACCAGGAAAGCCCAAAAATACTGGAGTGGGTAGCCTATCCATTCTCCAAGGGATCTTCCTGACCCAGGAATTGAACAAGGGTCTCCTGCATTGAAGGCGGATTCTTTACCATCTGAGCTATCAGGGATGGCCCATAAATGTGTATACTATATGTAAAATGTATTTCTTACTGTCATGTTAAAAATTTTTTGAATGCCGTTGAGTAGAAAATTTACTTTGGTCTGGCTGTTTTCCGATTATACTTATTCAAAGAGGTCAATCCATATAGTTGTGATCAACTTTACAAGAATATATATAAAAAGACTTGAAAGAGTGGATTTGAATTAAATTAGTTTTACAGTAGAAGCCCTTGAATTCTATCAAACTTTTGCTTGAGCCCCAAAACAACATTACCGTCTCTGAGATGCCTGACTCAGCATTTAATTTGGTGACACTGCCATGGAAGCTGGGATTCCAAAGTAATTCAGAAGCATGTGGGTATTTGAAGCTCTGTTGCAGCTCCTTTGATACTGTGCTACATTTGGAAGTGACTAGGTTAAGAAAAGTATGCTGAAAGATGTGCACATATTGAAGTCCTATTCATCTTCCCATTCATCAAGTTTAAGTTCAGTCACTCAGTCTTGTCCGACTCTTTGCGACCCCATGAATTGCAGCACACCAGACCTCCCTGTTCATCACCATCTCCTGGAGTTCACTCAGACTCATGTCCATCGAGTCCGTGATGCCATCCAGCCATCTCATCCTCGGTCGTCCCTTTCTCCTACTGCCCCCAATCTCTCCCAGCATCAGAGTCTTTTCCAATGAGTCAACTCTTCGCATGAGGTGGCCAAAGTACTGGAGTTTCAGCTTCAGCAACCTTACAAAATTTGATTCATTGAGGTAATGATTGTGTCCTGTGTTAGGACCAGAAATTTGGCTCACTCAGGTGGCAGCAAATTTCCAACAAATAAGAACAAATAGTGTCAGAAACAAAACCTTATCCCCATACTCTGTCCTGGACCAGGATGTAATTTGTCACCTGCCTGAAAGGGGAGTGTTCTTTAACCCTTACACTATCACAAGAACGTGATTTTCAGTTGCAAGTCCTATTTTCAAGATATTTCAAATCAAGAGCATTTCTTCCATAGTTTAAGGTGCAGAAATCTGTAGTTTCAAATAAATACTTGCTAAAAACCTTAAGATAGAGCTTCTTTTAAAAAAAGAAAACAGTCCTAACGCTGACCACAGGTAGTTCTGTGGCCTGCTTTTATACTGAAATAGGATATCCAAGATGGAGCTTAGATGTAGAAAGATTTAAAGTAATTTATCTAGTATAACATTACATGTGCCGCGATTCATGGGGTCACAAAGAGTCGGACACGACTGAGCGACTGAACTGAACTGAACTGGACATTACATATGGTAGTTATATGTACATGTAATTATCAGTGTGGACTTCCCTGGTGGCTCATTGGTAAAGAATCTGCCTGCCAGTGCCGGAGATGTGGTTTCAATTCCCTGGGTTGGGAAGATTCCCTGGAGAAGGAAATGGCAACCCACTCCAGTATTCATGCCTGGGAAATCCCTTGGACAGAGGAGTCTAACAGGGTTGCAAAAGAGTTGGAAACAATTTAGTGACTAAGCAGCAGCAACAATAAATTAATGTATCTAGTATTTCAGTTGAGTGATTTTTGTGTGGGGGCCACACTTTCTTATTTCTTTGCATATCATATTTTTTAAATTAGAGTATAATTGCTTTACAATGTTGTGTTACTTTCTGCTGTACAACCAAGTGAATCAGCTCTATGTATTCACAGATCCCCTCCCTCTTGGACCTCCCTCCCACCCCACCCCTCCCACCCCCCCACCCCTTACCCTACCATTCTAGGTCATCACAGAGCATCGAGGTGAGTTTCCTATACTTCATAGCAAGTTCCCACCAGCCATCTATTTTACACATGGTAATATACGCTCACTCCTTGGAAGAAAAGTTATGACCAACCTAGATAGCATATTCACAAGCAGAGATATTACTTTGCCGACTAAGGTACATCTAGTCAAGGCTATGGTTTTTCCAGTAGTCATGTATGGATGTGAGAGTTGGACTGTGAAGAAGGCTGAGCGCCGAAGAATTGATGCTTTTGAACTGTGGTGTTGGAGAAGACTCTTCAGAGTCCCTTGGACTGCAAGGAGATCCAACTAGTCCATTCTGAAGGAGATCAGCCCTGGGATTTCTTTGGAGGGAATGATGCTGAAGCTGAAACTCCAGTACTTTGTCCACCTCATGAGAAGAGTTGACTCATTGGAAAAGACTTTGATGCTGGGAGGGATTGGGGGCAGGAGGAAAAGGGGACGACCGAGGATGAGATGGCTGGATGGCATCACTGACTTGATGGATGCGAGTCTGAGTGAACTCTGGGAGATGGTGATGAGCAGGGAGGCCTGGCGTGCTGCGATTCATGGGGTCGCAGAGTCTGACACGACTGAGCGACTGAACTGAACTGAACTGAGCTGAACTGAATATATATATGTCAATCCCAGTCTCCTGATTTGTCACACCCTCCCCTTACTCCCCTGTGTGCTGATGTCCATCCTCTACTTCTTCATCACTATTTCACAAGTTTTTGATGAAAACTGACCATAATATATTGCAGCAGATTCAGAAATCAGATTTTCCCCCTTCCTCAGGGTTTGTTTTTTCCTGTTTGCTGTTTGTTTGTTTGATGACTTTTCTGAATGAATTCTGTAAAGTCTGTTTTCTTTGGTATGGATGATTAGTGATGTCCCTACTTGATTAACTTGTGTGTGCTGTGCTTAGTGGTATCTTACTCTTTGCAACCCCATGGACTGTAGCCCACCAGGCTCCTCTGTCCGTGGGATTTCCCAGGCAAGAATACTGGAGTGGATTGCCATTTCCTTCTCCAGGGGATCTTCCTGACCCAGGGATCGAACCCATGTCTCTCTCATGTCCTGTGTTGTCAGGCGGATTCTTTACCATTGTGACACTTGTGAAGCCACTTGGTTAGCTGGGTGGTCAGCTAATGACTGGGCAGAGGTTTCCTTAAATGCCTGTGACAGAAAAGTCCCCAGTGTTTGCTAAGGGTCTCTGTGTGGATGTTGAGGTGTGCTGTTAACATTCAGCCAAGCAGGTTGGCAACTCTGCCTTTGCCTTCACTTTCTGCTTCCATTGTCCCAAAGATCAGCCAAAAATGAGAGCTTAGAGCCTTCTCCAGTCTTTCCTGAGCTCAAGCACAGACCTATGCACATGTATGGCCTTCTAGAGTCCCTAGAATATGTTAGAACTTTTGAAGCCCCTGTGAACATGTCATTCCTTTTGAATGTTTTGGTTAGCCTATTATTTGCTCCAGTTGTCATACATTGCTTCTAATTGATTTTGACAAAATCCTCCAGGGAAAAGGTTTTTTTTTTTTTGTATGGGGCCAGCTCCAAGTCAGGTACAATAAAGACAGCCTTGCAAATGGGGTCTTCCATGGTACCACCCGATAGGTCAAATAATGACACTTCTCTGGAAAGGAAGCTTTGAAGGCCTTCCAACCCTTTTCTGCCCCTTCTTCTATGTTGTTGTTTTGTTTGTTTGTTTATTTTAGCATGTATTTAACCTGTTTAGGTTCACTATATGTTCCTCCTGGCCCACTTTTTTTGGGTTATGGTTAAAATGTCAATTTAGTTTTTGAAACCTTTCCAATGTTCTTCTGGTTTGCCTTAGTGATTTGTTATCCAGAGGTCAGTGTGGAACTTGGGTGGTATTTCACATTGTAGTTCTCAGTGTTTGCTGTGTTAGTTTTGGTTAACTTTATGCACTGGCTGTACCAAGATCTGGCCAGGGCTTCCTATGCTGATTTAGAAAATCCCTTCCCCTAATCCCTTCCTCTTGACAGTCTTTCCTCCACTCTCCACTTGGGAGGGAATGGTGTTTTGCCTCCTCATTACATCAAAGATATAGAGGAGAGGGCTCTCACCTCTCTGCAACAGCCAGAGCAGGAAGAAAGGTGTACTGTTTCATTGTTGCAAAGCAAGGATACAAGACAGGCTCTGCTCAGAGCCTGTAGCTGGGGAGAGGTACTGTTTCATTATAGGACGAGGCTAGAAGACTGGGCTCTTATCACAATCCCCACAACTGGGGAGGGGGTACCCTGGAGATGCCAGACATGATCTCTGCCATGGTAGTGCTTAGGAGAGAGTGGAGAGGAGTAGTCTGTCTTTGTTTTTTTGGTGCTACTTGCCTGGAGTAGGGCAGGTACTGTAAATGTTTGTTCTGCAGGACTGCTTTCCCCCTGATCCTTTGACTAGAGCTATCAGACTTTCTTGGGACTTCTTGTTGTTACTGTTGTGCCTGCTGCTGTTTCTGGTTGTGAGTCTCTTTTGTGCTCATGTTAGGATATACAGGACACGAGTCCGGGGGGAAAGGCCTCAGGTATATTATCCCTAGAGAGTTTTCCTTGAATCTCAAGATCCTTATCCAGTCCGTGTTCTTTTCTTTGTCTACTAGGGTCTTCTTCAGTTACTTCTTGAATTTTATTGGGAGTTCACAAATTGTAATTAGTAGGAGAAATAGTATGGCATGTGTTTATTCCATTTTGTCTGGAATTAGGCTGTTTCTTTTTTGTTCTCTCTCTTTTTTTAAAGCTTTATTTTATAATGGAGTATAGCTCATTAACAATGTTATGATAGTTTCAGGTGAACAGCAAGGGGACTCAGCCACACATAAATATGAATCCATTCTCTCCAAAACTCCCCTCCCATCCAGGCTGCCGCATATTATTGAGCAGAGTTCCCTGTACTATATAGCAGGACCTCGTTGGTTATCCACTTTATTTATTTATTTATTTGGTTATCCATTTTAGATACAGTGGTGTGTACATGTTGATCCCAATCTCCCAACTGTCTGTTTCCCCTCATCCTTACCCCCATTCTTCCCTCCTGGCAACCATAAGTTTGTTCTCTAAGCCTGTGAGTCTGTTTCTGTTTTGTAAACCGGTTCATTTGTATCGTCTTTTCAGATTCCGCCTGTTGGGGATATTTCTCCTTCTCTGCCTGACTTAACTTCACTCAGTGTGGCAGTCTCGGTCCATCTGTGTTGCTGCAGGTGGCCTTACTTCATTCTTTTCCATGGCTGAGTATATATGTATCACATATATACCGAGTATATATGTATCCTTTGCATATATGTATTGCATCTTCTT